>NW_023596225.1:10488608-10519908 GCF_011947565.3 Pollicipes pollicipes | reverse complement strand
CCGCCGCCTGACACACGCCCCAGACCGGCCGACCGGACAGCACGGCGGCGCGGCCGGCTCCAGCTGCAGCCGGCGACGCGCCCGGCTCCAGCTGCTGCCGGCGACGCGGCCGGCTCCAGCTGCTGCCGGCGGCGCGGCCGGCTCCAGCTGCAAGCGGCAGGGCGGGCGGCTCCAGCTGCAGGCGGTGGCGCGGCCGGCTTCAGCTGCAGGCGGCGGCGCGGTCGGCTCCAGCTGCTGGCGGCGGCGCGGGCACGACGGCCGCACCGCCGGCAGTCTCACCTTTCTCGCCGTACGGGTCCTTGTTGACCAGGTCGGGCGTCTCGGTCAGATCGGCGTTCCGTTCCACCAGCTTGCCCGAGACGGGCGCGTAGATGTCGCTCACAGCCTTGACGCTCTCCACCGATCCGCACTCGTCTGGCGGCGGCGGGAGCCGGGAGCGCGCTCAGGCGACGCCGCGTCACGTCACGTGCGGATAACAGCGGCTCGGGGCCTCGTCAGGTCAGACCTGCGGCCTCGGGCCCTGAGCTCCGGCCAACGGGGCCCTGGGCAAGGGTCACGGGCCGGGGAGATCCTGACGTTGCCGCCAGACGGGCCCTGAGCTCGGGTCGGGTGGGGCCACGGGCCAGGTTCACGCATGCAGTGGGAGTGGGCACGTGTTTACTGTCCTGTGCTAGTCTTAAATGATGAGAGGGGTGAAAGGACATCACGTTCAGAGGGCGGACAAGTCACAGCGGGCGGGGCGGCCTACACAACTCGGACGCGAGCATACAGACGCGCAGGAAACGACCGCCGGCGGCCGGCTGTTTCCTGCTAATGGCGGGCGGCGGCGGATAATGCTACACAACAATCTACTGATGAAATATATATAAAGCCTAAACTCAAAGATGAAGATACCTTAGAGCCGCTGATAACTGGTTTCAATAAAGGCTAACAAACAGGATGATGTGAAGACCGCCTTACCGCCCTGATCCACCTCATGGTCCCGGCTCGGCTATCTCCACGTACACCAAGTCACCCATAGACTCCTGCAACGGCACCAGACGGCGGCAGCGTCACGTTTCAGTAGTGTCACGCTCGCTTCGCGCCGGCTGCCGGCGAGAGGGCTGCGAGCGCGTGCTCACGCCATACATGTCACTAGGTCGCCCACGCATCGCGCCCGCCGTTTATCCCGGCACACTGGGCCTCCGCTCGCCGCGGCACAGTTCATCCTTATTCAGCCCGAATGTCGTGAACACGGGGCCCGAAAGGCCGCCGCGTTCATGCCGCGACACAGCACGCGACCCTGAGCTCAGGGGTCGGTTCGCGGGCGCCCGGCCGGCCAGCCAGCGGAGGTCCGAGGCGAGGACAGCGCGTCGCCACGCTGACACAGGCCAGCCGCACCAGGCACCCGGCACCGGCCGGCCGAGCGACGCAGCCATTGTAAGCAAACGGCACCGCCGGGCTGGGCCGGGCCGGGCCGGACCGCTACCGACCGGCGGCCGCGGCCCGCGGCTGACCCGGCCGGCCCAGCCGCGCCGAAGGCCGGGCGCGTCGCTGGTCACTGTCCTCGTGTTTTGGCGCAGGGATCTCCTGCTAAATATGACTTGGCTATTTATAGCCAGCTATTCGGCTATCAAGCTTGCCGTTTAAATGGTACAGTGAACAGTACACGCGAGCTCGGTTCACGAATGGCAAACAAATGAGCTTCGCATTCATCACATTTCAGCAATAAAATCCTCCCATGTTAAGAAACAAAAGTGAAGTGCAGCATAGCAGAACTAATGGTACCTGCACGCTCATTTCATGTTAAGCTTATGCCATTTTGGGGTAAATGAACTGAAGCAGCGCAGATTCCACAAATGGTTTCCCCTATTTGTCACTGACCCCAGTTGACCCTTGTCTCCCACTGCAACCAGTGGGAGGGGCGGGGGGGAGGAGGCTAAACGAGCACAGGTGGGCCCAACTCGCCGCTGACCAGAGCCGGCGCGCAGCTGTCCGGCCAGGTCCGGTCACGCGGTGCCCGCGGCCGCGACCCCCTCCGTGCCGGGCCGCGGTCACTCGCGGAGCCGGTCCGCGCCGGCGCACGCCGCTACCGGCTCTTGGCCGGCCGCACGGAGCGCAGGCTCATCGCCGGCGCACTGCAGCTCCGGCTCTTGGGCCGCCGCACGGAGAGGCAGGCTCATCGCCTGAGGGCGAGCCGTGTCGCGGGACCGCAGCAGCCGTGGCCCGAGACGCAGGGAGGGCGGCGCTGCGCGGGATGGCGAGGGGAGCCTTCAACACCGGTGAAGACGTCACACAGTCGGGCGGTGCAGGAGCCGACGGCAGGGCAGGGACCGACGCAACGCCGACGCACTGCCCACCTGGGGTCCCTGGACGCATGCAAGGTGTAAACAACAAATGCGATCGACCCGATTGCACGAAACAACACAACAATTTGCGGGATTGAAGAAGCAGGTGGTGACTGTTAACGACGCGAATCGGTCGCCACGGGGGTCAGACCCGTCACCGCAGCACTTGGCAGCGGGCGGCGATGGTGTGCGCCCACCACGGCGGTATTTGGCAGCCGGAGGCGACTGCTATTGGAACGTGTCGGAAGTCACGGGCTCGTGGTGAAGCAGCACTTGACCTTTCCGGGTCCAACAGTCAATCCCACCGCTCATCTCATCCTGTGACCTTGACACCGACGTTCCGCCTCACGAACACCCAGGCGCAAAAAGAACAACAACAAGTACAAATGGCCGCCTCCGAACTGCCGGGCCCAAAACGCATTCCAAAAGAAACATCGCCGCCCAATTAGGCATTCGTCACAAACACCCCGCAGAAAACACGCCACAACGCTCATCACCATGTTGTGCCCCGGACAAGCAGCATCCGCTCAAATGAGGCAACCCGGCGCAGCGCACTCACCAACGGATTGGACTTCCACGCTCCTGGCTAAGAAAACCCACGGACAACATTCATGCATCAATGTCTGAAGCAAATAAACAAACACCCAGCGGCAACCCGTGGGTCCCGAGCGCAGACCACGGCACGGACGGGAGCGGGCCCCGGCGGCAGGCCGGGCAGCGGCCCACTCACGGCGGCTTGGCGGTGATGCCGACGGTGCCGACACCGCCCTCCATGCGCACCCACTCGTGCTGCTCCGTGTACTTGAGCTCTGCCGGCAGGCGGGGCAACGGTCACGACCCTGCGGCGCGCCGCCGCCAGCCACGCCAACGCGTGCGCGAGAAGACGAAACGGCTGGGACGCCACTGACGTGGTTAACTGCCTGACGCTGTGTAAGAGCCCGGACTGCTCCGTGTTACAATCTTGGAGGATCTTAAATAAAACCTAACATGGCCGCCTTGCTGATTGGAGAAATGAATGCTGCGGAGAGCTTTCGGCGAGATGAAGCATTATTACCCCAAGATGTCCCGGCCCCGCCGTGGAGGGCACATACCTGCACCTCATGTGAGCTTAATCCCCCAGGTCGTCAGGTCTGACCAAGTTTATCGTATTGCGTGAAAATATGTTGTAATAGATTGCTGTGTTACAGTAACGATCCCATTGATCCCGGTCGGCCAGACCCACCCTGTGGCTGGAGCCCCATCTTCTCTGAAAACGGTAATGCCAGCTTATCCATAGCAACGTCTCCCCGAGAAACGACAGGCTAGCCACTCTCTTGGAGAAAAACGACTAACTAAAGGCCCGAGGTGATTAGCAGAGACATAACAGAATTAGCCCACGGGTCTAGACAGGTGCCATCGGGTCTAAATGGTCCCAAAGAGCTTGACGACCCTCGGGGCTAGACAATCCCATCGGGGCTAGATGGTTTCCCTGGATCAAGACGTCCCGAGGGGCTTGACAGCCCTAGGGGCTAGACGGTTCCCTCGGATCTAGACGGCCCCTCGGGCTAATCAGTCCCACGGGGCTAGACGACTCGGATCTAGAGATAGAGCAACGACAGCCGGCATGTGCCTTTTCTTCTTGGTGTGCGCGTCTGGGCATGCTGGCTACTAAGGTCACCTGGCAGAGCCCGCGTACCGCCCAGGGCGACACAGCTGACCTCTGGTGGCCAAAATGGCCCGCGCCCCGGCTCGGTGGCCGGGGCGGCAGCACGCGAGTCCGGCGTCGCAGTAACGTAAACAGGCCGTGGCGTCTGGCCGCCGTACGACAGGACGCGTCTCGTTGCGGCGCCGCGAGCCAGCCACCGTCCGAACAACCGACCACGCACGCGCCTGTCTCCCCAGTGGCGGGGTGGAGGCGGGGGCTGGACAGGGCGGAAGGCTGTTAAATGCACACGCTGTCTGGTCAGACGCAGAGTAACGTTGCTCCTTTGACTGATTACTTCCTTTCTCTCGCGCAACAGATCGTCGTCCGACGTCATGAAGACATTGGCCAGGCCTAATATAATGTGCTCAGGCGTAATCCCGAGTAAAAGCGTCTTCAGGTCAGGCTGTATTACTGGTTTAGGGTTATGTGCCCTGCGAGATCAGTTTCACGCAAGTTTTCGGTTATTTGCTGCTTGGGGCAAAACAGATAGCACATTGGCAGATAGCACAGGTGCAGTTTATCACGTCCTCACGATACCTCGATTACCTACGCCCGATCAACAAAGTACGGCCGATTACGTCAAGGCCAGCCGATTTTTGAGCCGCATCTGCCATCTCAGGAGAAACCCCGCTTTTATCAAGGCATTGGTGATTTCTCCCTTCCAAACCAAAGGAGATAGTCTACGGCGCCAGAGGATAACGTGAACATGACAACTGAAGAGTGACCGCTGCGTACCAAGAATAGGCATAGCACTGGAACAGGTGGTGGCCTCCACATCACACGCACCGCCGGAATCAACTTAATAGGGCGCTGAGTAGCCACGGGAGGTTCGCGGCACACCCTGGGAGGCGGCGCTCACCCTGAGCTCGTGCCCCGCATCCCCCGCGGTGGCACGCGGCCGTGAGCCGGGGCCGCATGGGGTCAGCACCACGTCAGGGGAGGCGGCTCCACCCACCGTCGTCTAAGACCGGACAAGTCACGCCCGCGCCAGAGCGGGGCCGCAGGGGGTCAGCACCACGTCTGAGGAGGCGGCTCCACCGACCATCATCAGAGACCGGCGAGTCACGCCCGCGCGAGAGCCGGGGCCGCAGGGGTCAGCACCACGTCTGAGGAGGCGGTTCCACCGACCGTCGTCAGAGATCGGGCGAGTCACGCCCGCACGAGAGCCGGGCCGCAGGGGGTCAGCACCACGTCTGAGGAGGCGGCTCCACCGACCGTCGTCAGAGATCGGGCGAGTCACGCCCGCACGAGAGCCGGGGCCGCAGGGGGTCAGCACCACGTCTGAGGGAGGCGGTTCCACCGACCAGCATCAGAGACCGGACAAAGTCACGCCCGCGCGAGAGCCGGGGCCGCAAGGCGTCAGCCACCACGTCTGAGGGAGGCGGCGCAACCGACCGTCGTCAGAGATCGGCGAGTCACGCCCGCGCGACGGCCGGGGCCGCAGGGGGTCAGCACCACGTCTGAGGAGGCTGTCTCCATCAACCGTCGTCAGAGGCCGGGCGAGTCACGCCGCGCGAGAGCCGAGACACGGGAGCAACTGTCTGGCCGGGGATACGCACGGCACCAGTCCGGTCCCAGGCTGTCTGGTCGGGGATGGACACCGCACCAGTCGGATCCAGGCTGTCTGGCCGGGGATGGACACAGCACCAGTCTCGTCCAGGCTGTCTGGCCGGGGATGGATACGGCACCAGTCGGGTCCAGGTTGTCTGGTCGGGGATGGACACGGCACAAGTCCGGTCCAGGCTTTCTGGTCAGGGATGGATACGGCACCAGTCGGATCCAGGCTGTCTGGCCGGGGATGGACACAGCACCAGTCTCGTCCAGGCTTTCTGGCCGGGGATGGATACGGCACCAGTCGGGTCCAGGCTGTCTGGTCGGGGATGGACACGGCACCAGTCCGGTCCAGGCTGTGTGGCCGGGGATGGGCACGGCACCAGTCGGATCCAGGCTGTCTGGCCGGGGATGGACACGGCACCAGTCCGGTCCAGGCTGTCTGGCCGGGGATGGGCACGGCACCAGTCCGGTCCAGGCCGTCTGGTCGGGTATAGGCACGGCACCAGTCCGGTCCAGGCTGTCTGGCCGGGGAAAGGCACGGCACCAGTCCGGTCCAGGCTGGCCGATCAACCAGAAGCCGATTGAACACTTACGTCCTGTTCGACGTCGATAGTGACACACAAATCTGTGGGTGGGGGTGGCGACATCGCCGCCAGCCAATGATGGGCGTTGCAGGTGTGCACGCACCCGTGTGCGGATGCAGCAGAAGCCGCCGGTGCTGTCCCGGCAGTATTATCGAGGTGAGGAGGGCGCAGGCCACACCACCGTGCGGACGTCCTCCGACGCCGCAGCATCACACAGGCTTGTCAGAGCAGTTGGCCCCACCAAAGCTGGCTTTTTTAGTTATATGCAGGAAGTGGTGGCAAACTCCAGATTTATGCCGTATTTTCTTTTTCACAAGAGCTTTCTCTTTGTGCTGCAACACACTGGTAGAAAGTGGTCCTAACAAAGCCTGGGGGAGGCAAATATCCACCAGGTCTCCTTTCATCATGGCAGAGTTTTAGTCTAGGCCATTGTGGCCTGAAACAAAGGGCAAAAGTGGCAACACCAAAGCTCACAGCTGTTTGCCAGGCTGGAGAGCTACATGTGCAGACATTTTGTTTGTTTTGTGAAAATCAAAATTAGCAAGCTTTCATAGCATGCACAATGCATGCAAGCCTCCACTCATGGTGTGTTTATTCCACTCATTCCAAGTTCATTCCACTTGTGTATGTTCATTGAAGAAGATAGCCTGAGTCAACATCTGACCTTGTCTTCAGTTGATAAATGTGGCTCACAAAGCTTAGGGGATCTGGCTTGTTTTATACAAGTCACAAGTTACTTTTGGAATGTTGGCTAGTATCAAAGCTATATCAAGCCAATCACAAAGCTAGTATTCATCAGACTATGACAGCAAACTTCCACACAAAGCTCCACCACTGCTGCTTGTAATTAGATGCTTAACAGACCCAAATACTATGCTACATTATTGAAACATTCAAGTGCATATGACTGATCCAGGGTGGCAATACTCTAACATATGAGCCTCCACAGCATAGGCCCAGGCAATGGCAAACAGGCAAAATATCAGTCACACTGGATATAGGTCCCAAGATACATGGAAAGTTTGTAGGTCATTATTAGAGAAGTTGTCAGAATGTTTCATTTTTGCACCAATGACTCTGCAGAATGTTGCAACACTTAAGATCAGTATTCCAATATTAAATTAATTGGTGTCAGAGAAGACAATATCACCCAAACTGTGTGAGCTGCCTTGAAAATGAATGGCCAGACAGCACAGAATAACAAAATTGTATCTATGCATTTCAAATACACCCATTCATAGCTGTTGAGAGGAACACAGATAATAAGAATCAGGAGAACTGTGGAAACCTGTCATGTTAAAGTGTCATTCATTTTAAAGTGTGGCTTCATATGCAGCCACTAGAAGGGGGCAGGGCCATCAACAATGAGTGCAGATTAGTTAATACCCCCCTTCCCTTAAAAAGCCTTGTCAATGACCTCCAACATGCTAAAAACAACACTGTTATGACTCAAAACCATCAAGGTTGGTACATAACATGTGGCATGTCATCTTTTGGACCTGCATTACAATTGCAGTGTTTTGAAACTACCACAGGGTATGGAAAAAAGCTTACAGAAAAAAATGAAAGCCAAAACAGAGCTGTGTAACTGAGCAAACTGACTTCCATCAGCTACAGTTGACTTGGAACAATTTTCCTAGGGACGCATCACTTGATTGGCCCTACAAGCAAGACGTCCAGCCCCTTAGAATACCAGTATTTCCATGAGCCCTCCTCGGCCTCAAATCTTGGCCACGGCTATAGAAGAGGTACCGCCGACCGCATGGGTACATACCAGCTAGACGACGGGATGAAACGGAGAGGTGCCTTCGCGCGGAACAGTGTAAGTTATGGTGAGTTAAGCCGTTTTGAACACGCTTTAAACATAACGGGGTAATAATCCGAAATGCACAACCCATACGCAGCCCCAACGAAGCCATCTCCACTCGGACAACACGTTAACCAAACACGCAACCCACGCCCTCCGTCCGAGCGGTAACAATCGCCGGGAACTCGTAGCGCACCGGGAACGCAATGCGCAAGGCTGTGTATAAACCTTAAGTCAAAACGCTATCTCATTCCTTCTACGACAGTTCTAAATTACGTCAGTGGAAGAAATAATGCGGTGCACGACCCATGAAGCCATGAAAACACGAGACCGGGGCAAAAGAGGTGGCGACAAAAAGACAAAAAAGTGTACCTCTATGGTAGAATAACGCCGTCTGCGCCGACAAGGTTCGGATAATGGTGGTATATGTCATCTACAACGGTGAATGACACCGCTCCAACGACCGAGGACTTTCAGTTCTCAGCACCATCGGCGTCGCAATTCAGTGCTATCTCCATGGACTTCGATGCTATAGTAGTCATGACTACCATCCCCGTTGTTTTAATAGCACGACGTATTTGGAAGCAGAATCTGATATCCGATTGATTCAGCTTTTTCTTGAACGGTAGTTGTGATTTTAGCGACATCGGTAGCTCCCTGAATGCACGTGCGTAATCTTACGAAAGAAATTGCTAAAAACAGCTGTGTGGGCTTGCTGCAGGCTTAGCTTGCCCGAACATCATTTTAGCCACGCCTGTGTCATGTTTGAGCCGGCTGACGGCGGTGTCTGGCGTCCACAAGGTACGTCTCCAAGCCCTGACAGAACGGCTTAGATGTGAATGCGCGAAAGACGCGCACTTGGGTACAACCACATTTCTGGGATGGGGAAAGTGACAAATCATCTCGAAGGCAATTCTGGACGGAGGGAGGTGTGAATGATGTTGGCTAAAATGGAGGGAACAAATCCCCACTTCGTAAAAATCAAAGTCAATTGGCTTGCGACCTGGAACCCTGGCCGCTCCCAGGACCGTTAGAAGCGCCGCCAATAGCTACGGAGGAGGGATACGGCTGTGGAGAGCCGGCCAAGCGACGACACTGGGGCGGGTGACGCCACCTATCTTCACAGAGTGGGGATAGGGTTTCCACGGAGCCGCTGCTTGCGCCCTGCGGACCTGCAGCGTTTCCAGACCGAACGGCGCACAGCGGTGTCGACAATGGGCTAGGAGTCCGGTCATTCCGATCGCTGCACAGACCAGGTCCAAAGCGATAACCGATTTGCGTGCCACCAACGGCCAAAGCCGTCATCAGCGGTTTGCATAGCTCCCACACGGAGCACAGGTATATCGACACTGTAATGCATAATACTGCAGCATTTTGTAGTGTCGGGGCGGTCACAGCATCAAGCGAGCGAACCGGCACCAGTTACCACCGCTAAGCAACGAACAGGAAGAGTAAATATGCCGCGATACGCAACGCGTCGTGCCTTGTCATGAATACGCCACAGCTGGATTGCAGACATGTACATAAATGCACCGCAGTTGAATTGCAGACATTGCCATTCCTAGAACATTTGCAACACTTTTTCCGTGCATTCAAACGGCCAGACCTACCGCTGTAGACAATTATGAATTGTTGGAGTTGGAGAACAGGTGATTGCACGTAAGCCTGCCAGTAACGGTCGTGAAGTAGTTTTCAGCGTTGCAATGAGAAATGCATAGGGAACCGACTGTCCAATTTCGTTGCATTTTCTCCTTTCACGCCAGACTCGAAAATATCTCCGAGCAAGTTCTACGTTTCTAGTTGACAAAGAAGGCGCTAAATGTCATAGAATAAAGGTAACGAATGCAACGAACAAATTCAAAATGTAGTAATAACGTAAATCCGTCGCATTCCAGGCCTACCGAAGTGCCGAGTGTAAACAAAACGGGAATCACCACAACCAGCTTAAACTCGGCTGACACATGCACCACTATATTTGACACGATCATGACATGGCCACACACTACACAACGACTTCAGACCGTTCTCGGGTCACGCGCAAGCTTCAGCACTGCGCAAGCGGCGAGCGAGCGGGGCGCCGTCACCACTGGTGCGGCTCCCACTTGCCGTCGTCATGCCACTTGACCTCAGGCTCGCGGTGGGACCAGTCCTTCTTGCCCTCCTGCCAGCCGCGCGGGGGTGCGCTCTTGTAGTCGAACGTCACACCGCCGTCCTTACCCGCCAACTGCGCCTCCAGGTCAACGTGCTCCCTGCGGGGCATCATAGGTCAAATCGGATCAAATCAGGTCAGGTCAGTGGCCCAGCTGTCTCGCAGGCAGACCGTAACCGGCGTTTGTATGTGGTCGGCGACCTAAGTATGTTTCACGTGCCATCTACGGGACAGAGGTGGCATTGGAGGCGTATGCCAAAGCCGAACACACTAGGCTGGAAAACCATGAAGCCGGTGTATAGTATAGAAATAGTATATAAATATATGGTATATCTAGTATAGAAAACCATGAATACAGTGTATAGTAACGGTATTAAGAAGACAAAACCAATTTCAAGTCTCCTAAAACTGTATAGGACCAGGAAATACCCCCAGGGTTTTGTGCAGTGATTGAGACTTAGTGTTAGCATCAGCGAATGACAATTTTTCGGACCATCGTGATCATGACGTGTTTAAGTATACATATAACGTTTGGGACAGTTTGTTCCCCGGCCATCGTCCGGCGTTCGGTGGTCCTGAGAATGACCGTCTGTTTTTTTGTCCTGAGAATGACCGCCTGTTTTTTTGGTCCTGAGAATGACCTCTGTTTTTTGGTCCTCAGAATGACCGTCTGTTTTTTGGTCCTGAGAATGACCGTCTGCGAGCAAGGTATGGCTCGCTGCCTCGAAACTTGCGTGGTGTATAGGGGTAAAATTACGGGCGAGGCTATACTTGAGAAGTAGCATACAACTGCAGCAAGAACACCATGACAAAGTCACAGGCGGTAGTTCAAGATCCCACGAAGTCGAAGCCAACCATTCAAAAACGCGGAAACCGAGGACATGACCGCAGCCTGGTGTGGGCCCAACACTGAGTGTGTGTTAAGCATACTTCCACAAGTCACAACAGCACAGCAAAAACGTTCGCCTGACACTGGCGGAAGTTGGCGTCATTTCATGGAACGTTTGGAACGAACGCACGAACGGAACGAACGTTTGGAACGAACGAATGCACCAATAGCACGTTGAGTGTGGGTGTCATGACAATGAAGCATCATATTCCTCAAAATACCCATCAGCGCACTGCAGTGAGGTTATGAAATCAGCGTGGCACAATAAAGCAAAGCCCAGGAGCTAAAGTGTGTTGTACAACTATGTGAGCAAACAAGACACACTCGTTTCTTTCACGGGAGCATTCACGCCCCAACCGGATATCCTCTGGCACCCACCTGAACTCCTTGCCCATGACGAGGCGGCCGGTGATGGGGTCTCGGTTATCACCGTAGTGGTACACCATCTTGAGCAACTGGTAGCGCAGCTTTCCGGGCATATCGTCTGGCAGCTGCTCCACCAGCACCGTGTCACCGGACTTGCACTGGCGCTCCGGATCCCGCACATCCAGCGTCCGGTCCTCCGGGAAAAACTGAGGTAGGTGGCTGATGTCACCCACATCCTCACTGTTAAACTGGGACACACACTGCATCACTCCATGTCAACATGGACACAATCATGTGTAAAATGTCACTAGGGTCCAATTATGTTTTGGTACCTTTTTGCATGGTTAGCATGCAGATAGCCCAAATTTGGCCAAAATTTCCTGAGACTGGTCCAGAGTACAACAACCCCAGAGATTTGTATGCCCATGCACCCAACAAAATAGGAAGTTAGCTGCACTTTGTGGTGCATGTCATGAATATCTATTGCCCAACACAGGAGAACCTTATCTTAATTGCTGCAGAGGGGATGCGCTATGTGCCTATTATGAAAGGTGCCAAAACAGTGATAGAAAAACAAAGCATCACATAATGGGTACTTCAGTCCTATGGATGCTTACATGGCAATTGGACACACTGAAGGGCATTAAGTTATTTTGCAAAATCAGGTGCTTTACATATAGGACATTGAACGTTACTTGAATATTTCAGACACCTCTAATGGCATATATTACATGACTTGTGAGCCATTCTGCTAAGTGGCATGTTTCCATAAGACAGCATTAGGGCTGTAGTGCTGCCCCATGTGTGAGCTCAGCTCGCCCTCCCAAGCATCTTGCAGATAACACACACCCTTGCATAGTCTGGAGACAAGTGTACCCAGCAAACAATAATGACCTTGGCAACCATGTGATTTGTGTTGAGAAATAATCATCAGTGTACCATATTTATAGATGCAATGAATAGAATAACCAACACATAAAACATACATACCATAAGAAGACAGATGTAAGATACTTACCACATTAAGAATCTCATCACGCTTCAGGGTCCGAACAGTGACCTTAGCCATTCCTTCAATATTGGAAGGCAAACATTGACCAAGATACATTGCTAAGCGCTTGCCAGCCATCTCTCAGCGCAATGAAAATAAACAAGCCTTTAGACGAAAGCCTGCTAACCTTAGAACCGCGGCAAATGATACAGAATGTTTCCCTGAATCCAATGTGCTACGAACACAAGCTATGTCCTCTTAATTACTTCCGTGCATAAATCGCATCGGCAAAAACACATAAGATGACACTATCTTGATTCACAGCATGGATATACGTTCACAGCATTAAAGACAGCTATACCGACAACTCTAACCTACCGTTACCAACACTGTATGGCCTTGATTCACCTGCCCGCGCCGCCAATGTTTCTTGTGCGGTATAATATTGGTAAGAGCACTAGTTCACTGCCGTGTGATTGAAAGTCGACGGGTTGGAATTTACTTAATTTCATTACGAGCATATCGACGACGCCAATCGTTCTTTTCATTGCTTGTCTCAGATTCTCTTCAGATGCTTCCTCACCTCTTAATGCTTACCTCACAAATGCGTCTAAACACACGCAGCAGGTTTCTTCCCCGCAGCCCGATGCATTTAATATTGGCTGCGCGTATACACCTTCCAAAACGGAGGGCGGTTACGCACCGGGTTTATGTACCCTCCAAAATGGGGCGTGGCTACGTACCGGGATTTTATGCCCTACAAAAAACTTTCAGATGGTTGTGCGTGTCAAGAATGCGCGGATGACCAGCCTTAGAGGGAAGCAAGTGCAAATATGCAGAATCCCGTGCGAAAAGTCGGCTCTATGCGTGATAGGCATCAAACGATCACGAAATCTGTGAACTCACTCTGAACAAGTCATATTCTGATCACAAATTTTCGGCCGTTGAACCCGCATCTCAAGTAGATGCATGGTTAGCATCCTGGTCTCGCACGCGGTGAACCGAAGCTCGAATCTCGACGGCGGCCGATGTTAAGTGGGTGGGTTCATTTCCATCGGTGTGGCATGATGATGCCAACTCGCTTCAATGCTAAGCGGAGTGAATTCTAATTTGGGCTTTTCATACCGGACAGCAGCGTAGTTTCTAATGCCAGAGGGAGGACCAAATGTAAAGAGGATTCCGTCCCTCCAGGGGGAGGGAATCTACACCCTACAGAGGTATTGAGGATCCCGTGAAGGTTGACCGTAAATCTAAATGAGGCCAGCAACTTGTGTAAACACTAATTGAAAATATGTAGTGTGAACATTACTATGTGTAATGTCATGTGCAAAATGTGTAAACATTTGTGAAAAGTTGAGTGCACACGACCCTTCCGGCCAAGTGCTTAAATATCATTCCGTCCTAGCCCGGGGTGTCTACCAGCTGCCATTCTGGCGACATGGAGGCGGGTTCGCCTGATGGGTTCGTCTGGAGGCCCTCACAGATGTACGTCCTACATTGGTGTCCTCCCTGGCGCATTACTTCCGTTTCTATTGGAGTGCCTTCCGCTCTTTTCGGGGGCCCTATCTGTTAACTGTGGGAGGGGGGGGGGGGGGGGGGGGGGGGGTTCTGCTGTGGGCGACGTGCGCGACTGCCTGCCCGCCGCTGGACGTTGTTCGCCGCCGGCTGCCGCTGTCACGCCTCCCCACAAGAGCGAATTTATCATGAGGAGCCCATTGGTCACCATACGAGCCAGATGATGCTAGCGCATGACTCGGCACGTTGTGGCTCCAGTACATCCTAGCTTGCCAATTTGCACCCTAGCTTAATTTGCTTAATACACCCTAGCTTAATTTGCACCCTATTTGCAACGTTCATCCTAGCTTAATTTGCCAGCTTGTCACCGACGCAGCTGCTGGGCCGACACCGGGTGTCCGAAGCTGAACGGTGACTCGTTCCCTCGCCTGACCTCCAGGGTGACGGCTCCCTGTTTGGACGACGCTCCCCTCGTTCCGTCCACGATGGGCAGCCCACCATTCGTTCGGCCACACCCACCGTTCGCAGCTTCCTGCTGCCGCGCACGCGCTTTAGGCAGCGCCCCGTCCAGCACGGAGGCGTCACCTCCGGCACTTCTGCGCCCTCGCCTCCCGCCCACCGGAGCAGGCTTTGCAAGGCACCGCCCCACGGCGCGTCCCTCAGAGGCCTGGAGGTAGACAGCGCGCTCTATGGGACGGTGGAGCCCCACGACACACGACGAGAGCCCGGCGCGACCTGCGTCCACGCCTTGCGGTCTCCTCGGCCGGCGCGCTCTGGAGACTCGGTCTGACCGGCCTGTCCAGTGACCTGATTCCTCGTCGCCTTCCTTATGAGCGTCGATGGCGGGATCTCCATCCGTCACGAACATTCCGTCACCAATCGCCCATAAGGCCCGGCGTACACTACGTCGGAAGAGAGCAGGCTGACTCCTGTCCTCTCCCATGGCGGAGACACCACGGATAGACTCCATTACCGCCATGCACAATCAGGCATCCCGGGCGGCCCCCACGGGTCCTGGGTCACATGCCAATGCCTCTTTAGGTCGTCACACATGGGGTCAAATGAGACACAACAAAACGAGTCTGCCATCTCCGAAAAAAGAGCGAAACCGTGTCTTGAGCCGCGCTACCCACAAACGTCTATCTGCGTAGAAGCAGGACTACGGTAGTCTGGCTCCTCGTCCTTGTCGTGGCCACGCCGAGCTGCTCACTTGCCGGCGGACCGCGAGCACTGGACTGCTCCGTCCGTCCACACCGTAAGATACTGTCCTCTGCCGGCGGGTCGCGGGTGTCCGCGCCGCCATCGCGCACCGCCGTGTGCTGCCCTCTGCCGCGACTGCTCATGTCGGCTGACAGATGGCGTTCGCGTCTCCCTCCGAACGCTGTCCCGGACGACGCCCGCTAGTAACCTTCCCTGGTCGCGCAGAACTGCGGGCGATCCCTCGAGATGTAGCGGGCTCGGCGCACCTCGCCGCTATGCCTCAGCACCCCGGCAGGCGGTCTCCCTTTGAAATCTTGCTAACATCCCGGGATTACGTCCGGTTCGGAAAATTCGACGCCGTTTTCCCCTATACCGAGCCTCCGACGTCCGTATCGGATTCCTCTGGGATGGGATGGGCCTTCGCCAACCACACATGGACCTCGTGCATCTATCGGTCAGAGAACGATCCAGACCTAGCGAAACGGAGAGGAAGGTGGAAAACGGGAAACACACGCGCTCGCGGAGAGAATCCGTGCAGCGTGTGCGCTGGGCGGAGCTAGACCGTGCTAACCTATTAAACAGCGAGGCGAGTGGCAAAAAAGAGAAAGGGTCATGAAAAATGGACGACAATCACAAAAAAACAAAGCAGAACACACAAAAAAAACAGCAATCGACCTCAGCCACCCGCGGATACCTCACTGACTCAGCTGATTTATCGGGCGGACGAGTGATCAGGCGAAGGAGGCGGAGAAGCATGCACATGACGAAGTGTGAACAGGCGCACCGGGCGGAGCATGGTAAGGGCTCGGCGTCCCGCGACGGATCGAGGGGAAAGCTGGAATGCGAGCGGCCCGCTGACAGGAAGCGAGCTCAGGCATGCGGAGACGTCCGGCGAGACCATCCCGTCCATCGACCCGGTAAGGCGAACAAAACGGATGGCAAAAGGGCAGCGTGATTGTGAGCGGATCGCGCACGCACGCTGGCCGTGCTCCGGCGGGAATTCGGCGTCTAAAAAAAACACGCACACACACACAAGCGACAACTGGAGTGGAAGACCAAACGCCCATTTGGCGGGAAAACGAACCTCGGTCTGTTCAGAAGTCCCACGAGACTACGCAGTCCACCGGCCTTGGCAAAGCGATCGACGACGAATGGGGAGAAGGCAGCGTGGCCGTGAGGGAAACCGAGCATGCGCGCTGGATCGAACCCGTGAGGGTCCGGCCACCTTCAGTTATTGAAGAAAAAAAACAACTAAGGGAACCAGATAAGGTGAACCGTCCACCTAACCCGCATTCTACCGCCATTGCCGCCGGAGACCTCCGGTGACATGTCGGCGCGGCCCGTACGCCACGCACGGCCGCGACGACGACAACATGCGAGGGTCCAGACAAGCCCCAGCGCCCATACATGGCCTCCTCCACCGGCAAACTCCGGGCAGCTACGGGCGGGTCAACGAACGGGCCGCTGCGTCCAAGCATGCATCCAGGTTGCCGGACACAGCACCGCCCAACGCCGGGCCGAGTGTCCTCTCGCCGCCCGAACCAACCTCATCCGGCCTCGCTCCTTCACTAAGCCATTGCAATGCAAACCGTCATCTATATTTACACACACGCAAGAAAACGAGGAAATCACTCACACGCAGCGACACACCAGTCCATCGCTTCACGCGAGCTCAGCGTCGAGCCGCGTGGCACCTTACGCATTCCCACCCCCGAGCCCCTCCCCCTTCCCCAGCTCCACGGGAGGGATCCGATAACCGTGGCTTGCGCCACCCGGTGGGGAGGGGTGAAAGGGCACGCTCGGAGCGCCAGCCGTCCATGGGGGATAGAGAGGGTCAACAGCCTGGGCACTCACATCGTGTGCACTGTCGCCGGTGACCGTGGTACGCCGTGCCGAATGTCACTGCCGGACACTGTGAGCTGGGGCCTCGGAGGGTCGACCTCAAGATGCAGCTGTAGGCGTCGGGCGCACTCACTGGCACCGTACTCTCCCTCCGGAGCCCCTCGCATGATGTTTTATCGACTTTCGATACCTCTCAAATGGGTCGGCCTGCCTTCGTCTTCTCGCGTGATACAATGGGTTTGCCGCCTCGCCACCTCCGTCAAATGTGTTGACGGGCCGGCATGCACCGCCCTCAGAGTCCGGCCCTCGACGTGCCCCTAGACCAGATCTCGGGCGTGGCGTTGCTGGCGACGACGCAAGGCCCGCCCGCTCTCGCCTCGGGCCGGCCCTGCGCGTCCCGTTCTGGCCCAGTTCCCACGTGGCGTGGCTCTTCTGATGGCATCTGGGGCGACGGCGGTGCCGGCGCGGCGGGTGTCGCTGGAGCGAAACAGCCAACATCCTCATAACATGCTATTTGCACGTTCCTGTGCTCATGTTGTTTCGCCGATCGCTTGCTCTCGCCTCCTTTTCTCTTGGCGCGATGGACGATTTTGGCAGGTGGGGCCGCCGTCATGGCTGTTCTGGGGGAGCACCTGGCGTTGTTTTGACGACGTGAGCTAATCGGTTGGATCGTTGAGCCGAGCTGCATTCATCCCTCGGCCTGATGGACGTGTTTGTTTGTGGGGGGGGGGGGGGGGAGCCCTCGACCATGGCCGGCTGGTTCGTTTTCCCACGCTCTGCGCGCGAAGCCCCTCCGGTCCGGACGGGTGGCGCGCAAAACGACGAAGCATGAAAATGCATGCCTGCCTAACCCACTCTGGCGCACTCAGTTATTCGGAGCTTCCTACATCGCGCCGTGGGTAATTCACATTTGAACGGAAGGCCCTACGCTTTTGCGGGAGCCCCATCTGTTAACCTGCTCGGGCACACTCGAATATCCGGGGGCCGTCCACATTGTGTCTTGGGTACTTCCTGTCTCAATGGAGGGACCCACGCCCTTGTCGGGGACCCCATCTGTTCGCCGCTTCGGCTGCATTGGATTGTTCGGGGGCTTTATATGTTGGGTCTTGGTGTTTAAATTTAGGGCCCTATACTCCTGTCTGGGTCACCTGATGATCTGCTCGCGTATGCTCCATCTTTCGGGGGGCCCTCCGCACTGGGTTTTGAGTATTTCTTATTTGAGTGAAGGGCCCTGTGCTCTTGTCGGGTTCCTTTTCGTACGCTACTTGGGCACATTTCATCATTCTGGGGCCATTTACTTAGGGTCTTCAGTGCTTCCCATTCGAATGGAGGGCCTTACGCTCTTGTTGGGAGCCCTATTTGTTAACCTGCTCGGGCACACTCGATCATTCAGGGGCCCTGTACAATGGGTCTTGAATATTTCCTATTTGAATGCAGGACCCCAGGCTCTTGACGGGACCCTTAAGGTAAACCCGGTCTGGCGCACTCGATCGTTCAGAGCCCTACACATTGCGTCGTGAGTATTTCTTATTTGAATGGACGGCCCTATGTTCCTAGCGGGCCCCATTTGTTCAGCTGCTAGGGCTGGTGGCGGATGCAGAGGGTGGTGGGGGAGGAGGGGGGGGGGGGGGGCACAGGACCATGTCCCATGAACCATGCCGAGGGAACCTAAAGGCTCCGAAAGGACCCATAACCGGCTGCACGGACGCAGTTTCCTTACAACCAAAGCACAACAAAATTGGATGTATTTGGGCCTACAGATGACCAAGAACCATTGCTAGCAAAAGTAAAGAGCTCGTACGTTAACGAAGTTCATTCTTTGCTGATTGAGAGAGTGTTGCTTAGGGGACATTTTGGGGCTCATTACGCTGTCTAGAGGCATTACGCTGTAGGCTGGCTGTCCCTATATTTCCACTTGCTGCGTCAATCTGATCGGTAAGGAGCTTTCCACGTTACCCTTGATCTCCTCCCATTTTTTCGTAGGGCCCAATGTGCTGTTGGGACGCTATCTGCCTCTGTGCTTGAGCACTGTTGATCACTCGGGTTTTCCTCCACGGATTCTTCCCATTTGCCCGAAAGGCTACATACGCTTCTTCCGGGGCCGCATATTCCAGAGAACATTCAGTTGCTCAGGGGTCCTTCATATAAATCTCAGGTACTTTCTACTTGCCTGAAGGGCCTTGTGCCGTTGCCAGGGCTCTTAAAAGGTAAGGCACGGAGACACTCGATGATCAGGGGCCTTCTGCTTTGATCGAGGGCTCTCTCCCTTTGGTCTCATTTGCGGCGGACTTTTCACTCCTATCGAGACTCGTGTTGTAAGCCTGCGCGTGCACTCTTAATTGCACAGGGATATTCATTTATAGTATCAAACAATTCCCCTTTCCTCGGAGGATCCTGTGCTATGCCCAGACCTCATAGGTCAGCCTGTCGATGCGCTAACGATCGTTAAGGGGCCCACCGCGTTGGTCTTGAGTTCTTTTTGCTTGCTTTGAGGACCCCATACTTGTTGACGGGAGCCACGGTGTTGGTCTCCTGCGGCACCCATGACCGCTTAGGTTCCCTCGCTATTGGCCTTGGTGCCTTCACCTTTGAGCAGCAGCCGAATACGCGCCGATGATTTTTTACGCACAATTGCCGAACATAATTATACATGCCTCCGCCGTCGTATGCGTCATTTCCACTGGCTATTCAGCGTGTCACACTCAGTTAGCTTTACGGTCAACCTTCACGGGATCCTCAATATCTCTGTAGGGTGTGGACTCCCTCCCCCAGCATTAGAAACTACGGTACTGTCCGATATGAAAAGCCCTATCTAGATTCCATTCTGCTTCGAAGTGAAGTGAGTTGGCATCATCACACCGCGCCGATAGACCACGAAGCCACCCACTTAACAGCGGCCGCCGTCGTGATTCGAACCCGGGCTTACCGCATGCGAGACCAGTACGCTAACCAGTCATCCCCTGGAGATGCGAGCCCGGCGGCCGAAAATTCGTGATTAGAATATAAATGTTCCAGAGCGAGTTCATGGATTTCGGGATCGTTTGATGTCTATCACGCATAGAATTGACTTTTCGCACGGGATGCTACATTTTTGCACTTTCTGGCCTCCAGGGCTGCCAATTCGCGTATGCTTGAGACGTACAGCCATCTGCAAGATTTTTGGAGGGTGTATAAGCCCGGTGCGTAACCGCCCTCTGTTTTGGAGGGTGTATAAGCCCGGTGCGTAACCGCCCTCCGTTTTGAAGAGTGTATACGCACTGCCAAAGTGAAAACCACCCCATGATCGAAGGTCCGGGTTCCTGTGCTATGCCGCAGTTTTCAAACAGCCGGTCGCGTCTTTCATCAGTGACGTCACTCAAAGCAATCTGCGATATGCACACTGGTGGGATGGAGAGGACGAAAACGACGCGATTGATACAAAAGCAATTTCGAGGTTCACGTTGGACTACAGGGCAATAATAGTAGGGTGCTTGCCAGTTTCCTATGCGGGTTGCTGATCATCTGAGTTGATCTGTTTATCTTTCATAATTTTGTTCACAGCCCATATCTGGTTGAATAATATTGTCCCAAAAATCAGCGAGCAAGTACTCAGTAATCTGCGGTAATACTGGTTGTAGGAAATTGCAGTGCGAGAAGCTGTGGCAATCTGCGGTAATACTGGTGGTGGGAAATTGAAATACAAGAAGCTGTTTCTTGGTGTGCTTATTTTTTCCCAACAGGTTGAACAGGCAGCGCTTCACCCACATTTAATTATCGGCTTTGTGTTAATTGCCAGTTGCAAAAGCAGGATGATTTAATGTTTGCTGTGGTATCAGCTGCCTCCCTTTAATAATGTTGATGATGTTCACAACCATCTTGATATGATTTTCCAATGATGTGATTTGAATTTGCCATGTTCTTACAATGCTTGGGGGGGGCTATCTGCAGGGAATTTTGTAGTTTGTTTCCTTTTACTGTTGTCAGTTGTCATCCTTTCGCATCTCAAGGTTGGTTTGAACCATGAGTTGACTCCTATACCCATTCATGGCCTTTCTTTGAATATTTATTGACATGTATGTTCTGGCTCAGATTCAACCTCAATCATTGCTATTTGGCTGATTTAGTTTGGGCAAGGTTTAAATCTGATCTCTCAGTAGGTCATAAAATATACCTAAGTTTTACTTGATTTACAAACAAGTATGGTGATTCTTGGTTTTGTTAAAGAATCATGATTCATTTTGAGTACAAGTCATTTTCAGTCATTTCAGCCATTCAATTGAGCACAAGTTTAAGTTCATCTGCCAAAAGTGGAGCATTTGCTTAGGTATCAGACATCCCAGAAAGCATAATAGCGGTGGTTAAAAGAATGCTGCTCAGAGATGTTGCTTCTTTATCTTCTAGCTAGCTTATGCAGAAACTTAAGGCATTGATTACCAAATGATTGAGATGAAAAACCGCCTGATGTGAATCACTGTTATAAAGGGTTTCCTGTCATTTTCAGATGGCCCTGCGAGGAGCAATGTCAGGCACATTGTTACGAATGCCCACCTTGGGCAGGTGTATGTCATCTCTGTCAGATGAGGTGCTCTTCAATGTCCAGAATAATGTAGGCATAATCACCATGAACCGACCAAAGCAGCTGAATGCCCTGACCCTGAACATGATTCGGGCAATGCACCCAAAGCTGATGGAGTGGGAGAAGAAGATGGAGCTTGTCATTATTAAAGGTTATTCATTCCTGGCCACTTTGTTGCACCATTTGCTGTTTTCTATGCACTGTTACATTGGATATGTGTGTCATCTCATGGGATATTGAGCATCATCTGAATTGTGAAATTAGTTGATTAATGTTAAAACAGGTCATGAAAATAACAAACTCAAGACTTTCAAGGAGTTCACCATGAAATGAACCGAGTGTTTGAATCATTTAAAGGAAAACCGAATTGATATTGGTTCTTTATCAATTTCTTTTGCCACTTCTTGTGCCCATCATATATCTTGTTTTTGTCCACATGGTTTTTCAAAGTTTGAAACTTGCTTTGATGTGCCAATGGCTGTCCACTGCATGCTGAATGTTGCATCACTTTAATTGCTTGCATTTATGTCCACCACTAAGCACTTATCAGCTCACATCACACATCAGGTCTAAAGTCTCTGACTTAAGTCTAAGGTCTCTGACACAGGTGCAGGCGAGAAGGCCTTCTGCGCCGGTGGCGACGTCGTCGCCATCACGGCGCCCGGCCGCCAAGGCGACAAAGCCGACCCGTTGCCGCGTCAGTTCTTCCACAACGAGTACCGCCTGAACCTGCTGACGGGTTCGCTGGCCGTGCCGTACGTGGCGCTGCAGGACGGCATCACGATGGGTGGCGGCTGCGGCATGTCCGTGCACGGTGAGCTCAGTAGGTGGGCGCCAGTCGGACTGATGTCTGACCTGGTCCATGGCTGTCGACCAGCGGGCGTCGTTGGTGCTCGTCATTTCATTACACTTGTCCACTAGTTCACAGACACGAGCATCTGAATGTGATGGCGTAATGAGATGGCTGACGGCCAGCGGACGTCGTTGGTGCTCGTCATTTCATTACACTGGTCCACTAGTTCACAGACCGAGCATCTGAATGTGATGGCGTGATGAGATGGTTGACGGCCAGCGGACGTCGTTGGTGCTCGTCATTTCATTACACTGGTCCAGTAGTTCACAGACACGAGCATCTGAATGTGATGGCGTGATGAGATGGCTGACGGCCAGCGGACGTCGTTGGTGCTCGTCATTTCATTACACTAGTCCACTAGTTCACAGACACGAGCATCTGAATGTGATGGCGTGATGAGATGAACGGGCCGGCTGCTGCAGGGAAGTACCGGGTGTGCACGGAGAAGACAATGTTCGCCATGCCAGAGACGGCGATCGGGTTCTTCCCGGACGTGGGCGGCGCGCACTTCCTGCCGCGTTTGCGCGGTCGGCTTGGCCTCTTCCTCGCGCTCAGTGGATACCGGCTCAAGGTGGGGGATGGTGACGACCCCACGGGGTCGAACGGGTCACCGCCGCAGCGCCTGGTCAGGCTCAAGGGACGCGAAGGGGATATCTCACGAGACGTGTTGTTTAAAAAAGAACGCTTCTCGGAGTCCTGTAAGGTGTCTTCCCGACCTTCATTAAGGTTGGGTTTATGTGACCTTGATAAAGGTATATGTGTGGGCCCGAACATGCGGCCCCAGAATTATTCTCCGTTCTCAAGCAGGTCACATCGGCAGACGTTTTGACTTTATACGCAATACCATCTTGTTATGCCTCGCTTTCTTGGTCTGGTTTGCCTTTGGCTTCACCACTCTGACGCTTTCGAGCCACCTGGATGTAGAATGGCGGGCAAACATGAATGACGTATGAGGTGCGTGCATGATTGATGATAAGTACGGTTCTATCTTTTCTCAACGGTTTCCCGATGATTCGTCTTGCCACGACAGGAGCCACATGATATGCAGTTGCATTGTTCCTGCTTTTGGTTGTTCTTCAGATGACTGGGACGCTCTGACACGGAGTGGTCTGCACGGTCTCCATCGTAATCCACCCCCTGCACAGGCTGGAACACGCGGCGCGCTGAGAGACGCCGGCCAGTCGACTCGCCTGCAGCTGACTCGCTCCCCTCCCCAGGGCCGTGACAATCTTCACGCGGGCATTTCGACTCATGTCTGTGACTCTGCCTCTTTGGACGACCTGGTATCGGAGATAGCCGAGGCCGGTGCCTCCCGGCTGGAGGCCGTGCTCGACAGCTACTCACAGAAAGCTGGTTAGTATGGGCGGCTACTAGCAAGGCTGAGCGGTACGAATTACTGCTTACGACTCAGGTGTCAAGTGCTGTGCTGGCACATACTTATGGAAATGGTTAGTAAGCACGGACAGTTAGCTCCGCTCCTGATAAGTTCGGTGCGTGGCACTCGGGATATGAGATCCAGGTGTGGTCAACTGTTGACGACAGGCCGACGTTGCGTGCGGGCCGCGTGTGCTGTCTTTTCGGTATTTGTCCAGCTGTGTTTAATCACTGCAAGGCAGGATAGCACTGAGCGGTCATCTTCAGAGATCCACATATATCTGGAGTTTTTCTGCTATCTGTCAGCTCAATCGCCTCAGCCTGGAGCACTGACCGCGCAGGACCTCCCGCCAGCACGCCCCAAACCTCAGCGAGCTGCGCCCGTCCACAGCGTTCGACGCTGGCAAGCCGTTCTCGCTGGCTCCGCACCTGGCCACCATCGACCGCTGCTTCGCCAGCGACTCGGTGCCCGACATACTGGCCGCCCTTCAGGCTGACGGCTCAGAGTTCGCCACTAAGGTGAGCGCGGATGCTGGAGGTCCGGGGTCAGGCAGACGCGGCGGGGAGCCTTTTTGATGACGCGCTGAGTGCGGATGTGCCGTTCCTGCGGTGCGATGTGTTCACTGCACAAGCCCGTGCAGCCTCCAGGCATAATTGTAAGTTTGGCTGGTCATCAGCGACGTCCGACGGCGCGGCCTGCGTGCGCCGGCTGCGTCAGAGCAGGACCAGCATTTTCCTTGCTTGCACCATTAGTGGGTAATGGTGAATCAGTCTGTCGGGGTCAGTCGCAGTCATGGACGCGATCGAATGCTGTTGTTTATGAGCACCGGCACGTGCCGGCTGACCGGAGACCGTGCCGCGGCGCAGATCCACGCCACGCTCGTGAAGATGTCGCCGACGGCCATGGTGATCACGACCGAGCAGCTGCGGCGGGGTGCCTCGCTCTCACTGGCCGACTGCCTGCGCATGGAGCTGCGGATGGCGTACCGCTTCGCCGAGGATCACGACTTCTATGAGGGTGAGCGCCGTGGAGCCGCGCTGGACTCGGCGCGGACGGGTCGGGAAGGGACGTCCGAGTGTGTGTCCGGTTTCGCTGACAGCGGTGGGATAGTGTTCAAGTAGGACTGTGTATATTTCGATGTTTGAATGTTTGAGAGAATGAAAATTGGAATGAAAAGTAAAACTGCGTCAAGAGCGCTGGTCCGTGAATGCAGAATGAAATCATTCATGGACGTGGGTTGTGCGACATTTCATGATGTGCATTAGTTCTATGTGGAAGTCATTGGTCATTCCTCTGTGCTCTCCTTTTTTGTTGTATGCTGTTGACGTGACTGTTGCTGATTCTGTATCGTATCGGTCTTCAGGCGTCCGGGCCCTCCTGGTCGACAAGGACCAAAGTCCGGTATGGAAGCCCACGACTGTCGCTGAAGTGACCGCTGCCACAGTGGAGCGCTACTTCTCCCATCTGCCGGCCGATGAGGAACTAACGTTTTGATGCGGAGCCTTGAAGTCTGGGCCTGTCGGCCGTGTGCTGACAGTTCGGAGGGCGGATCTTGCAGACGTGGCTGAGTGGAGCAGCACGGGCAGGACGGCTGCCTGCCTGCCCTGTGGTGCAGGGGGCACGGGGAGGTTAGGAGGACAGTAGTTTTTACCGGGGTTTATGAGCAATGAGAAGGCGTCAAGGTCAGTGATAAATGGATATGCGCGCTTCCACGTGCTTAGATTGAGGGACATTGTTTACTGCAAAGATGAGGCCGTAGATTCCCTACGCAGTGATCTGTTTTAGCATCTTGTTTATTTTGTCTTTGTTGGGTGTAAGTCAATGTGTGTAAATGAATACAAACTAAACTTAACTGGGTAGGCTGGTGGGACCAGGCAAGGGTCATGGACGTGTTACGATGAAGGCCGCCAGCCATTTTTGTTTGTTCCTGTTCAGTTAGCGTTCATAGAGACAACGTTAAATTCTCAGAATGTTGGAAGGCATTGCCCCTCTCCCCACACACGCTTCTGGCGCCTTAGTTCCCGCGCCCCTGGGTGGAACGACGCTGTTTTTGTTACATAAAGCTAATGGTGTGGTTTTGCGAAGGCTCCTAAGCCGTCCATCTGTTTTTACATCGCAGCGTGTTTGCTAAGTGTCAGTGCCATCGCAGCGTTGCGTGCACGGTGCTCGGTGTAGTTGTCGACTCCTCAGTAATTCAGTGCAATAGACGGATGTGCTGAGAACCGTGTGTCCAACGAGGTCATTACGCCAGAGTGTCGCGCTCGCACCGCGCCACGGGACGGAGAACACCGCAGCGATGGTTCGGGGAGGGTTACGGTCAGCACTTCGCGTGCGCACTCCGATGGTTCGGGGTGGGTTACGGCCGGCGTCCAGCTTGCGCACTCCGATGGTTCGGGATGGCTTACGGCCGGCGCCTGGCAAGCGGATTCCGACGGTTCGGGGTGGGTTACGGCCGGCGCCTGACGTGCGGACTCCGATAGTTCAGGGTGGGTTACGGCCGGCGCCCGGCGCGCGGACTCCGATGGTTCGGGGTGGCTTACGGCCGGCGCCTGGCGCGCGGATTCCGATGGTTCGGGGTGGGTTACGGCCGGCGCCCGGCGCGCGGACTCCGATGGTTCGGGGTGGGTTACGGCCGGCGCCCGGCGCGCGGATTCCGATGCGACGCTTGAGAGAAGACTCGAAGTGACCAAATGCGCATTCACGATCTCTGCTCAGTGGGAGATCACAACCACGTTGGCCTGGTGAAGAAAACGTACAACTGAGATGGGCTGATCCCGGCGGTTATCTTACTAAGTAACCAAACGTTCCAATACTTAATCATAGCCTTGCAAACGTCGCTTGCGTACATGGCGGAGCTTAATCACATCGTGCGAAGTGGGTTTGTAGCACGCGCACGTGTAGGTTTACAGCTGCTCGTGCGCGGGCGTGCTTGTGTTTGTTCTAACACAGCAATATAAGAGACCACAACACATGACCCCTGGCCACATCCCAGTCGAAGCCTCGAGAGCGCTATCAACGGTTGGTGTTGTAAGCTGCGCCGTCTTCCGGTCATCAGTGTGGGAGCGTGCCAGTGTTGCTCCGTCCTCGCCATCTCGGCTACTAACACGTGTTTGAGTCAGTGAATATTGCTCGCGAACAATTTTTGTGGAGCGCATGTTTACGCTGGCAGTCCGTCATTTGAATGCACGCATTTGGTGAGTAGCAGCGCTGATTGCAAGCAGTCGGTGCTGGTCTACAGTAGATGCGATGACAGGCTGGAACAACCCAGGGCAATGCGAGCCAGGAAGCTGACTAACGAATTGTATAAACGGTTATTTAACAAATTCCGATCCAAAAAACTTATGGAACACGGCTTTAATCGTGGAGCCTCACGAGAACAAACCCACGGAAAATCGCCGGCCCCAGGTGCTTCAAGACAGGTGACCCTTTGTGGGCTCGTGTCCTCTCCAATAAACAAGACCCAGGGTGGTAGTTAAAAGGCCGCCCACAAGCACGCACCTCCCGCACCACAGCCCAGCTGCTTTGTTGGCGTTGGTCGCGCGGTATGGGTCAGGAGGCGCAGATTCTCATTCCGGCCGCTTTTTGTTCGCTGTGGGGAGGGGCATGCGGCGTTGAATCGATGATCCACACTAAGCAGGGCGTCGCCAAGGGACATGAGTCGTGCTCGGGCGGGCGCAGAGGAACCACCGGCTGGTGCCGCAACTGACCTTGTGACGCGTGCTGAGGAGGAGCGCACGGTCTGTAGCTCAGCTGGCCTTGTGACGCGTGCTGGGGAGCAGCGCACGGTCTGTAACTCAGCTGACCTTGTGACGCGTGCTGGGGAGGAGCGCACGGTCTGTGGCTCAGCTGGCCTTGTGACGCGTGCTGGGGAGCAGCGCACGGTCTGTAGCTCAGCTGGCCTTGTGACGCGTGCTGGGGAAGACTCCCGGTATGGGCCGTAAGTGACCTTGGAGTGGTGTGGGGAGTGTGAGAGGCATAAGGTTTGTGTTACACCTGACGTTGTATCTCGTATCATAGGCGGAAGACGTCCCGGGAAGTGGGAATGCCAGTGCCAATTTGATGTTCATTCTTTCCACGCGCCGCTATAGGGCTGCTATAGGGTCGCTTTAGGGTGTGGGGTCGTTTTAGGGTAAAGGGTCGCTATAGGGTTAACGCCCAGGATTCTCTGAAAGTTGGGGAGCCATGTCGGATGCGAAACCTACGCCTATGCCGAGTATTGTAGGGAGTGTTCAATCTGCAACATGCCTGACCCCTGTGATCTGTGTGAGAGCCCTCTGGTCTGTACTGCACCTGTGTCGTTGGGCCCATGCCGTGAGGTACGCCCTGCCTGTGCTCAACCTGGCCTTGTAATCCGTGTTATGAGAGCTCTAGGCATACACCACGTGTGACATTATCAGCCGTATCGTGGAGAACAACCGACCGGACTCGCCTTTCACCCGGCGCTGTGCTGTGTACCTGCCCAGCTGGTGTTTTGTGACGGCCGGTCCACCCGACCTCGTGACCAGCGCTGTGACGTCCGGTCGGTCGCATGACCCCGCGACCCGTGGTCGTGACGCCGACCGGCCGTCACTTTGCTGTGACGCGTGCTGCGAGGACCCGCTGGCCGGTGTCTCACGCGATCGTTTTTACCGTCGATTTACAGTGTTGTCGATGGTGTCAAGCATGCTGATCAGCGCAGCGATGCAGACGGCGGAGGGTGATGGGACGGGGTCATAGCGTCGGTCTCACAAAATGCCGCGATTAGGAAAAGGTGAAGAAGGAATCGACATGATGATGAAATGACCTTGTGACACGCTATCAAAGTCATGAGAAGCAACAGGATGTTTATGAAACGTCGGATAATTCTTCGCGAGTAAACACGCACGTGCTTCGACACTCAGTGTTGACCGAGAATCCGAGCTAAGAACGTTCCGTCACGACCGTCGACAGCTGTCCAGCATGGGCTCCGGCAGCAGCACTGGAGGTGAGGATCGCGTGCACAGAGCCTGCACCATAGAACCGCGAACTCATGCCTAGCCCCGGGATTGACGCTGGTTGTGCTGGTCATATCGATTTCGTCGCCTGTTCGGCACAAAGACTCAGTGCGCGGTCAGTCAGCTGTTTGCCCGGACGTTGGATACCTGTATTGATTGCGGCATCACTCAGACAGATTGGCGATAGGTTGATGCGCCCTTGAGAACTAACTGATGGGCTAAACGGCAAAGTGCAATGCTTTTGTGCCCGTCACTGAATCAGGAAGCCGAGCAGCAAACGCAGTATAGCACGGGCCAGCACTGGTCCGTTCTGTGACCGTTCCAAAGCATAAGGGTGACAGTGGCTTGACCGTGCTACATATTTGTTCGCAACGGGCTAGTATAATCTGAAAGCTGCCACCAACTCTCCGCCCACATCTCAAAACACGAATCTAACTCGCTATTGATCTTGTTGTTTGTGCCCAGGCGCCAAACGTTACAACCGAGCTCAGTTTGACCAAGCCGCTGCCGCGCCTGATCGCGGCGACACCCTCCCAATGTCGCATCACGCCACTCCCAATCTTCCAGCTCCGAAGAAGTACATCACAGTGGAGTGGAAGCCAAACAACGAGACCGATGTGGACGAGGGCGAAATCCTCCAGACGGCGCGGTCCGGCACCGGAAGATCGCGAATTCGCCGCGGTAGCCGCGTGGCTCCGTCCTTACCAGCGCCGCCCCAGCAGCGGGCCATCCGCGCGGCGTCGCCGGCGGGGACATATACCGTCACATCGCCGGGCGCCATACCGCTGCAGTTCCGGGCGGTGACCCCTGACCTGAGGTCAGAGGTCACACTGACCCCTCGGCGGGAGGAGGCCGAGCGGAGTCCGCCGTCGCGACAGGTTGTGACCTCTGCGTCGGCGGCGCAGACCCCGCCGACCCAGCGCGGCGAGGTCGCGGAAACACCGCCGGGCCGGCAACGACGCAAGAAGGCCACGCTCGTCAACCAGATGGTGTTCTCGTCCCGGCCCCCGTCGGGGGTGGACGCGGACAGGAGCACGGTGGTGTACCTGCCCCAGGCGGAGATGGACCTTCTGCTGCGAACGATGCAAGGGGCGGGCGGGGACGAGCCCGGCCCACGACAAAGTGTCGACTCAGAACCCGCAGGCCAAGAGGTGGACAGTGCTGCAGAGAGGCCGCAGGCGGAGTGTCCGTCCGCTCCGCCGGCCGCCGGTTTGAACCGGACTGAACCAGATCACAGTTCTTCCCCGGCCGGGCCGCGGTCGCCCAAGCTTGGTGAGTAATGGTTTTTTGGTGACTGTGGCAATGATTGGCTGGTGCGGCGGCGCCTGTTCTCTATTTTTTTTTTTTTTTTGTTCATGACCCTGTTAAACGCAGGCTCGTGACAAATACATCAGCCGTGCGGTTCATGCTCACGTCTGCACAGCATGCATCCGTTATGTTTACCATATACGACATTTTCAGCCATGCATGTGGCCGAGTGCGTAGACTTTGACACGATACTTTGCTACTCTTGCGAGGGCGCGTGATACAGTTACAAAGAGCACTATTTACAATAAGCCATCAAATCTGAGTTTAAATAAGCAAACTGAGCTGTACTTTTTATGTCTATCCCAGGCCGTTTCTTGAATGCTATTTTGGATTACGTATTGGATAAATGTTATATTGGATGAAAAGAATCCGTACAACATGCCATCGGACGAAATTATTATCAATGAATTCGGCGTTCCAAGAGGACTTCCGCCGAGACCGAGAGCGCCCACAGATCTAGATGGCTTCCACCCCGGGAGACATGCTAATTAAAAACCTCCGGAATATCAGAAGGAGGGGAAAAAGACCTCAAACTCGCAGAGAGGGTGTGCCAACTGTGCAGGGATACCCGCCTCTCAGAAAATCGACATTTTTCAGCAACATTCGACATGGATACATCGCATTCAGAATTAACGCGTGATTTTGAAACCACTTCAATGAAACGCGTTAACGCTATTTCTATGCAAGTGTCAATTAAGCTTGCTGATCTTTTCCAGGTGCACTCTATATCCCTACAAGTTATAGCGCTGAAACTTAATGGCATTGTTTGATATCGGGCTCGCATATTCCGTTAAGCGTTGCTCGCCAACATCCGAAGGCTTCTCCGCCCATGCGGGTGGCAGGTCACGGTAGATTGTAAGTCCAGATACCTTTCAACGTACAATAACCAGCCGTTGTTGGACTGAAGCGAGCTTTTTAAAACGTTCTGTTGTATCCAGGCTGGTCACACTCAGGTGCTGTGTGATGCAGGCGGGCTGCCGAAGGATCTAGGAGCAATGCGGGAAGGAAGATGGGCTCCTGGCTGTTGACATGCGCTCGGTTAAACGCCTCATATCAACAAGGTAACCTTATTGGTAAACATTATCGAACAATTCTTGGTAACAAAAGGCGTGTCAGTAACACTCTGTATTATATACGTAAATATAGCAAATTCGTGTGCAGGGGCGAAACGAAAACCATATTGGGGAGATGTAAAGGAAATTTGGCTTGATTTCAGTTATCGAGCAATATAGTGATGATGCTTTGTTTTGTCTCAGCACATACCTGAGTGGCCGGCTGATTATCTCTTGCTCGGATGGACGGGGGCAATTTAGTTCCTCACGATAGCT
>NW_023596225.1:10471108-10483608 GCF_011947565.3 Pollicipes pollicipes | reverse complement strand
GCGCCCTGCATTAAAACCGATGCGGATATGACCATATGACCTCACCAGAATGACCATCATTCTGGTGAGGTGAAGGGAGCATTGCTTTCTTTGAGGTTCTACGGGATGATTAAGATGAGGTATCGACATTACAGCTGGAACATCTGTTCGGACTACCGTTCTCGCTGGTGTGTTAGTATCGTAGGCAGCATGTAGCATTAGTAACTACACTCGCCTGTGGCCGCTAACACATGAGAGCAGGATGTTAACTCGGGCGATTATTCCATCGGGGGTTTCTTTGAATATTTCCGTGGATCTCGGTGGGCAGTGGACTATGCCCCTTGCTACTTATGCTGCTGCTCACACGGTGGGCCAAAATCATGTGTAAGCAATAACACCACGGACGAGAGGCAAGTTGGCTCAACTTGTTACATGCTGTAACACCTGTTGGCAAACATTCGGGAAAAGTATTTTCAAGACCCCTGGTTCATAACAAATATTTTCGTTGTCCCCCTTTTCAACTGGTCTGGAATAGCTGAGCAAATGCCTGTCTTTTTACCACCTAAATGTGCATGAGGTGCCAGAATATGCCTACCTCGACCGAAAGTCGTTTTAAGTTTTGAATGTATATAAGGCATTTATGACATTCTGAAGTCAGAACTAACGTGGGAATTCAAAACTCCACTGATGCAGCGTTTTCCACTCAGCGTAGAAGTCGGGGTCGGAATGCTCTCTTCCCGAAGCCAAGTGCAGCACAAGTCCGCCTATATCCTTAGAGCGGGTACGTTGGTCCACAATTGCTTTCATTTGGCAGGAAAGGTCTAAAGAAAGTTCAACTTTGAACATGAACGCCGTCAGTTGGTTCGATCCCCAAAACACAGCAACTGCTTCGAGCGGTTTTGTCAGTTCCTCACGTGAGCATCGATAAGTGAATTATAGCTGCCCCACGACACAATAAAGATTTTCATCACTCACTCCAAACCTAACCAAACCTTCAAATCAAACTTTAAACCTTTCTTTGCAACAAGAGAAGTCGTTTAAACTTGTACCGCAGGTCAGAGTCGAGAGGTAATCAACCAAACCAGCGATGAGTAGATCCAAATAAATGTATCCGTAAGCAACAGGATATTTTCGGTTTGGCAGCTTACCTGTGCACCGTGTGGATCAAACGCATACATGTTATAACTTTCTGATGATAGAATTGACTATCCGAAGTGAACAGTTTTTAAGTGCACACAACGGCCCGGACCGCTGCAGTGGAGGCGACTTCCTCGGGATTGATCTAAAAATTAAACCTATAATCCCTGAGTCGGAATCAAAATCAGCCCCACATGTCGCATGCCAAAGTTGAAGTCTGTTTCTCTGGAGCCGGATCAAGTACAAATCTGCCACATTCCCACACTTGGCTATGCCGTTGGCGTGGTTGGACGGGAGTTAGCTGCGCGGGCCTGCCTTAGTTCGCACGTTTAACAAAGCAGCAAAAGCCCGTTCCTGGGGACACCACGCCTGTTTCATTTGTCCAGCCGTGCCCGGCTGCGGCCAGAAGGTCGTGCGGACGGGGGTGGACAGTGACCAGTGACCCCGGGTGGAGGCGAGGCCGGTCCGGGCCGGCAGGATGCGTCGCTGTGGTCGTCCGCCCTCCCCGCGTCGGTCCAGGGCATCGATTACACACTCCCTGGAGACCGCTCAGACTGCTCGCCGCGGGCCATTTCATGGCAAAGCGTGCCCCGAGACGATGAGTGGCGCGGCGGCGGCTGATGCGCCGTAGAAAGCCGGAAAGTTGGCGGATTGAAAGACTATTTGTCGTGGGGATGTTAGCTACTGTTGTTGGCACGAATTAAGTGACGGGCGTTGGCCACCGGGGCCTGCTGTAGAAAGAACGCATTCAGAACGCTTTTGCGAGAATGAATCTGATAGAATCATTTAGTCGCACGAATCGTTTGTGCATGTGTCGCATTGCATCCACCGATTTTGCAGTGTGTTTTGTCTTTGTGCCTCCGCGGTACGAGTGTACTCGGTACGGCTACGTCCCCAATATCCCCATACAATGTCCAACGTCATAAGCCCCAGATAAACTTAACGATAACAGAGCGCAAAGCGCAATGTCGTGAATCGGACGAGGTTTACAATTGAAGAGCGGTAAATACGAAGGCCCGCATACACCTTCGCTAAACGAGCTCACAGACTCTGCCAAATCGAGGAGTCGGGTGCCCATGTAATGAAAACGTGCGCACCCGAAATAACGCTTTGGCAAAAACCGGACTCCGCCCTGCATGGATGAAAACGTGGGGCCATCACAGACTTCCTGCTCTGCTTCTATCCAGCAGGCCGCAATGTTGTTTCAGCTCCGGTCTTTGTCATGGTCATGAGTGTATGGCAGGCAAAAAGCTGCTCTGTGGCCGGCTCGGCCATCTATGCCGTCGCCTTCCGGCGATATGGTTGGCCGGAAGGCGACGAGGAAAGACAGTTGTTCGCAAACCCAGCCGACCCGCTCACATCTGCAGCGTCTGGCTTCAGACTGCGGCGGCGGCCTTCGTGCCCCGGGGACAAGGCTGGCGAACACGCCGCTTCAGAAGCTGACACATACCGACTGAGCGGCGCTTGTTTGGCGGTGTTTGGGCACTGCGTGACGTAATGTCACGTGTTGCCGGGATTTTATGATGGAAACTGAATGAAAATATCGAAAATTATATGCGCCTTAAGGTGCACATCTCCGTGATGTGGTCTGCTGAACTAGTTGCTCAGGTCAACACAAAGCAATTTGCATGACCGTGCGATGCTAATTGTGTACGCTGGAATCTGACCATGGACGCTATGGAGGTAAGCAGACGTTAGGTATGCTTTATGACAGTGTGCTACTTGCGCTAGCACGTAGCGCTGCAGCATAGAACAAAACAGAAAAGTGGCCTGTATCATTTGCTCCGGATTTGTTAACGTTTATCACCGCTTTTTTGCAACAGTTTTTCCTCTCATTCAAAGGGGGCTAAAATGATTAAATTATTCGCTGACCTTTAGCTTTAAAATACTTTTAAAGAGCCCAATAAGTGACGGTATAATAAAAAGCTGTTGCGCGGCTCAAACGGTGCAGGGCCCAGATAGCGTCCGCCAAAAAAAAAACTGTTTACTGCCAGTAGAGACTATTGTAAGAAGGAAAGGTTAACACCCAAGCATAGTTATTGACAAGCATGGAACATGAAGAGCTTAAGTCTCTGTCGACAAAAAAGTCTCGGTATTTTCGTTTGGTTGACAGCGTGGGTATTGAACCTTACCAATCAGCAGTCTTCGAATTACTTACGGAATGTCACATGCATGACAAACGAACTATTCGGTTTGCACGCGTGCATTGCCCAGAACTCAGGCGCGAGTGATCTTTTTGTTCCTTCGCTGCCTAGAATAATCATCCTTTTTCACCCAGTCGTTCCTGAAAACAAGACCGTCGCAAAGTTGTCAGCTCTGACCCCAGGGCCCCGGAAAACGGCTTGAGGCCTGCGTTATAAAAAAGAACGCCACTGTCTGCAAGAAAAGTACGGCACCAAAAAAAGAACGACACTCTCCCGGATGTTTAAAAAAAGGAAGACACGACGGTAAATCTGTCTTTTTTCATGCTGGCGGTTTTTTTTTTACCTTCTACTGACATTTTCTTCATAGACGGCTCGGTTGGCGCATCGTGCACCGGAGCGAGGAACGTTACACGGGTTTGTGGTCTAGCAAATAATTGTAAAATTAGCAGAATATGACAGTAATTTAAGATGTCCATTTAAGTAAGTGTCTAACACATATTGCGTGACCAAATTTTAATATTAAATAACAGATTGCGTCTCACAGGCAAAACCTCTTGAGAAGCATTACCATGAACCCTCGTTGAGACTGTGTTTTGGAGGGGACTCACGGTAAAATGCGGTGCTATAGCCAAAACCTGTGCGGAAATCCGAGAAAACCTGTAATTTGATAGTCCCGCGGGCTGTGCACGTGTGGGGTCGCATTTATTTAACATCTGTGTGTGAATCAGGCGCTTGAAATGGGTGCGATCGCTGGTGGTGCGTGCCAGTGGCTTGCATTGATCTTGATGTGATGGGGAGTGTGCGTGCGAGGTTCGTACTAATGAGAGAGAACATTGTTTTCGCATTCTTTAAGCCTGATGACTGTCAACAAAACGTGATATATGGATATCTGCCTCCATCTTTATGTTTGCATTTGAACGTACGAGGTGGTGATGCCACACAACCTTGAGAAACACTAGCATTTTCTATGCTGCAGAGTTTTACAAAGACAATTTGCCACTTCATTATGATCTTGCCAACATGTTAAACCTATTGAGGTATTACGGCATGCAATTTATTCATTACATGCCATGATATTAGCAATTTATTTTGGCATGGGCAGGTCCGTGTGGCTCGTCGATGAGCATACTTGGGCAAAAGTTTACATGAAATGGCTTTGCAGCATTGTCTTTGCCTTAAGAATTTTGAAAACATCGTGCTGTATTATTACGGGTACACATATTACTGTCTTCAATTTTGTGTGCAAGGCAAGCATTGCTTGTGAGTCATCAATGTGATGCCTTCAGGGAAATTGCGTTGATAAATTATCCAGTAATATTTTGTGTGGCCTTGAAAGATTGGTAAAAAGCTTCGGAAACTGTTGTCACCTGGTTTTCCATGTTTGTTTATCTCGTTCAAAGCCTTCTTTGGTCACTGCAAATTGTGTTAGGTGGTGGGCACTGGGAAAACTGGAAACATATTGCTGTTGGTTTCTCGGATGTCATTTAACAATATCTTTATCATCAGCCTTGTACGCACTGGCAGCTTTGCTACTTCCTTACTTTTCGCACTTCTCACCACAGCCGCATACACTTGTCATGTCTCCAACCTTGCGTAATGGCAGCAGGTTTGTAGTATCATTTCACTGCATGTAATATTTTCTTGTCATACATGTGTTGGCCATTGCGTTCAATAGGCAATCTATTATTTTTTCATCACACTGCTGTAAATTGTAAATGTTCTGAACAGTGCAATCACTTTGGGCTGTGCAAAATGTTAGGAACAGTTGTTATTTTCCATTACACCGTTCAAGTGGAATTAGTTGACATTGCGTAACGGTACTAGGGATTAATTTTTTAGTCTGCTTCCCGCTGAAGTGTGGATATCTGCATGTTGTAAGTTCCACACTGTTCATATCAAGTATGCTGTTCTAAGAATTGGCCCGCGTTTCACTTTTCACTGCTACTTTCCGTACGTGGTCGCATGCCCTAGCAATTTGCTCGGTAAGGTGTCTTACCAATGCTCCTCCCGCAACGGAACATAAGAAAGATGTAAGGTACTGCAGGAAATTATGGTTGGGACGGTATTGGAGCAACCTTGGTTTCATTTTCCATCTGAAATATCTGAAATCTCACTCCAAATGCACGAGCGTCATGCCGCAGTCCACAAAAACGTCGGGGTAGAATGACGCTTTATCTGACGTAAAATTTGTCGTCTCTATACAACTATGGCGCAGTGTCGCGCCAGAGATTGCCTCACAAAGAGTTTTACAATACTCAAACAGCCCCATCGCATACTTTTCGTGACGTATTTTCTGTGGCGTACTTTTATACCGGACAGTTTATAACATTCGGTGACGTAAAATTGAAGAAAAAGAGCGTCCGTGGCGTTCTTCTTTTTATACCATTGGCTATTGGACTAAGCATCTGATATGAAGCGAGTTACGAATACAGCATACGCAGCGACGGGAACCCATTAAAAATGCATAACATGGTCGATAAGCAAGCCATCTATCATCGCTGACTTAGGCGAGTAATTCAAACTTGACTATCGACAGCATTCACCTCACGGCGCACGGCGCTTTCTTACACTAAGGCAAACAACAGCCAGATGGTGAAACACCATCGTATGCAAGGACTGCCACCGGCTGACGGTTGGGTTACACTGGCATGACTGAGTCTCCGGTGTTTCCCTGATGTGATCCAGCCGCTGAATGGGCAGCACAAGTATGGCCTCGCCCATCAGCGATAATCCATCGGCTGGAATTGCGATGTCATTGGCTTGTTTTAGTGGCTAAGTCTTGCATCCGTTGTACAAGCCTGGGTCATCAGCCATCTCAGGCAGTTGAGGATCAGTATCCGGCACAGACGTCTGGGTCATCTGCCATCTCAGGCAGTTGAGGATCAGTACCCGGCACAGACGTCTGGGTCATCAGCCATCTCAGGCAGTTCAGGATTAGTATCCGGCACAGACGTCTGGGTCGTCAGCCATCTCAGGCAGTTGAGGATCAGTATCCGGCACAGACGTCTGGGTCGTCAGCCATCTCAGGCAGTTGAGGATCAGTATCCGGCACAGACGCCTGGGTCATCAGCCATCTCAGGCAGTTGAGGATCAGTACCCGGCACAGACGTCTGGGTCGTCAGCCATCTCAGGCAGTTGAGGGTCAGTACCCGGCACAGACGCCTGGGTCGTCAGCCATCTCAGGCAGTTGAGGATCAGTATCCGGCACAGACGTCTGGGTCATCTGCCATCTCAGGCAGTTGAGGATCAGTATCCGGCACAGACGCCTGGGTCGTCAGCCATCTCAGGCAGTTGAGGATCAGTATCCGGCACAGACGTCTGGGTCATCAGCCATCTCAGGCAGTTGAGGATCAGTATCCGGCACAGACGTCTGGGTCATCTGCCATCTCAGGCAGTTGAGGGTCAGTATCCGGCACAGACGTCTGGGTCATCAGCCATCTCAGGCAGTTGAGGATCAGTATCCGGCACAGACGTCTGGGTCGTCAGCCATCTCAGGCAGTTGAGGATCAGTATCCGGCACAGACGTCTGGGTATCAGCCATCTCAGGCAGTTGAGGATCAGTATCCGGCACAGACGTCTGGGTCATCAGCCATCTCAGGCAGTTGAGGATCAGTATCCGGCACAGACGTCTGGGTCATCAGCCATCTCAGGCAGTTGAGGATCAGTACCCGGCACAGACGTCTGGGTCATCAGCCATCTCAGGCAGTTGAGGATCAGTATCCGGCACAGACGTCTGGGTCATCTGCCATCTCAGGCAGTTGAGGATCAGTACCCGGCACAGACGTCTGGGTCATCTGCCATCTCAGGCAGTTGAGGATCAGTATCCGGCACAGACGTCTGGGTCATCAGCCATCTCAGGCAGTTGAGGGTCAGTATCCGGCACAGACGTCTGGGTCATCAGCCATCTCAGGCAGTTGAGGGTCAGTATCCGGCACAGACGTCTGGGTCAGCCATCTCAGGCAGTTGAGGATCAGTATCCGGCACAGACGTCTGGGTCGTCAGCCATCTCAGGCAGTTGAGGATCAGTATCCGGCACAGACGTCTGGGTCGTCAGCCATCTCAGGCAGTTGAGGGTCAGTATCCGGCACAGACGTCTGGGTCATCTGCCATCTCAGTCAGTTGAGGGTCAGTATCCGGTACAGACGTCTGGGTAATCAGCCATCTCAGGCCACTGAGGATCAGTGCTCGGCACAGACTTCCAGCAAAGCCGTGCTTTTGGTCTGCGAGACGACAGAATGCAAACAATTAGAAGGTGCAATTGTATCGGTGTCGCAATAAGCACTGATGTATGTGAACTTCTCGCTGCCGGGTCACTGTAACGGCGTGATGACTCATAAGTGCTGCTGCAAATAATCCCACCGACAGACCTGCAGTGGTTATAATTTTACGCGACATTACGGCGACTGCAAAGTTCTTGCCTTGACTCCTATGCGGACATTATTTCCACTGCGAATATTTACACACGACGTCAATGTTACACGATGGAACTTATGCTTAAAACTTATACACGTCTACTTCTAGTACACAAACTTCTACGTGGACTATGCAGTCTTTACTTTTACGTAACGTCGCTTCCACTGTCAATGCTTATATACAGCATTTTTGCTTCACGACGAAACATGTCTTTCAAAAATTCATATCGCTAGCTGCTATTACTTCAACTGCAACATAATTTCTAAACAATTACTTGTGCGCAACATTACTGCTACTGCCAGTGCTGACACGTGCCTTTTGTGCTACACGATAAAGCTTATGTTTCAACTGTAATACCCGTCAGTACTTCTACTCATCAGGGTGTCCTTAACAAAATCCTAGAGGACTCACACATACGAGCAAGCGGACGGGCAAAATCAGACCGTGATAGGTGGCCACTCCGTGGTGCTGCAGCATTGCGTGCTGCGGCACGATTAACCTGAAATGAACCCTACGACCTGCGTTATTTTCTCCTACAGCCTTTTACTTGCATGTGGGGCACGAAAAATCGACAAAATGATGCATCTTAGCGAATTAGTAATCGTTCGCATCACCAACACAAAATTTGATTGCAGGATTGTCCAGTCGGATTATCCTCTATCAACCGACAAATCGTCCCCACGCCTCTGCCGCCATCTTTTTGGATTGTCCTCTACCAACCACAATCGTCCCTTCGCCCCTGCCACATACTCACCATTCACACTTGTTCCGGGTCAGTCTGCGATTTCGTCCGATTTTACACCGTCCGCTGTGATAAGTCGTCTTGCGGCGTGGTATCGGGGCCGATGCCGAAGTGAAAGAAATCGCGTCCCTTACATGGTGTAATGGATGGAGAGTGATGACCCAGTGAGATGCCATGCCAACAACGCTGCAAGAGTTCTGCCAAGGTTTAAGTTCTCGGCTCGCTGTTTTAATTGGGAGAGAAGAAGCATGCAATACTAACTGACATATATCATTTGACAATGCACCATCTGACCACCATATGACCATTTGACACATGGTTGAATGAATGCTTTTGATTTCAGGAAACAAAGTTTGGCGGCTGTGAAAACGTACTTTAAGGCTGCAGGATTAATCGCCGGGCTCCTGACGCTGTCAGTAACCGCTGCCAGTCACCGCTAAGCCTCACAACCGTGTGCTAGGTGGCTAGGTCAGACCCGAGGACAGGGAAAGACCGAGAGCAGAACAAGGTGGAGGACAGAATATTGCCGAGGACAGAGCAGGGCAGAGGACAGAGCAGGGCTGAGGACAGAGCAGGGCGGAGGACAACGCAGGGCAGGGAACAGAGCGGGGCCGAGGACAACGCAGGGACAAGGACAGAGCAGGGCAGGGGAACAGAGCGGGGCCGAGGACAATGCAGGGACGAGGATAGAGCAGGGCAGGGAACAGAGCGGGGCCGAGGACAACGCAGGGCAGGGGACGGAATATGACGAAGGGCGTAACATGGAGGATAGGGCCCAACAGCTAGCAGGGTAATACAAAAGACTCAGGGGAGAAAGAAGTACACGGGCAAGGACAGGTAAAAACACAGAGGAAAAAACAGACAGGGCCGGCCTTGTCTGTTCTATCTCGAAACCGGTCTCATGCTGTCTGGCTCTGACCTGTCCTCTCGCCTCACATATCCTGCCCCTTGTCATGTCCTGCCCTGCCACTTCCTCTGCCATTTTCTGCCCCGCCCTGCCCTGCTCCGCCTCCTCTCGCCTATCCCCCGTCCCGCCCAATCCCGCTTCGATCTTCTCTCGTTCCGTTCCGTCCAATCCCATCTTATCCCGTCCCCACCCGTCCCATCCCGTTCAGCGAATAAGGTTGTGTAAGTAATGTCATTTATCGGCTTGAGCTGCATTGATTTTTGTAGTAGAATCAGTGCTGGTGTAAACTTTCAAGCGCATATTATTTTCAGGTACGAGGCTGTCGGTTTGTGCTGTAGATGTAATGGTGCGTGTAAATTTTTGAAGCGTGAATTTTGCATTGTAGCGTCATATTCACGTACCAGTATTAGCTATGGAGGTAATTTGGTGTATAGATACAAACTGTAGAATTTTATCTAGCATACATGATGAAGGGTGTAATTTTTTTGAGCAGAAGTTTTATTCATGGACCGCGCCATACATGCACCTTTAAGAGGAGTTTCTTGCACACAACCCACAGCCACCTTTCAAAAACAAGCTTTAAACCTACGCCAGGGGACAGAGCCTGCCGTTCATATTCGACGGAGCACGGTTCGCGACTGCGGTTTCTATGTCTATATCCATACCACTTGCTTCGTCGTGTGGTGAGCTTCGGCTCCCGGGACCCCGAAGTGCTGAGTGCTGAACTGACGCGTAAGCGTTTGGAAGCTTAAGTTCCCTTCCTTTCCAAGAGGTGTCAGCAGCTGCTGAGCCCATAATCCGGTTCAGCCGTCATGCCGGACGATGTGCTGTATGTGGTATGTGCAGCCATCAGTGGCGTAGACACCGGGTGGGGTGGGGGGGGGGAGGGGGGGGGAGGTTCAAGCGAAGGTAGGGCCTGGAACCACCAAATGTTTGACAATTTAACATTGGTCCAACAGAAGCAAGCGAAAATGGTCATCACCCACACGTCTGGGTAAAGTTCCATCGTTCCTCACAGCCGGTCTCGTGATCTTGATGTAGGCCGGCCCTACCTGGGATCATCTTTACCTTGTTATGTCATCGATCGACCTATGGTACACGGGACTGCGATTGTCATCCAGGAAATCGCCCGCTCCGGTCATCGATTGTATACGGGCCGGGGAATGACCAATCATTGTGGTGGTGCCCGCTGGGTCCTGCCTAAATACATAGCTTTCTCCAACGACAGTAGTCTCGTTTTGTGATGCTTTGCTGGAGAGGAGGTGGACATCTGTCTGTGAAGCGGATGTGCATGGGAGAGGAGAGGCATTCTCACCGATTAATCTGTGCATTTTGCTGCGCATTAGAAAAGCCAAGTTTTACTTCGTTTTCCTAATCCATGTTCCTAGACTGTTTTAGCTCTGGTTTTAACCTGAGCCCTTGGAAGCTAAGTCTGATTTCTAGCGCAAGTCATTGGGTGTTTAAATCGGGGACGAAGATTCCTATTTCAAATCGCCTGTAAAATTAATCTTTTTCACAACATTCCATACCTTAAAACGCCATGAATGGGGACTGGATCCAGATGCAGGTAGACCCACGCTCATGCCTGTCTAGGATTTTCCATATGCGTGATGGCAAAAAATAATTGGTTTTGTGACGAAAAATCTTAGTCTCCATTGATTCAAATCCCTGTGTCACGATGACCGTGGCGTTGTTCCCTTCCCGAAACGATATCCATGACACTTAATCCTTAAATCCGTATGCAACAGTGATCTAAAATCCGTTTAAGGCCAGTTGTCGCCGTGAGCGGCACGAACGGGCGCCACCGACGCCAACAACCATCATCATCCCTGGGGCGTGGTCATCTCCGAGGCGCGGACAGGTGCCTCCGACGCCAACAACTATCATCATCCCTGGGGCATGGTCGTCTCCGATGCGCGGACAGGTACCTCTGACGCCAACAGGAACGCATCCGATATCCAACATTTCCGATAGTCCAGCATATTGTGCCTCACTGAGTCATACAGCAAGAGCCGGGCGAATGGGCTGGGGTTCCGGTGACCGTAAAAATGAAGACCATCGATATATAGTCGGACGGTTGCCATAGAGTCGAACTTGAGAAGTGCGAAAACCAACTTTTTCCCCTCTATCAAACCTCTCAGGGGAAACTAAGGTAACGCACCATTTCATTTCAGTGGTATTTTGTAGCTCTCATTCCAAATACTTGTTGTCAAAAACCTCATCGTGCCACGAGTTTCACATAATTGGCCTGCTTTTTCCACATGCTTTTTCTTTGTTATAATAAAGAATGCAAAAAGGTTGCACGCGAAGATCGAGCGAGCTTGTTGACCTGATCGTGATGATTACGGCCACGGTACGGAGCAAAAAAGAAAGAAAAGTAATTAATGTGTTTTGGAGCTAGAGCCATATTCGGTCACGATACTACGGAACGTGGCCTACTTGCCTGCGAGGTCATCGTTCCCCCGGCGATAACCTTAGCCTGCCAGTGTAAAGGACGCTGTGTTGTAATTCCCTTCGGTTTGCTGAAGTATCTAAAGGATGCTGTACTGCAGTTCCCTTCGGCTTTGCAAAAGTCTATGTCGAACTACGCAACTTGTTATGATGAGATTCCGACGGGGCATATTCTGCAGCAAGCTTATCAGTTTATCTTGCATCGCAGCTTCTTGTCCCGCAGGTACGGCTGGCTCAGTAATTAAGTAGCATTTCCTTCCCACCATCCATAATCTGGTGATGTTCGTCATCGTCAACGGCAAACTTCCGATTGGAAACTGGTGACCTCCGGCGTTCCGGCAAGATCACTCTTGGCTCCCCTCCTTTTCTCGTGTTTATTTACGATTGCTGCTGTGTTATCGAATCTGGCTGCCTTTTGTATTCCGATGACGTAAAAAATCCGCACAACAACCTCCCGACTAAAGATCTGCTGCTGCAGAATGATCTCGATAATCTGGTAGCGTAATCGTGCAGGTGGGGGCTGACCCTCAACCCTATAAAATGTAAACGTTCGCAATGACCCTCAGGCCCTCCCCTGCCCAGACCATGTAGGCCATCGATAGAATAAGGATTGAACATATATGTAAAATTAGGACCTCGGTGTAACGGCGGACACCAAGGTAACCTTCCCTTCACACGCATCTAACAAAGTCAGTAGGGGCAATCCTGTGCTTGGTCTCCTTATTCG
>NW_023596225.1:10373931-10471008 GCF_011947565.3 Pollicipes pollicipes | reverse complement strand
GTGGGCGTGTATGTTGCCACTCTCTCCGGGCTTGAAGTCGCAGACCGCTGGTGGCTGTACGTGTGGACGCTGTGGTGTGACTGTTGGTGTGTATAAGTGACCAGAAAATATAGGCTGTGTTTGACAAGATCCCTGTTTGTTGGACTCGTGGGGAAAACTGACACAAACGAGTTCTCCACTATTATTAACTATTACGCAGGCAGTCGGAAATCTGCTACAAGTTGGGCTGCCTTCGGGCTGGCTTTCTCACCATTCGAGCATCGGCTGTTACCGCTACGTCACATGGCCACACAGCCTGCAGCCACCGCCAGCTGGCCGCCAGCTGATTTGCCCGAATCCATGACACACAGTGCGCAAAAAGCACATGCCAGTAGCAAAGCATGACGTGTGCAAGCTATTACGAACGTCGTCCAAGGTCGCCGAGCCAATTGCCGCATGCAGTTACTCATATACCGACGCCCCTCCCCCCCCCCCCCCCCCCCCCTCCCCATCCAGGCTCGGTAGTGTATGTAGTGTATGCAGGCACGCAGCTCGCATAGACGGTGGATTTGCCGCCGTGTTAATGATTCATCAGCAGCGCTACAATCGATCCGCCCCGCCTCCCGTAGCGTACCAGCGCGGTGCATTGACAGACTGCACCACCCTCCGCGGTGTACAGACATAGCGCTTCGACAGACTGCACCACCCTCCGCGGTGTACAGACATAGCGCTTCGACACATAGCGCTTCGACAGACTACACCACCCTCCGCGGTGTACAGACATAGCGCTTCGACAGACTGCACCACCCTCCGTGGTGTACATGCATAGCGCTTCGACAGGCTGTATCGCCCTCCGCGGTGTACATGCATAGCGCTTCCACAGACTGTCTCACCCTCCGCGGTGTACAGACATAGCGCTTCGACAGACTGCACCACCCTCCGTGGTGTACAGACATAGCGCTTCGACAGACTGCACCACCCTCCGTGGTGTACATGCATAGCGCTTCGACAGACTGCACCACCCTCCGCGGTGTACAGACATAGCGCTTCGACAGACTACACCACCCTCCGTGGTGTACAGACATAGCGCTTCGACAGACTGCACCACCCTCCGTGGTGTACATGCATAGCGCTTCGACAGACTGTATCACCCTCCGCGGTGTACAGACATAGCGCTTCGACAGACTGCACCACCTCCGCGGTGTACAGACATAGCGCTTCGACAGACTGCACCACCTCCGCGGTGTACAGACATAGCGCTTCGACAGACTGTATCGCCCTCCGCGGTGTACAGACATAGCGCTTTGACAGACTGTATCACCCTCCGCGGTGTACAGACATAGCGCTTCGACCAGACCTGCACCACCCTTTCCGCGGTGTACAGACATAGCGCTTCGACAGACCGCATCACTCTCCGTGGTGTACAGACATAGCGCTTCGACAGACCGTATCACTCTCCGTGGTGTACAGACATAGCGCTTCGACAGGCCGTATGGCCCTCCGTGGTGTACAGGCATAGCGCTTCAACAGGCCGTATGGCCCTCTGGACCTCTAGACCCTCAGGACTTCACGCCAGACCAGCAGTTGACAGGTGAAATTTATAGACCTCTAGTCTTTGACCTTCCAGCTAAACAAGATCAAACACGATCAAGCTCGTGATTGGTGTCCGAAGTGCCCCCAGGCCTGACCTCGCGCCAGGATTTAACCCAGATGCCTTTTCTAAGCAGCATGCCGTTTGTGTTCATGCCAGGCTAGCAAATTTATTCGGGCCTTAGAAAGTCAAAATTACTAAAACCGGTGAAAATTATCTTCATATTTAAATTTCAACAACCGCGTTAAGAACTACAGGTCAAACTGAAAAGTCTGTTGATGTCACTGTAATCACTAGGGGTCTGAAAAAATCGACGAACACGGCCCATATAGCGGGGTTCTCGAAAAAAACTGTTTGGTTTGACCTTAATGCGATCTTCATACCTAACTCAATCTCAATGGAATTAGTCGCATTCCTGATTTCAATGGTATGTTTGAGAAATATCCAAATTGTTTGTCTTCCTCTGATACTCCATTGGTGCATAAGCTTGAAAAATTAAATTGGATTAAATTACTCTCGCTGAAAGCCATGGCTTGACTTTGACCTGCTCCAAGTTAGCGACATTTTAAGGTATACTTGATTTATTACACTAAAAGAAGGTCGGCTGTTCACTTACCTACCGCTTTCCAAAGTTAAGTGTAATGACGTCATCGTTCGGATGTTATTCTGTAAAAGGCCGAGGGGGTATATTGACAGCCGTCCACACCAGAACACGTGTTAAAGCTCAGTTATCAAAGATTTCAGCACCATGCGCTCCGTAGCAGAAGACTCATTTCAGGTAAACCTTGGGGAGGGCGAGGGCTGCTGGGGTCCTCGCCACCATTCAGCGGCCAGCGCTTCCGTCCGTTCCTAGCTGTCCGCGCCACCCGCCAGCACCAGAGCATACATTGCATACAGAACGGTTGTGTCGCTGTCCCTGACTATAAATCTCCGATCTTGGTACACGACAGTCGCGGCCTGTTAGTGGCCATGGTTACTGCGTAAACCCTGTGACACGCAGAATGCTGCTCGGCCTGGCACGCACACAAACATTCGCACCCGTGCGCATGGCAACAGAAAAACACGCACCATTCCGTGTTGCCAGTCGCGGGCTGACAGAGGTTCAGGAAGTAGGTGACACTTGAAAAGTAAAAGGGAGACTCTAAAGCAGCATGACTTAGTGCTCACTGAGGCGGCAATCTTCAAGATAAAGCCAAAGGCTTCATGACACCATCCGCAGCACAGAGCCGCGTCTCCGCCGACTGTTTCGTGTCCCGCGTGCAAGGCTCTGCGCTTGTCGGTAGCTGAGTGCTGTACCGGCCATGGCTGTTATTCAGGCCCTGAGCTGGTATCTGGGACCAGCCAGCTGACTGCCGATGCAGCGGCAGACCACAGTCATGGGTGCCGTGCTGGCACGAACTGTCTGCGCGCGGCACGCACCTCGCTCACTGCCGCCACGCTGGGACTTGGTTCACTTGTGTTTCAGGCGTGTCGTCCTCATCACTCGAGTTCGCATGTCACTGGTTTGCTGACGCTTGCAACATTTAGGTGACGTTACAGTATGTCGACATCGCTAAGATAAGACAGGGCGGCTGAACAGCTGGGCTGGAAAACAGCTGCATTTATCTGGACGAGAATCTGGACAGCACCCGCAAACGTGTTTGCAAAGGTTTTTGAACTTGTAGATATGCGGATAGAAAATACTACGTTATGTTTTCATTGCCACAGTCCAGTGGCAAAGGTCGCTATGTAACTGTTCTATGGCGACAATGTACTTACATTGACACTTCACGCACGCCAAGGAATTAAAAATATTAGGAATAGCCAGTTAGCTGACTTCATGCTTGGTGTAATTCGACATTCTTCAAACACGAAAAAAGTTTGTTTCATTTTTATAGAATGCAGAACAATACAAATATCGCCACTGGTGCACTTTGTTTTCTTCACCTGATCCAGGATAGCAGAAGAGTAAAATTGATCAGGAGAAGCTATACCGTATTTAGCTCAAACACAACATAGGTTCCTTGGGTCTATACACCATTAGCTGTCTTAATAAACTAATGAAGCTCAATTGGTATCGGCTATTGACTGACAGGGCGCAGCTACCATCGAATACACGGCGTCTTGTTTTGGACAGCTACATATAGGACGGTTAGTGGGATTATGGATAGATACTGAACATAGTGTCAGGATTCTGTCAGATTTGCTCACTGCACAGTCTTAACGCGATGAAAGTGATGGACCAGCCTCTGGAGTAAACAAAGTCTATGGGCAGAACCACCTGCGCATTTGAGGCAGCTTGGATCTCTTTGGGAGCTTTAAGATGGAAAGGCTGGTGTTGTGTTGGGAAAATGACGTCTACCCCCTCAAAAATGACCCCCATTGATATACAAAAGTGCCTATGCAAGAGACAGACACGAACAACATACACCTAGCCGACACCTACACACATTTCCGGCAAAGTTCAGATCTAAAAATTTTAACGGCGAAGGAGTTTGACCCGCAAGTTTTGATGTTCCTCTTGGCATTCCTGCCCGCTTCAGCCGGCGGTGGTGGCGAGTGAGGTCATTAGGTCAGTGCCCGGAGCCTGCTCACCACCCGCCGACCGTCGCCGTTCTTTTTCGGCACGAGGGCTGCTTTTGCCGTCGCAAAGCACACTGGTCCGGTGGTGCTCAAGTGGCCTGTCCGACCCGACGGTCAACACCCGGCTAATGACCGCCGGGCGGCGTATGGTAACGCCGCACGAGCCACGCACGTGCCGGGACCTGGCAGCGGCAGAGGCGTCTTCAGCTGTAATTGAAGGGGGGCAAGAAAGGGGAGCTGTTCTGCGGTTTCTAGAGTTGGTTGTTGGTGATTCTCCGATTTTTCGGGCGCTCTGAGCCGAGGATGAGCCGCGCAGTTCGCCGGGCTAATCTGGCTACCAGCACCTTCTGCGGTTTCTCACTCGCTCATAACATGCCGTCATGCGCGCAACAACCCCGCTTGATTACACGCCCTGTTTTGTGCTGGTGGACATTTCGAATCAAATCCTTGTAAAATTCCGATCTCTGCACACCCGCCAGCGCTTCCCAAATCGCCAGCGACCGTGCCACGCCCTACGCTGAGCCCACCCTGGCACCCCGCCGATGTGGCACCCCGCCCGTGTGGCACCCCGTCCGTGTGGCACCCCGCCCGTGTGGCACCCCGTCCGTGTGGCACCCCGTCCGTGTGGCACCCCGCCCGTGTGGCACCCGCCCGTTGTGTGGCACCCCGCCCGTGTGGGCCACCCCGCCCGTGTGGCACCCCGTTCCGTGTGGCCACCCCGTCCGTGTGGCACCCCGTTCCGTGTGGCACCTCGCCCGTGTGGCAACCCCGTCCGGTGGCACCCCGTCCGTGTGGCACCCCGCCCGTGTGGCACCCCGTCCGTGTGGCACCCCGTCCGTGTGGCACCCCGTCCGTGTGGCACCTCGCCCGTGCAGACCCGATGTCGCCGTTGGTTGGCGGCGGCGGAACGTCAGGACGGGACCACGTGCCCCTGTCGGCTGTCCATCGCTGCCACGGGGTGCCCCCCCCCCCCCCCCCACCTCCTCCCTCCTGTCACGCTAGCTGATCGGCGACGCGTGGCTGCCACCATTCCGGTCGGAGTTGCATACGACACGGGCGACACGCAACATGGTGCCTCTAACTGACCTCACCCTATGGGGAATGTTTGATGCGATCGGACGGTGCTCCTTATAGGGAATGTTCCACCTTTATATGGGGGTTCGAACTGAAATAGCCATCTTGAGGACCTTTTGATGCAGTTTACGGCCATGCCCTTTCTAAGACCCGAATCCCTCTAGTTCCTGAGTAATACGCCCGCAAAAGGGTGAAAAGACTAATTAGGAGACTGATTTAAAGCACTCTGGCATTGATGTCTTCTTAGAAACGTCATACGCTTGCCGTTATACTTCAGGCTGCTTTTTGCTTATGGTCAAAACAGCATGGCCGCAGACAAACTCTCGCGAGAGCGATAATCCGGCACGTATGATACAATCCGCGGAAGGTGATTGGCTGTTAGTAACATTTCGCTGCTGAATGGGTGTCGAGAACGTAAACGTGAGCACTTTCGGGTTGTACGGCACTCGTCGCCAACGGGACATTTTTCCTTATTTCTATACCATAGGTCATTGTTATAAAAAGAGAGCATCACTGTCTGCCAAAAAGGACACCAACGAAACAAAACAACACTCTCCGGAATGTTTTAAAAAATAAGACGCGACGGCAAATCTGCCTTTTTCTCCCGCTGGCGTTTTTTTCTTCCTCTGCCGACGTATTACTTACAGCAGTTCGGCTGGCGCCTCGTGTACCGGAGCAAAGAACCTTGCACGGGTTTATGGGCTAGCAAGGTATTATGAAATTAAGGAAATATTGCAGTAATTTTATATATATTTTACTAAATATTTAAAAAATAATGTGGGACATCTTTAAACCTTGAACGAAGAAATTGTGTCCCACAAATGCAAACTCTTGAGTTGCATTATCATGAGCCCCCGCTGGGACTTTGTTTTGAACGGAGCTCACGGTGAAATGTGGTGCTATAACCAAAAACCTGTGCGGAAATTGCAAAAAAAAAACTGCAATTTGATAGTCCCGCGGGTTGCGCAAGAGTGGGATCACACTTATTTGACATAAGAGTGTGAATTAAGCGCTTGAAATGGGCGTGATCACTGGCAGTGCGTGCCAGTGGCTTGTATTGATCTTGATGTTATGGGGAGTGTGCGCGTGAGGTTTGTACGTCTGAGAGAGAACATTGTTTTTGGTATTCTTCAAATGTACTGACTCCCAATAAAATGCGATATGTTGATATATGTTTATATCTTTAGATTTGCGCTCGAACATGACAAGGTAGCGATGTCGGCAAACCGAAAGAAACACAGGCACCAATGTTGCAGGGGTTTTCAAAAGGAATTCGCTACTTCATTATGGTCTTGACAACATTTTCAACCTAGTGAGGTATTACAGCATGTAATTTATCCATTGTATGTCGTTATATTAGTTATTCATTTCGACAGTAGGGGCAGGTCTGTGCAGCTCATTAATGCACATGTTTGGTATAGGCTTGCATGATATGGATCTGTAAAATTGTCTTTCCCTAAATAATTTAGAAATATAGTGCTGCATAACTATAGATGAACATACCACTGTTTTAACAAATTTTGTATGCAGGCAAGCATTGCTTGTGATTCATCATTGTCATAGTCACTGCAACTTGTATGAGATTCTCGGTGCTGGGAAAGGTGGAAAAGTATTGCCGTTGGTTTTTAAAGCACTTAATAATATTGTTATCATCATCCTTGTGTGCACTGGCAGCTTGACCCTTCCCTGCATTTTGCCCTTCTAACCATGGCTACATGCACTTGTCTTGTCTCCAGTCTTGTGCAAGGTCAGCAGGTTTACAGTTTCATTGTGATATTGTCTTGTTATACATGCGTTATGACTTCTGTGAACAATATTTTTGAGTGAAGCAGCCTGATGGCCGCAGCATGTTAGATGGCTGTGGAATCAGAAGACACGTTTGCATCTTTGTCACCTATGTTTTGTGGACTCTCAAAATAGGCTGAGCAAGTGACGTCACTTGTTGGTTGTGTGCTTTGCTGAAAGAAATTTGTATATTGCATCATGTGTTTTTGGTCAGTCATACGTCAGATGTGGAGTTAATACAAAAATGCATGATTGGCCCATCTTTTCATCATGGAATTTAATTTGGAAGCGGCAGGGATTACAGCACAAAAACCGTATCATTATGCATTATGCCATGCCACAGTACAGCACTGATGTAGCGCTACGATGACACCGTTGACCCGTGTCATTACACCATGTACCACATTAGTTGACTACTCCATGTCAAGCCTATGATATAACAGCTTACAAGTTATGCACGGCGTAACAACTGGTTTAGCAACGCCAAAAGACTATCACCGGCGAGAATGCTGTTGCACCACAATGGTCATATCAGGGTTAACTAGTAATTGCAAAAATAATCCTAAGCAAGGAACACATTATTGGTAGCTCAGTCTTACCATCTTTATCATGGAAAAGGCAGTGCTTTGGCAATCAGTTCATAGCAATGGTACATATTTATTTATTTTTGCATGCAACTGCATTTTCAGTCACAAATAATAAAGAGACTAACTACTGTGCACATCACATAATATCAATGTCAGGACTACAGCACCGTAGGCAATGGTAAGTCGGCAGTGCAGTATTGATATCTTCAACAGTCCTTAGCAGGTTTCGGTAAGGGATTCATGACGCTATCTGACGGTCTTCACAGCATAGCGTGCTTTGATGTTAATAATCTGCCATAAAGACTGGCGATCGCTACGTTGCGTATGTCAAACAGCTCACCAAAGTTCCTGTCACGATCAGTACCAAGACAAAAAAATCTACGAACAAGCCATTCACTAACCCGCCACCCAACACAGCGCCTGCGACGAGAATGGCTGGTTGTCGTCAGTTTTCGTGTGTTTCGAGGTATTCTTTATGTCTGGCTGCCAGATGCTGCCAGGTATAACTGTCGCCACAAAACCATTCCATGACGCCATCAAACAGTGACGTAATGTGGCGCATTTTTATAAACTTTAAAATGTTGGTACTTAGGGTCGTTTTTGAACCTTGAAAGCTTACCAATAGTTAAAAGTTAGCCTTTCCCATCATATCTGATGCTTGTACCAAAATCTTCAAATGTGGAGCGTTCCCTTTCTTTCAATTCAGTCAGTCCCTTTAAGATTACGCATAAACATTGGGGCATGCAGGAATGCCTTCAAGTTCTTTATGAAAACCAACTTTTCGATACTGCTAAGCCACGTACCGCGTATTGGTAAGGTAGCCGGGGTCTTAGCCGCTGTATTGGTGGGATAGCCGGGGTCTTAGCTGCTGTATTGGTGGAAAAGCCGCTGTATTGGTGGGATAGCCGCTCTAGTTGCCTGTTTTCGAGAGCAGTGCAATTACGGTATGCGTTGTAGAGCAGGCCGTCGTTCCGTGTCTGCAGGAGACCACCTTTCACCGCGGCCATCCTGACAGGGCTGCTTTTGGTACAGCACGGGCGGTTGTTATTGCGGCTTTCATTGCGCGAGAGCAGTCTTAAAAACGACATCGTAACAGATAACCAGATTATCACGCTAGATGGATAGCAACCGTCATAAAGGCACTGCGATGGCGGCATTGGATAGATTCGGGGAGCCGCCATCCTGGGTGTGTCGTCGGCGAGGGCTGGCCACCCCAAGCTGATGTTTTGGCGGTGGGCGTCAGTCGCGGTGGGTCGGTAAACAACACTGAATGACGCGGTGGCGTGCCGACCAAGTTTGGATCGTTCGTCAGCGGCGGGTGGCGTTTCGCGTTGCTGTTTGACTCGTTGTGACGTGAAATTTCACGCGGTAAATTACACGAAGCAGGGAACATCAATCCAGGAGGAAATGAGGGAACACCAATCCAAGAGTGAGTGAGGGAACAATCCCATGCTGTTCGGTTTACACGTTGCAGTTCTATTTGAACCTGCTTCAGCCTGGGCAATTCATTATTTATAGAGCAGAACCAACGCGAACCAACTATTTATAGAGCGAACCAATATATATATATATATATATATATATATATATATATATATATATATATATATATATATATATATATATATATATATATGTATATATATATATATATGCATGTGTGTGTGTGTGTGCGTGTGTGTGTGTGTGTGTGTGTGTGGGTGTGTGTGGTGTGTGTGTGTGTGTGTGTGTGTGTGCGTGTGTGCGTGCGTGCATGCATGCGTGCGTGTATGAGTGCGCATGTAGCTGTTATATTTAAATATTCAAAATGACTGGTGAGCTGCAATAGTTATGGCACCGCCTTAAGCATTTGGATTATGTCAAGTTGTCCTTGTCAGCTTTTGTCTTCCATGACATTACGCAATGTTTGTGGCCACTTCTCGAATGTGCAGCAAATGTAAGACCGTGCGTTACGAACAGCTGGTATTTAAATTTCACGTTGCTTTGTCTTGAAGATAAATGCATCCACCAACGCGTGATCTAGCCGATTTTGTCTTGTAACGCGGCTTCCTCCGTTCCCAGACCCCAGCGCTGCGAATCGAGACGAAGCCGAGGACGACGACGCGGCCGTGGTGTGCGGCGCTCCCTCCCGCGCCCGCCCGCCGCCTCCTGTGCCTCGCCTCGAGCTGCCGACAGGTGGCGTCCCCAGCGCGGGCTCGGGCCGACGCGTCACCTCGGCGCGGCCGAAGCCGACGGGCCGCCACCTGGCGGCGTCCGGCCGGGTGCAGTGCGGCTCCCGGTCAGCGCGTGCCGGGCCGCCGCGGCCGGCGGCGCGCCGCAGCCCGCGCCGCAGTCCGCGCCCCGCCGGCGGCGCGCACTCGCATAGCAGCCGGCGCTGTCTGAGCGCGCTGGGCAGCCGGCTCAACATCGAGCTGCTGCCCAGCCGGTACACGCCGGTCGCGTCCAGCGGCTCCACCCAGAGCCTACTAACCAGGGACCACCTTGGCGCCGCGGCGGCCGCCGTCGACGCCGTGACCTCGCCGCCCGCGGTCGGCGAGGTCAGCGACCCCGAGGAGGGCGCGCCGCTGACACTGGCGGAGATCAGACGCGCCGCTCAGACGTCGGCCATTAGTCAGGCCATCACCAGCGCCACCTGTCAGCCGCTGCACGTGCAGACGGTGCAGACGGTGCAGACGCCCGGCCACGGTCACATGTCACTGCTCGAGCAGAAGAAGGTGCAGTGGACGCATGAGAGAGGTGAGACGCCTGGCTGTAGGACAGCTGTACGGGGGGGGGGGGGGGGGGAGGGAGCGGTGGCAACAGAGGCTCATGGGTCGTGCGCCATTACTTGGACCAAAATTTAGCATAAGTCCTCAGCGATCTGGTGTGAAGTAAGGGTCAGACGTCCTGATGCCACTTGCAAGGAGGAAGTATAATGCCCACACTGAGATAGCTCTAAAGCTGTCCGCAAAGCTGTTAGCTTCTCACTGCCTGTCCCGAAAAGAGAATTTCACAACATTAGAAGTGTGTGTTTCTGTGCCACTATACAAAAGCCAGTGCACGCTGGCCAAAATGTCTGTCCCAGGTGGCTCACGAGGTTTATGCATCTGTACACTTCCCACGTAGAGAGACGGTGTCAACGTGCACACGACTGTGCACAGGAGAGCTCTCAGATAGGCCCGCTTGGTGTGTGCAGACATGCTGATGTGAGCCGCTCAGGAGTAAAACAGACGTCATGGCTAGATCAGATGTGTGTTGCACAATTTACCACAGTTCTGCTGGTATGCACAATACTGACATTGACGTATAGATACTGACATACCCGATGGGGATGGTAGCCCCAACAGCTATAGATGTATAGATACTGACATACCAGATGGGGATGGTAGCCCCAACGCAACACCAACACCTCGTCTCAATCGTTCGTAAAACTGCTACCCCAACCAGCAGCAGCAAAACCTGTGAAGATAGGGGGCGTGATTGTTTTGCTTGCTTCTTTCCGTACACTACGATGAGGCCAATGTTAAATGCTACCCAGAGTGGGGTACACTTGCCCCCGCCCCCTAATTAACCACTTCTAATTCAAGCTCTCGTATGCTTCATGGGTCAAGGGCTCCAAATAGGTTCTGTTGTTACTCCCTTTGTCATGCTCATCTATTATTAACATTTTCTTTATAAACATAAACCGATGCAAGAAAAAAGCGTTTTTCCCAGAACTTTGTTTTGTATCTAGAGAGTAGTTCAACATTTTGTGTCATAGTGGTACCTTCTTTTTGGGACAAAACTCCCGACCAAAACATTACTAGTTTCTGGCCCTCATTAGTCACGGCAACTCCGGGATACAGAAATAGTTATCTGGCAATGTTTTGTTCCCAGGCCGCAACGGCATGGCTCGGTGAACTAGATTAGCTGCGAGAACGGTAGTATTAATCAGAGCCAGTTCTGTTATACGAACTGCATATGAGTAATCAGTCATGGACATTGTGGAAGTGCGTGCGCGTTCGCAGTATTGTGCACTGAAAAGCAAGTTATTTCAGTCATTTTTAACTGACCTACTTCATGTTTAATTGAAGGGGGTGTTCCATATTTGTGTGCAATTTGAACTGAAACAGCCATCTAGAAGATTACTAGATGCAGTTCACTCCCTTGTCATCCTTAAGATCCAAATCCTTCTAGTTTTTTAGCTACACGTCTGCGAAGATGTGCAGTTTATTTCATGCAGATTATTTCAAGGTCCGCTGCCTAATGACGTTGTCCTAATAACGTCCCAATAGCCGTCCTAATAGCGTCATTCAGATCCCGCAATTCCATTTGCCATGCGGCGATCAAGGTCAAGAAAAAAACATAATTGTCCAATCATTTATATCTGGCGTTCGTGAGCGCGATTTTCAGATATAACTGCCGTTAATTGGCTCTCAATCAATGTTGTGCAAGGTACGATGGCACAATGAAACCAAGGCGTATTGCGGAGCACATTGACTACATGGAGTGCTTGTGTCGTCCAGAGCAATTTTTCTACCTAAAAGTATACCGATACTTACAAGTGGGCTTATTTCATCACATCTGATGGTGGCTTGAATACTTATTTTAAATGTTTGTGGAACATCACATTTAAAGATAATAAATATACAAATATAGATCCCATGTGTGAGAAAAATTGCGGAAAATTGTGGGCATAGTCAACCTTTGCCGTCCACGCACGTCTTTACACAGGCCCACCGTAGTGCGGTCGCCACCTGTGGATCGCAGGTGTTGAGAGCGCGCCGAGTGGGCGGTCTCAGCACGTGTGCCATGTTCGTGTCAGGACGCCGGGACACGACGCTAAGCCGCCTGGGCCGCATGCTCTGTACTTTGGCGCCATGCAGGACTGGCCCCATCAGAGCCCATTCACAGCGACGCTGCAGCGGGGTCGACAGATTTCCCTGGCATCCTGGTTAATTACGGGCCGCGCACTGCCCAGCCCGCACTCCTCCCAGCATCGCGCAAGGCTCAAGTGTGCCGCGACACACCAGTGTTCGGCGGTGTAGCATGACTAACAGCGGCATCGGAGCGCTTCGAAGGATCGGTGACCTGTTAGGCTGCACCGCAGCGCCCAAGTATGAGGCGGCGCAGTTGACATCGCCCGCAGTGTTCGTGGCTTCGGTGCGAAGTTTGCGAGGGGTGGTGTCCAGGTGGTCCAGTTCAGCAAGTCATGTTTAGTCGGTGGTTGGCGGGGAGCGACCATAACGGCATCACCGCATGGTCAGGACTCGGAATCTGGGCTGTGGAAAATATGGACCCTGCTTGGCAGCGTGCGTCGAGGAGGCGAAAGGTGGCGGGCGCCCGTTCGATCGAAATTGAACATAGCAAGTATGTGCCCGGATGATGATTTCAGCCGTCAGTTATCTCGAATTTTTTCTCAAGAGCCTTGACCTCATCGATGTCGATACGCCCACTGCTGTTTACAAATTAAAAAGATAGATCCTAAAAAAGAGGGTTATTTTCATCGACGATCTGCGATTTGCAAAAAGTTGTATGCTACCAGGCCAACAATTAACTTCACTATGCCAGATCAAAGATCATATTTTCCTGCAAATGAAACTTTTTAACTTTACACGCTCAGATGTGGGAGACAATGCCCTGATTGTTGGGCTGTTCACAAACCCAAAAATCACGATCACCGGCACTGCAACCTTTTGACCCCAGTCAGAGCGTTGAAGCAAGTGCCAATGCAGCAAGCGGGAATCAAGTTCCGTGACGCCTGATCGCAAGTTCACAACTGCACCTTAACTCCTCCACGCCCAGGCATCGCTGCCATTCTGTTCATGCGTCTCTCGACTGCGACAGGTACCCACTGAGGAAAGGACACGTGTGAACAGAAACCACAGAAGGCCTGCCACTGACATTGAAGCCATATTGAAACCACAGTACAAAATGGTGTACCTATCACAGCGCATTGACCCAAATAAACAGCAGAACATGAAAGTAGGTCACCGTCATACAAAAACACGTCATAAAGTGATCAATGTCTGGATCAATCGTACTGCGCCAGCTTTGGTGCCCTCTGTCGGCCGGCAGTGATTTCATTTTGCTACGCACCTTGTTCGCTGTCTTTTAGGTTTGCAGTCCAACAGGAATGGAGTCAAGCAACGAGCTGAAATTATTTAGGAAATCAGACATTGAAGACTAAAGCGGCGCCTCCATTTCGACACTTGGTAATCACGTTGTATTAGTTACTTCGCAATATGCACAAAGTAGGTTGTAGGCTATCACCTGGTAGCAACACGTTTAGAGGGTCTTCTAAGAACTTTTTGGTGCGGAGCACCACCAGATGCTGCCTGCATACCTCGCGTAGCCATGTTTAGTTGTTGTATTCTATCTGTTGGTGGTAAATTATGTGGATATATATATATATATATATATATATATATATGTGTGTGTGTGTGTGTGTATATAACCCTAAAAATAAGATGGGGTGTAACAGCTGAGTCGTTAGCGCATGGAGCTTCCACGCGGGCGAGCCTGGGGTCCAACCTCGGTTGCACCATTGCGTCTGAGCGCTAAATAGGCTCCATGAGGTATAAAAGGGTATAAGGTGACGTGCGTCGTGTTCCCGTTAACCCGCGCCCGGCTGGGGTTGAGATGACCCCCCCCCCCCCCCACAGTTTACTAGCACGGGTCAAATAAGAACGCTTGCAGCAACATGAAATTGTCAGTGCTCTTTTATACACTAATTTTGCGTCTTTTGTGCCAATTTTGAATTTTGATCAGCAAAGATCAGTGACCTTCTTCAGGTCAAGGGGACCAAAAACTAAAACACTTTGACCACGCATCACTTTTTTGTGGTCACTGTTGCCAGTGTTCAAAATTGCTTTAGTACTTCATGTTAGTGCATACAGGCTGCTCTTTTCATGCTTTCCAAACAGGCGAGGTCAGTGACCTGAAGCAGGTCTAAGTTCCGTAAATAATGCAATTCTGTACGCATTTTGTATAGTTTTGGTGTTTGCGTGTGAGGAAAAGAGTGCCAGCTCACATGCACAGTCATCATATGATCACAAAACCTATGGCCATCACCTACCTCTACAAGTGTATTTTGCAAAACACATGCTACGCTCAAAACAGTCAGTTTTATTGGGTAATTTTTGGTGTAGAATAAGAATGCTCCACTGAAGTCTGTTGTGATATCATTCTATTGCCAGATAAGAGCATAATAGGTCCAGCGGGCGCATGCAAGGTCATATGAGGTAATCCAAGATCAACGGCTTATGTTGTCAGTATCGGGGAGTTAGATGAAGGAGCGTGACGCGTGTGACCATCTTTCTATCGTATTTGTGAATCTGATGACGCATAAACTAATGAGCCAACGCGGCTGTTCTGAGTTGGTCACAAATGCATTACCAAGTGTCGATGGGACTTTGCTTGATGTAGACAAAAGCTATGCGATCTCGGGTATCTTTAGATGTACAACACACTGTTTCTGACCACAGAAAATAATTGGTCACTGGTCACATAGGCCCGGTTAGCATATCCAGTTTTCATTTGGATAGTATTTAAACTTGACTTAAGTTGACCTCAGATAATCTCTAGGGCAGCCCAAAACATAGTACCGTTCTCGCATGCTATCGGTAGACCAATTCTGACCGGTCGGCTGATCTAACCTGATTTCTGTGGGGAGCAGCCATGGTCGGGATGGACTCGCCAAAGTCTTAACGTCTATTTCCGCGCCCTGAGTGCCTGTTTCGCCGTGTTAGCATAGGTTTCAACGGCATCTATGAGATCGACCGTTTTTTACCTTTCGTGATCTCTGGTGACTTCACATTTGACCTAGGGTAATCAGTTTGGTGTGCATTATTCATACTTTGACGAGACCTTCACAACGATACCTCTGTTTTTTTCATACAGCGTCTGAAATTTGGGAACCCCAGGGAAGACAACTCCCGGTCGGTCGTGGTTGTCTCAGAACCCCGGCCGGGGCGCAGGTTGAAATATAGGCGATATAACAATATCCCTTTATGATGCGACCATATTACCAAATGACTGATTAGCCAACCAATTAGACAACCAGTCAATTAATCAATCAATCAGTTGACCGACTAATTAACCAACCAATGAGCAGTTAGGTAACCAATTATGATGGGACCATATAACATTAATTTCGACCTACGGTTAACATATAACGTCATTCATTATAGTGTCATTGTGCATGGAATCATCGTAGCTATGTAGACCCAACCATTCACTAAGGGCAGCAGCCCACCTTATTTTAAGTCAGCTCCCAGCACGCCTGGACAAACTCTCCCGAAAAGCACCAGTGAATCGACGTACAAATTGCTCCATAAGCGCTATGAGCAATATAGCCATCCTGGCACACTGCTCGATACTGGTCACAAAGCGGCGGCGCCGCCCCCGCCGGCGCGGCGGGCTGCGCGCCGGCGGTGCCGCGTGACGGGTTCGATCGTGCACAGCGCCGCCCGCTGCCGTCCGCGAGCCGAGCCGCTCACCGCCTTCCCGGAACCGCTGACGGCCGCCCGCGTGAGTCACGTCAGCGGCGCGGTCAGTGACAACCAGCCGGCCGGGCCGCCTGTGGCGACCGCGACGCATTCCGAAGGGCCACCAGCGGCGCCACGTTCCGTCTGCGTTCCCTCCCCTCGCTGCCCCCGCACGCGACGCCCGACCCCGCCCCCGCGGCGGGCGGGCGCCTCTGTGCGGTGCCGCTCGCGGCGGGTGCGGTGTCGCGTGCCACAGCGCGGCGCCGGCGAGCTGGAGCGCGAGGGTGCCCGGAGCGGAGGGTCCGCCGGGTGTGGCTGGCGGCTGATGCGGTGGAGGCGGCTGAAGCTGGTGTTATGCTCCCGGTGTAAGTCCGAGGGAGCCGCCAAGCAGCGCTGTGGGAAGACCAGCGCGACCAGGGCAGGTCAGTGGCGTGGTCTGTGAATGGCTTTGAGGACGGACTGGGGATTAAGGGCGTGTCAGCGCTTCGATTACTTGTTGCAAGGAACTATGGCAGGCACAAACATTGGTCACAATTGAAAACATATGTGAAATGTGACCGCTATCGGCCTATCACGGCAGAATTAGATAAAACATGGAAGTAGACGGCTGCAAAGCAATACAAAGGCAAAATGTGTTAAAAAGAAACAACATTAGCTGCTTTCACAATGGGTTCATGCGCTCAAAAGTTTCAGAAAGTTTCTAAATGTGTCATGAAGTTTTGGTGCATACGAAAGCCTCTGAAATGGAAAATATGGCTTCTATGAAATTACACTAACATGCAATATATTAACCACATGTATCCAATTAAGAATACATCTGGTATATTAAACAGGACCTTTTATAGACGTTTCTTCAGACCATGTCTTTAGCTCACACAAATTATAGCCAAATACCAGGCCTGGCAATCAGCCATGGTCGAGAGCACTGGATGTCGGAACCCAATTGTTGTTTACATCGGTGTTGTGTTGGTGAAGGCGGGCTCTTAGGCTCGTTTCATTCAAAGACCTTCTTGGATTGTGTTTAGGTATGTAAGCTCTGTAAACCCTGCAGATGCTGTAAGTATGCTCTGTAGGTACTGCATGCCTATTAGGGTGGGTCATCAGTAACAAAACCAAGCGAGACAAGGAAATTATTTGGCACTGGAGCCCAAAAGTGCAGGGCATAGCAAAGGCTCTTCCCAAAAACTTAAATTCGTGGGGCGCGAGTCGATCGAAATATCGACGCAAACCGACGCCCGGCGTTGCAGTAAACCATTGCTGGGCGACGTCCGCCGCCGCAGGTAACACCAAATCGTGGGCGGCAGGCAGCACAAAATACGTTTGGGTAAAGAAACGATGCTACTGAGCGCTCCTTAAGCCGTCGTACGAGAATGTCAGACATTGCCCGATTGATTGCGTTTTGGCGGAAACTTTATGTGTTGTTGAGTATGAACTCGTACGAATATGCTGGTTAGTATTGCTTTAGACTTTCACTTCCCTGAGGCAACTCACGTGATTCAAACACAACTATGTGCAGGATATGACTCAGAATATATTGTCTGGTGTACAACTTAATACATACGGCAAGTTCTGCGACCTGTACCACGGACGTAGACGGGGGGGGGGGGGGGGGGGCGGTGGGGTGCCCCCCCCATGCACATCTTGATCCTTGCTGAGCCTGTGTATTCGATGCACCGGCCCAGGCAGCAACTGCTCAGAGACTAGAAACCCAGGACGCGTGTTGGCAGAGATCGCACGGTAGCAGAAATACCTTCGCAGCTGGGCTCCACAATACTGCCGAAGCTCCAGCCCCAGTCGTAGACGTCCTCGGCAGTGCGGCGCTGCGTCGCACTCCTGGTGTGAACCAGATAGGGCAAGATGGCCAGCGGTGCCTGCACTTTGTTCCGCAGCACGCAGTCGCTGAGGTTTCGCAGTGGGGGCTGTGTGACTGGTCCGTGCCAGGGAATCACTTCGGTGTACCTCACGGCCTTGAAGTTTACCGCTGAGATGACGAAGACCCTGGGCTGAAGAAGACCCTCGGTTTGCTGCTCATGAGCGGCGCGACGATCAGAGCCGCCTGTTCGTGGACCATGCGGTTCTCATCCCACACCATGTCCAGCAGCAGCTGTTCCGGACGAACCTAGTACACGTTACGCTGGAGGACTGGCTGCACTGTGGCCTATGTGTACTGTGTCAGGTGGAGGAGCAGCGCGATGCTCCGGAACAAGTTGCCTAAGCCAAAGTCGCAGCCGCTGTTTTGCCGGGTGGCGGACCATGCCGACACATAGTGGCCGACCACGCACTGGACGAGGTCCTTGAGAGCGCTGCTAGAAGTCTCGGTAGAGATGTGAACTAGGAGCAGACCAGCGGCCAGTGTCCACTATCTGAAAACAAAAGCGAATATATTGGAACAATTCGCTACGAACTGAGCATGAGATCATACAAAGCCTATTGCGCATCTGTAGTGTATGTAACTATTCCGATGTCCTCCAATGCCACAGTCCTCAAATGTGACGGAACACATATCCACAAATATGCTAGTCAGTATGAACCAACCAGCAAATGATGCGACACACCACTGCACAAGGTATAATAATAAGTGAATGCTCAATAGTGATTACATGAAATATCGATTGACACTTGATGGAATTTAAACACTCACATTGCTATAAACTCGAAGAAAGTGCGTTTTCATATTTACCTGACATGGTTCGATGGTCCGATTCGCCGCTGGGCCGCCACGTTTCGGACAAAGCAGTTTTGAACGCCGGAGGCCAGAAGGCACAGCAGCTGCTGGTTGATGCTCAGCTGCTGGAGTTGCTCTCGACCGGCAACTTCGGCACACGCCCCGCCCTAGGCTTGAATGCCACAACGTCCCTCTCCCAGACCTCTCCGGTACAGGTCTTGTCGATGGGTCGAGAAAAAATTTTCATCCTGTGGTCGCGCCGTCCAAGCTCAGCAGCAGATGGAGGAGGTTCAGCTCGTTGCCACGCAGCTGGCAGATGAACCAGTGTACGGGCGACTCGGTAGCCAGCTCAAACAGCCGGAACACATCGCCTATCGTTTCGGTGTTGACGGCCGTGCCATCGCAGCCGAGCACGTTGATGTGACGGTCGCACTGCGGGCTCACGGAGTTGAACATGTGCAGGGCGCGGCCGAACTCGGACGTAAAATGAGTCACGTAGCGGCTGCCTGGCTCAGTGATGACAACCATGTGTTTTTCGACGGCATTCGTTTGGCTCCGTGTGGCTCATGTAGCTCCTGCCTTCGCGGCCGTCGGAATAGAGAATGGTCAAACTTGACTCGTGGATTGCTCCAGCATTTTGACGAGCCGCCTCCTTTCTCCCCCGTCTCTTGCGCAGCAGATCTTGTTATGATCTATGATATTTGATTTCAAGAAGTCAGTCCATCTCTGCTGTCTTGTTGAAAGGCGATGATAGCAGCAGCGACTCGTTTCGAGCCGCCGTAGCTGTCAACCGCCAGAGCGGTGTTAGTCAGATCGTTAACGTTATAAGCTACAGTGGCAGTGGTCTCAACCGGAGCGAACAATCGGCGTCGTCACCATCTTCCGCCATGTACGGAACCGTGAATGAATGCGTGAATCAGTGCTCTCAGCTGACTCGCCAGCGCTGAGACCACTTGGTCCAGGAGCAGGCTCGGGGTCAGCACTAGCAGCCATCGCTGGCTCAGCAGGCGGCGTCGGTTCAGCAGTCGGCGGGAGGGCGACTCAGGTTCAGCGACAGACACCGCCTCACTGGCGGCCGAGCTACGACGCCCCTGGAGTTGTCTGGCCATCCTCGGCACCTCGCGAGCCTCCCTAGCCACAGTCGTATCCCGATCATATGACCCCAGGGTAGGCTTCTGGTACCTGCACTGGTCCGTCATGACAACCTCCTCCTGATACGCTGTGCAAGCAGTTGGGCATGGAAAGCTGCACTGAGGCTTGCACTGGCATTTCACGACATCAAGGAGCCTGTTAAATTTTGTGGTGGCGGCGTTTCTTTGTCACTCTCTTTGGTTTCTTGCTGATAGCGCTGTTGGGAGGATGCCAATCCCGCTCGATCAATTTTGTCACGTATTTTAGATCATGAACAGGGATCGCTTCTTTGGTCCACAGTACTCTGGTTTCTACCGTCGCGGTCTTGAAGATGGTATTAGCGAGATTCCTCTTCGATTCCCTCAGTTACCTGATGTATCTCAAGGCTTTCTCGTAGTCGGCAGCTGGTGGTGGGACAGTAGAGCCGGGTGGCCTGTCACAAAATGTTTTGTGCGCGACCGTGTAGCCTTCGGCATACTCATGCAAGTAATTGTTCGAAAGAAATGCTTCAGTACCGGCAAAGCCCATATCTCCCACGCCAAAAGCACAAATTACAAATCAACATCACAATGATGCGTTGGCAATAACAAGCTTGAGCCTAGCCCGGTCTGCTGGGGTATTCTCGTAGCCGCACAGCTTTGGGTTTTACCAAAAAATGATGTGCTTTACTAAAAAGTTAGCTTAAAAGCTGTTTGGCAGTTGGCTGGTGCTCTTAACGGTATGCCTAATACCTAATCTGTCAAGTACTGGTGGTGTGAAAAGTGGCAGCTTTGGGGCTTGTTGGAGGATGATCCCAGTGCGTAAAATGGGTGGCGCTAGTATCGAATGCGGTTTTCTTGGCCTACCAAAGAAAAACTGTTTTCGCCTCACGAATATTAACATCGGTGCGGTGCAACAGACCTGAAAGTTTATCATTAACCCGTGTGCCAAGGAAAAACTTTGCCTCAGCTGATTCCAATGGATTCACCCCATCGGTGACACACCCTAATGCCTATGCCAATGGCCGGCGCTAGGGTATAGAGTTTGTGTTGTCGCGTCTTCGTCAAGGACGCCACCGAATGTTTTAACAAGTTCGAAAGTTTCGGTAGGAAGTGATCTGGCCTCATACCTGTCCATAAAAGCATGATCTTGCGTATAGTCAGCTAACCGCAACTTTATCAAATCGTGGGTCTTTCCATGCATATTTGTAAATGCCTCCGAAATAATTCCAGCCAAAAATCGCTGATAAAGGTGTGGTAATTAGGAAATAACGCTGGAAAATATTTACAGTCTTAAAAGTTTTGTGCCATAGTCCTTGTTCAAAATGGCTGTTGTACAAATTTGAAGTTGAGTCATCCAGCTCGCAGGAACCGGACGATGACAAGTTACGCAATTTTGACACATTTATCCAACTTTTGAAAACACCATTGAGCTAACCGCTGTTAAGACGAAAGACAAAATAGTGTATGAATCAAACCTGGTGCAGTGGTTGTGACGCAAGCAGCAACATCTAGCTTAATCCCTAATCTTCTTTCGACGGCCGGGCGGCTGCTGTGTGGTCTGAGTTTCTCCTCTAGCTTCAGTGGTTGGTCTGAGTTTCTCCTCCAGCTTCAGCGGTTGGTCTGGGCTTCTTCTGTAGCTTCAGCAGTCGTTCTGGGCTACTCCTCCAGCTTCAGTGGTTGGTCTTGGTTACTCCTCTAGCTTCAGGGGTTGGTCTTGGTCACTCTTCTAGCTTCAGTAGTTGGTCTGGGTTACTCCTCTAGCTTCAGCGGCTGATCTGGGTTACTCCTCTCGCTTCAGCGAGGAGCCGGGTCTGACACCTGTCCGGCGGTGCCGTCAGATGTTCTAGCGTCTTGCATGTCTTCTATGGCGTTAATGTGCCCCACATGTCGTGTGATTTAGCCGAACAGAAGATTTTAACGACGCGCAAAAGCAAGATGCATCAGGCTAGGACGTGTTTCGTGCTCCCATCGTTATATGTCCAGATTTGTAACCAATTTTATACAGTTTATTTAAGTGTCTTTTTATATGCTCAATTAAAAGCCAACGATGCCAATGGCGCTTTCAAGAGGAGAAAAGTGATGCAAAACAGATGCTACGACGCCGCGTGTTTAATGAGGGTACGCGATACGTTATATTAGAACGATGCAGGAGGCACCCCTTTGGTGGGGAGGAGGGGGGGTCAGCGAAAGATATAAGAATCATAAAAGTTTCATGCACCCATATAGAGCACTATTGGTTCCCAAAAATTTTGACCCTAGGTCAAATATGAGGCCACCAAGAGTCATGAGTTGAAAAACCGGCCGTTCTGGTAGATGCCGTTAACACATATGTTAATACGTCAAGACGGATATCGAGGGCACGGAAGTAAGCGTCAAGACTGTGGGCAGTCCATTCTGACCATTTTTCTTCCCTCACAAGGGTCATGTTGGGTCAGGTCACGGTTCAGAAGTGTTCTGCCAGTAGCATACAAGAAGGCGATACTTTTTGTTCTCTTTCACATTGTATTTCCGACTTTTTATATCCGACTATATTATATATTTGTTTTTAGGTGCAGCTGTGGAACAAAGGCATTCCGAACAAAAACATTTTAACTACCCTAGAGGCCAGCTGAGGTCAACTCATGCAGCATTCATAAACCATCCCGCTTACAAAATTTGAAGGGCTAACTGGGTATACCTGATCTGCATAATATTTTTCTGTAGTCAGAAATGGTGTGTTGTACATCTACAGGTACTTGAGATCGCATAGCTATTGTATACATTAAACATAGTCGCTTCGACGCTTGACAATGCATTTGTACCAAGCCAAAAACAGGCACGTTAGTACATTAGATTATACGTCATCAGCTTCACAAACGCGATATAGAAATGGTTACCGGTTGGTAATGGTTAATGGTTTCACCCGTTCATCTGGCCTCTCCGCTATTGACAACGGAGATCATCGGCCTTAAATGACCTGGTGTGACCTTACATGTCCTCATGTAACCTACTGCAACCAAATTATGCATTAAAATGGTGTCACATGTTTCCAGTGAAACATTATAATTTTGTGCCCAAAACTACCTGAAAAACTGTCTATTTAAAACTCAGCATGCGTTTTGCAGGAAGCGCTCATAAGGATGGGCCATGGTCTAGGCCAATTTGATGTGCCCTTTGGTCATATGATGGTCACACACGTGCATTAGTACTATTTACTTCATAAACAACCACCAAAACTGTACGAAATACGTACAACACGCATTACTTATGACAAGATAGGAAAAATGGCCCGTCCTCAGGTCACTGACCTTGCCAAAAATTCTGAAAAAATATATTAGGTACTGTTATGAAAACATCCTCAAACTGTAGGTGCCTTCATGTTCTATTACTAAAGAAAGTTTGAGCATCGACAAATAACGCACAAAAAGGTTATGCATGGCCAATTTTTCATAAGCTGACCTCTTTGAGCTGACTTATGGCGCTGACTTTGGCAGATCAAAACACTGAACTTTCAGAAAAGATGTCAGATTGATAGATAAACAGATAAAGAAAATTTGGTGTTATTGCGAGCTTTAGTTTTTGAGCTGCGCTCGAAAACCGCACCGGGAAGTCAACTTACGCGGCCGGGCGCGGACTGAGGCGTCCCAATCTATCTACGTGTCATGTCTGCAAAGCACGACAATATTCACCAAGTCGGAAATGTTCTTTTCAAATACGCTCCCTGCGGACATTGGTATTGCGCTCAGATTTTGTAGCCGATACAAAACATAAAGGAAGAGGCCTGATTGTTGCGAAACTGACAATACTAATACGATTTATTGTAGGCGTAGGAACGTTTCAAAAAGTGTGTGGGGGGGCAAGCTAAAGGCATACCTCAGGAATATTTCTGGAAAGCAAGCCCGATTACCGTGGGGGGAGGGGGGGGGTGTAAAGATGGAGGTTGTTATCGTTCTTTATTCAAATGCCGTGCCTGCTATGCTAGATATGCGTATAGAGCTCTTTCTCACTGGTGCACAATCTTGCCTATTCGACTTATCTATGTCATCCAGCAAATAAGGCTTATAAGGCAAATTAAGGCAAATAAGGCCAGCTTCCCAAGAATATTCGTCCATTTTATTCAACAGCGTCAAAGTATAAAAAAATGAGTGGTGGGACAGCTGAGAGGTGAAAGTGACAGCCTACCCCAAAATGCGTAAACAAACTTCTTCCCAGACAGTATGCAAGGTAACAGCAAACTGAAAAGAATAAAACAATAAGCACGCTACTCGATGGCTGAGCTCAGAATATTCGCCTGCTGTAGACGCCCCAATCTACCTGACGCCGCCTCTGCACACGACACGCTACTCGATGGCTGAGCTCAGAATATTCGCCCGCTGTAGACGCCCCAATCTACCTGGCGCCGCCTCTGCACATGACATTTTGTACTTAGTAGGCACGGTATGTGTTACCTTGATGCGGTTCGTGATCGAGATCTTTTGAAAACGTCTATTAGTAAAATTAACTTGTTTCAGCAAGTCGTTTAGCTTAGCATAGCTGATATACAGCTAAGTACTCAACTTCCTCACGTTATCGTCCCTGAATCATCTCCCTGGTAGTCCACAGCTCCCTGGTAGTCCACAGCTCCCTGGTAGTCTACAGCCCTCCGGTAGCCCACAGCTCCCTGGTAGTCTACAGCCCTCCGGTAGCCCACAGCTCCCTGGTAGCCCACAGCTAACCTATGGCCCACAGTCCCTTAGTAGTCGCTGGGAGTTCACCCACGCCACCCAGACATGATAAGCCTTGATGCAATGGACCGGACGATGCCTCGTTTCACTGAAGCGTCTGCCGTCATGCAAAACGAACCGTGGATAACACACTCGCCTAGAACGGCCATAATTCGGCTTCGCACATGATATAATTAATAGTATATAACAGATATAATAATTCGACAAGATTCGCACACGCAAGCGTTTTCATCAAACCACAGTGTTTGAAACATTCGGTTCTCAGCAGCTCTGATGGCTGTTTGTAGCGTTGACGTCCTGAGTGCATACAGATTCCGTCAGAGCCCAATCGAAATGCGTTAATATTTCACAAACAATAGGCCATACTGACGGCATAGTTACTGGCGACCACGCGATCCTTTGTCATAAAACATCTACGAAGGTCGCTGCGTGACAAGCGCACTCATGCCAAGATTGGAAGCGCTTTGACGCAGCCTTATGAACAGCTTCCACGTTCATTGTTAGCCACGCAGACCGTTTGGTGCCGTTGGTAAAAGCGTGCGCAGCGATGCTGGAAAGTGCGGAGAATTCCCCAACAATTCCAACGCTGTAGTCAGCTCTTAATACACCGAACGAGAAAATCCGATGAACGTGCTGGAAGCTCAATTCACCCCATTGCTAGCCGTCAGTGTCGCCATACCGGAGGAGCCGTGCCGCGCTCTGCAGGCGCCGCCTCTGGCGAGGCCTGCGCTGTCGGCCGCCGTGCGCCGGCCGTCGGCCAGCAGTCGTTGACTCCGTTACGGCCCCGTGTTGTGACCGAGGTATCGATGGCCAGCGGCGGTGGCGACGGCGGCGGCCGCCGCCGCCAGTCGGGGCGCGTGCCACGCGGCGGCGAGTCATGGCTGAGCTCACCACCCGCCTGCCGTCCATTGCAGCCGACGGCCGCGGCCTGTCCGGCCTCTGGCGCAGTACGGACAGCGGGAAGCTGCGCCAGCGCCATGTCCGGGTGAGTGAGACGCTGGAGAGCTGCGCCAGCGCCATGTCCGGGTGAGTGAGACGCTGGAGAGCTGCGCCAGCGCCATGTCCGGGTGAGTGAGACGCCGGAGAGCTGTGAGACCGGGGAGGTGTGAGCATGGGGGAGACCAGGGGACCTGGGGTGGGTCGGTGAGAAAAGCCAGCAGAGCTGTGTGTCGGCGAAGGGAAGAGCAGAGGAGGAGAGTTTATGGCGCTGTGTGTTGGTGAGGGAGACAAGTAGTGTCGAGATGCGTTGACAAGGGTAGACAAGTAGTGTCGAGATGTGTCGACAAGGGGAGACGAGTAGCGCCGAGATGTGTTGACAAGGGGAGACAGGTGGTGCCAAGATGTGTTGATGAGTGGGGGCAAGTGGTTCTGAAGTTTGTCAGTGAGGGGAGACAAGTGGTGTTGATATGCGTCGGCGAGGCGAGAACAGAGGCGTTCAGGTGTGTCGGTGAGGAGATCAGGGGTACTGAGAGGTGTCCGTGAAGGGAGGGCGATCAGACGACGGGAAACAATGAAGCTTTCCGTCTTAACACCTTGGCGGGGAAACATGCATTGTGCAGCTTGGCCCTTAGCACCAGGATGAATTTGTATAGTCCGACACACTTAGCGGCACTCTAATTACCAGTCTGACACCTGCGCCCGCCTAAACCGGGGTTTAGGCGCTTGGTTCGAGTCGGTCTGAAGCGACACGTGACCAGTTAGCCGAAAGCGTACCAGTTCGTGGAAGGCCGGTCTGCTGGCTTACCGCCACCTCGTTATCATGACCCGGTGTTTGATGTCGACTTACCTGGCGCCGGACAGAGGCCAAGCTGACTGAAGCTCCGACCAATTAGACGATGCAAACGCCGGTCTGAGGGGGTGGGGGGGGGGGGGCACCGGCACTGTGTCAGTCGCTGGAGCCGCGAGGGGCCGGCCGCCAGTGTGTCTCCTGGGGGTTGGCACGGTGAGTGAGACGTCACCAGGCCTGTGACCATGCCAGCGTATGGTTGGTGGCCCGGCCGGCACTTAAAGACGCGTGGGCGGCCACGGACATTCATATTTGTGGTGTCTATCCCAATGCCGTCATGTCAAACCCTGATTAAAGTGTCGGCCTTTGAGTGATATTTAGGCGATTGTATCGTTTGCTGAGTGGTTATCTGTCGTTCTCCACACTCTCCCTTACGTTGTCCACCCTCACTTCGTCCGGTTAGTAAGTCCCGCGACTCTGATCTCAAGTTATGCATATGCATAGTTGTTTTATGTGTATGCAGCGATTACTTCTGTTAGAATTCAGCCATTGATGCTCCTCCATTTGATTCTCGTTCAGTCTTTGGTAAACAGTCTGTGGTGGGCTTAAGCGTCTGGCAACAAGCCATATTGCAAGTGGCAAAGTGGTAATAATCGTTCTGTTGTAGTTGCATGGCCTGGTGTTGGCTTCTGTTGGATAGGGTGTTTCCCATCTACATCGTGACAGCTGGCGAGCGAGATTCCCACTCTAACAGCACCAGCAGCCCTTCGCCCCACGGAACACCGCTCCCGGGCCGTGTGGTCAGCAGTGACACCGTCTCACCGGCAGACGGCGGACTCATGGTCGTCGCAGGAGGGCGGGCCGCGGCCGACGTCGCCTGACGGCCGACGCAGCCCCTCTCTGCCGCCCATCACACCCGGCGCCAGCCCCGAGCAGGGCGAGACGTCCGGCTACTACAGCGACCCAGCCGAGCGCGCCTCCACGGAGCCCGGCCAGCCGGCGCTGCCGCTACACCTGGCCTCCGCCTCGTCGTCCACCGCCGCCGCCGCCGCGTCGGCCGGGCCGGTCAAGTCTGTCCGGTTTGGACGGGAGCAGGGCCAGCTGCGGCCGCCGCCGGCGCAGGTGCTGCGGATGGAGCCGAGTCCATCGCCCGTGCCCATCGCGCCGCCGCCCTCCCGGGACAGCGCCATGACCTGGAGGTACAGCCGGCGACGAGCTGGCGGCGGCAGGGTGGGCGCCAAGGGACGGACAGGGTCGGCCGGTTGGGTTGGACAGGTGGGACCAGACGTTTGTAAGGTTGGAGTTGTGGGTATGAAAACAACGTCTGGGAAAGTTACCTGAAAGCTTAAAATGACGATAAAGTGAATGGTGGGACAAAAACATCGTTTTCATGTATCATTCGAACATCTGTTTTATATTCAGAGCAGAGACAAATTTGGGCGTCAGAATGCAGCTCGGAGGGAGAGGCCACAGAAAAATTTATGAGCAATGCACTACTGGGGAAGGCATGGCAGCAAGACGACGACAAAGCTCGAGCTATGGCAGGAAGCCATGCACAACGCAACATCAGAATGCGGGCCTTACTGCCGAGTGTCGTGCCAACTGGCACATAGCGCGGCGGTGTGCTGCCTGAGCGCAGGCCATAGCCGTAAACGCCGAGTGTTGTCTGGGTAGCGGCGACAACACTGCCTGCACACCCACTTTGCCGGCCCTGCGTCACGGTTTGAACGCCCCGGCAATGACGCCAGGCAATGAGGCGGCGGCGGTTTGCTCGCAGGCTTAGTCCACCTGGTATTGATCCTCGAGCCAGCTGCCGCCGTATCCCAACGGCTGCGAACTAATCGCCCGGAGCACTTCGGACAGCTCACAAATCTTGTTTACGGAGAGAAATCGACCGCTCCAGCCTCGGCTGTCTGTTTGCAGCACTCATTTGAAAGGTGTTGTTACGTAGCTAGTGTCCATCTGGAGACTTCAGGTCCGGCGCCGAGCGCGAGCAGGATTTGCTGTCAGGTGATTCCGTATCGACCGTTCTGGTACCTGTGTTATGCGCAATTATTGATGCCTAGCAAAACTTTGGCCGACGCCACGCAGGCGGGATTTGGAATGTCCTTGATTGGCTCTTCGTCGTTCCAGGCTCGCACCAAACCTGACTGTTGCAGCTTACAGACAAAGATTTTGTGCTCGTCCAATCGGCCTCAACCTGACATGTCCCCATAACACTTCAAAGTTGCCTACCAGAGGCTGATCTTACTCTCAGACAACAGATGCATGCCTGCCATGTATTCCACTGAACCCAGAAACCGGACCAGGATGAGCTAACCTGACCTGACCTGACCCGCATGTGACAGCAGCACGCCCGCCAGGTGGCTCAGCTGACCCGGAAATTGTAAGATGACCTGACCTGACCCGCAGGCGACAGCAGCACGCCCGCCAGGTGGCTCGGCTGACCCGGGCGTTGTAAGATGACCTGACCTGACCTGACCCGCAGGCGACAGCAGCACGCCCGCCAGGTGGTTCAGCTGACCCGGGAATTGTAAGATGACCTGACCTGACCCGCAGGCGACAGCAGCACGCCCGCCAGGTGGTTCAGCTGACCCGGGAATTGTAAGATGACCTGACCTGACCCGCAGGCGACAGCAGCATGCCCGCCAGGTGGCTCAGCTGACCCGGGAGTCGGAGCTACGCCGACGAGCGCAGACAGCCGACAGGATGAAGTGGGGCGACAGGGGAGTGGGCATCACCAGGCTCTGGGACCCCACCGCCGCCAGCGCCCACCTGCCTGACGTCTGCGCCGGCAAACAGGTAGTTCGGCCAGACCTAAGCTCTGGCGCATAGCGGAGCTCTTTCCCGACTCCGTGTGCACCGGGAGATGTATTTTCGGGCATCAGCATATTGTCTGTATCGCAGTTTTCACACCCTCCTTTCTCGTTGTGCTCGTTCTTGTGATGGGCGCGTTTGAGACGGTCACTGCATTTCTTGGCCTCCATAAAGGCGCGTCGCGTTCCTTGTATAAAAAAACTAAAATAAGGATTGCTGTTAAAAAGCCCTCAGCCCTCAGTAGCACATGGAACATTAGAGAACATCATCAAGCATGTTTTGTTTTATTCGATCACTACATCCAGATCGAGTGCACGTTCACTACTGCCCCAATATTTGGACCTAAGAGAGTTCGGCCTGGCTATTTCAGGTCAATTAGCCAAATAAATCACATGACATCCTCCTGCTACAGACCCCAATCCTCTGCGCACAGGATCGGCTTGCAGGCGAGGCAGCTGAGCTTCCTGACCCGCGATGTCCACACCCTCCCCTCCCCACGCCCGCCCCCTCCCCAGAGAGGTGACCCCGATTCGGGGCGGTGCCCTGCCGTGCTGTTTCCGCCGATGTCACGGTCCTGGTTCGATGTCCGGCAAATAGACGATTACTGGCGGCCGTGACGGCGCAGGCGGGGCCGACACCGTCACGGCAGTGGACCCCGCCCCCCTCGCCCTCCGTGGCACGCGATCTCGTGCCGGGTCGAGCGCCGGGGTCGTTAGTAGCCGTCACACCCGTACGATCACTCCACGGGGGGTGATCGGTCGGCGGCCGACCCGCCCGCAGGGCAGGGTGTCCCCTGGTGCGTCTGGGGGTGGGACCCGGCCTTGGGAGACCGGGGGGTACTGTGCCGGCGGCCGACCCGCCTGCAGGGCAGGGTGTCCCCTGGTGCGTCTGGGGGTCGGACCCGGCCTTGGGAGACGACCGCGGGGTACTGTGCCGGCGGCCGACCCGCCTGCAGGGCAGGGTATCCCCTGGTGCGTCTGGGGGTGGGACCCGGCCTTAGGAGACCGGGGGGTACTGTGCCGGCGGCCGACCCGCCCGCAGGGCAGGGTGTCCCCTGGTGCGTCTGGGGGTGGGACCCGGCCTTAGGAGACCGCGGGGTACTGTGCCGGCGGCCGACCCGCCTGCAGGGCAGGGTGTCCCCTGCTGCGTCTGGGGGTGGGACCCGGCCTTAGGAGACCGCGGGGTACTGTGCCGGCGGCCGACCCGCCTGCAGGCAGGGTGTCCCCTGCTGCGTCTGGGGGTGGGACCCGGCCTTAGGAGACCGCGGGGTACTGTGCCGGCGGCCGACCCGCTCGCAGGGCAGGGTGTCCCCTGCTGCGTCTGGGGGTGGGACCCGGCCTTAGGAGACCGCGGGGTACTGTGCCGGCGGCCGACCCGCCTGCAGGGCAGGGTATCCCCTGGTGCGTCTGGGGTGGGACCCGGCCTTGGGAGACCGCGGGGTACTGTGCCGGCGGCCGACCCGCCTGCAGGGCAGGGTGTCCCCTGCTGCGTCTGGGGGTGGGGACCCGGCCTTAGGAGACCGCGGGGTACTGTACCGGCGGCCGACCCGCCTGCAGGGCAGGGTGTCCCCTGCTGCGTCTGGGGGTCGGACCCGGCCTTAGGAGACCGCGGGGTACTGTGCCGGCGGCCGACCCACCCGCAGGGCAGGGTGTCCCCTGCTGCGTCTGGGGGTCGGACCCGGCCTTAGGAGACCGGGGGGTACTGTGCCGGCGACTGACCCGCCTGCAGGGCAGGGTGTCCCCTGCTGCGTCTGGGGGTCGGACCCGGCCTTAGGAGACCGCGGGGTACTGTGCCGGCGGCCGACCCGCCTGCAGGGCAGGGTGTCCCCTGCTGCGTCTGGGGGTCGGACCCGGCCTTGGGAGACGACCGCGGGGTACTGTCCGGGTGGCGCAGCGGGGATATATAAGACACTTACTGCGGAGCCGATGCATTAGCAGCCATCATGAGCCAGCAGTAAACGTCAGCTTTGACTCGTAGTGGGGATCTACGTGGTGCGGCTCTGACATGGCTGAACTTGATCCGTGTAGCTGCCGACATTCCAGACTAGCTGTGGTCAGTTGATGCCGAACCACGTCCTACTCGTCACACTCCCTATGCTCACCTGTCATGCTTGCAGAATATTCCCGAACTGTCTGCTTAGCAGTCCGTGCGGCAGGCTGTCGCTAAGTTTTACCAGACTGGAAGGCCAAGCAGTTTCTTAATTTGCCACTTAGTGAGGGGTCAGAAGTCTGGGTGAGCTTCGGGAATGTATTCCGAACCGTGCTTAGTACTATCGGAAAGTTTTCTGCCGTGATGAGTCATCAACCTAATATATCGTGGGATAACAAATATTCGGCGCCAAGTCCAACCACTGAGTTAAATCAACGTTCGCCAGGCTGTATTTCCCCACATCCAACAAATGACCAGTTCTTTTCGCGTCTTGGAATTCAAGCAATGCAGCTTGAATTCTTCAAACTCGGCTTGACTGTTTGCATCTGTTAATACCGGCCTCGCCACATTTCGTCGCAATAATGATCAGTTCAGATCAAGAATCACGTGTTAATTCAACCGAAACTGTTCAATCAATGTGATTTGTTACGTACATCTATGACGGATAGTTTAGTAAAATTGTCACATTTCCAAACCTGTCTGTTTTCCGCGTCACGTGCCACATACAAGTGCTACAGGGGCACGTCTAGTAAGGTTTCAAGTCAAATCATTTACAATCGTGCGACTTTTGTTTGATTGGCACGTGATCCGGCAAGACAGAGAGACATTTCTCGTACGGCGACCTCGTTTGGCCGGATGTGACCTTGATCTGGTGTTACCTTGAACCTGAGTGACCTTAACATGTGTTAATGTCACTGGGTCTGAGTATAAATGAGATGAGACGCCTTCATAAGAGTATAAGTCGGCCAGCTGCAAGAGTGTGCTCACTTGCCTGGTGCTTGTTACAAAGGTATATAAACGATGCTAGGGATCCTGGTGGGACTAAAAATATTTTGAGGATTTCTGTGATTTATAAAGTATTTTGCATGGCTTGCGGCGTCATCAGTCAGGTGTCAGATGTCAATTAAACGCTTTGCAGATAAGTGTCGCCAGGACTAGTGAGCGCCGTCTGAACTTTTCCCATGCGATAATTACATCCTGAAATACCGGGAAGGTAGGCGGGTAGTTATTTCCCTTGCCGTCGAATGCGAGTGCCTTGGTGATCCGGGTGAGTGGACCGACTTCACAGTTCTGTCCTGCTCCGTTCTGTCTGAAGAACAATAGTTCTTCCTGATCTCAGCGTAGTATGCAGTCAAATGACCGGTAACTTAAATCTATGATTTAAGGGGCGCTTAGGCTTCATTACACCACTCTGATATAGGGTCTCTGGGCTGGCAGTGTTAGAAGCCACATGCTCCAAAGTATCGTCTTTGACACGCTGCCTGCACACACCATGACTTAAGTGGTCAGTGCTCTAAGATCTGAGCTGCCTACGCGCACAGCATGATGGACTCGGGGTCTTCTGAGCCACGGGAGCCATGACCCGGAGTTTGGGGCTTTAGTGGACAGAGGTGTCTTGACACAACGAATTAAACCGTGACCCTTTTAACTTCCTAAGTGTGAGGTGCACATGTAATTCAGCTGACTGTATTTTCGGCAGCCATTTGGAGGCTGATGCCGGTGCAATTATGGCCTCGATTTTGGCTCCATGCCAACGCCGGTCGCATTGCTTTGGCACTAGTTGATACAAAGAAGGAACCAGCCAAGCAAAATAACTTTCAGTAAATATGTTTTTAAGGTACGCCACATTAACTTCACACTGTACAATACAAACCTATATAGATCGCAGCCTGTTTAAACTGAACCGGTCGCATTCGGCTGTAAGCCTCGTTCTAAAGCGTGTCATCTGTTGTCTCTTTAGGAAGCCGTGCGTAGGCGGATCCTGGAGGGGGGGGGGGGCACGGGGCCATGCCCCCCCCCCCAAAATCTGACAGTATGTTCCCCCCCCCCAAACGGTCCCAGAGCTTCATAAAGGTTTCGTCGACTTATCGTCTGTTTTAGCTTTGATGGTGCGGTATCAAACATTTCTTTCTGTTTCGGAAAAACTTCGTGAAGAAAAGTTGGCAGCGATTTAAATATAAAAACAAAACGCATGTTGACGCGGCTTGGTCGTACTCGGCGCAAACATCGTGTTTGATAAGTGCACTGAACCTCGGATCCCACGCCAGCCAGCTGGCGACGAACGGTTGCCCCCTCCCCCCCCCCCCCCCCCCCAAAAAAAACAACTTCAGGCTAGATCCGCCCCTGGAGCCGTGTCAGGTCCCGTGCTATTCTGTTTCGTCCCTCGCCTTGGTCAGATCTCTAATCGCACTCTATTGCCTCGTCCCGCAACTTGTTCGGTGTATGTGACCTGACCTAATCTTGTGTGTAATAATCAATGACGTTTCCGAGACTCTTGATTGACCGTTCCGGTGCGCTTTCTTTGTCTCATGTTTTCAAGGGCGGATCAAGGAAGGGGCCACACTTCGTTGTAATGCCTCCTGGAACTTGGTAACCCCCCCCCCCCCCCACACACACACACACAAAGAAGCTCCTGGATTTGGGCCACTTTCAGCTCAGACTCGCATTTTTCAAGTGGTTAAATATCTTTTGACGGAGCGGTCCCCCGCAGTTAGTTCACATCATTGCAGGTCAATTGTGTACTTATTATGTTGAGCTTGAATAGTTGGAGCCATTAATACTGCTCCAGAACGTTAGTGCTTCTTAAGAATATAGGTCATGTGGACTCAAAATAAGGCTTTTGGTGCCCCTTGACCGCGGGGTTTTGGTGCCCCTTCGGCCCAAAGGGGGGGGGGGCATGGTCTCCCTCCTAAATACGCCATTACCTATTTCCCGCTCCTCGTCGGACCATATCATGGTGGATTGGATGGCACGGCTGGCAGAACGGTTGTCAGACCCTGGCTGGCAACCCGTCCGATCAGCCGGAGCTGTCTCCGACCGTTCTTTGACATATCCTCGCCGCGCGTGGCCGTTCACCACAGTCTACCCCCGTGCCCCCCCCCCCCCCCCCTCCCCCGGAGCGGCCCGTGCCCTGACCGCCCGTCACCGCTCTCCAGTTCGACGCGCCGCGCTGGGTGGAGCGGGCCAGCGAGGGCAGCACAGTCGAGGTGGACGACCGCTCGCCGAGCGCCGGCGCCGGCTCTAATCCCACCTCGCCCGGACGCATCGGCAACCCCCTGTTCCAGCTGCCGGTGCCGCGGAGGCTGCAGGCCAGGTGAGCAGGCGGTGACGACGGGAAGGAGCGCCGACCGCTCGCATGGTCAGGCTGGTCTGACGCGTTCGACATGTGGGAATGCTGCAGTTTAGGCAGATCGGCAGGCGCGGCTCCAGTTAGAAGGCTCTCGCAGTCGAGACGCTTTGACAAGAGTCCTACAACAACGGTCGGTTTTCAAGACTTATTTTGAACGCGGAAGTGAGTGACGAGTGTGAGAGGGGACCTGATAGGTGTTTTTAGTTCCCTTCCTCATGTACCACCATTGCCATCCCTTCCTCATGCAGCGGTTCCCTCCCTCAAGCACCGCCAACACCACAGCACAGTTCTAAACAGCTTAAGAGCTCCCCCCCCCCCCCCCCCTGTGCCGGGGTCACGTGATGTTGCATCTCGCCGCACCAAACAGTGCCCGTTATTCCCACAGTCTAGTGGCGTGCGTGACGTGCGTCAAAATCGATACGAAGCAGCAGGCTCGATAGGCAGAGCCCCAGCCGATTCCGCCCGTTGCTGAGGCCCCGGTGCGTCAGAGCGGTTGTCATAGAAACTAGTCAGCCGACATCAAGAAAGCTGATTAGAAGCATTGTCCTGACGCCAGCGGCATCGCGCTCTATTTCCTGGACACGGCGGGGGGGGGGGGGGGGGAGGCTGAGAGGTGCGGGTATTGTGTGTCGTGTGTACTCTGAGAAAGCATTGCTCCAGAGAGCATTGACAATGAAGCAAGAAATACTGCATGGAGCCGAGTGGCGTTGAGAGTCGGCACTAAAGCGAATCTTGGAGTCAACGATAGTCGCTTGCATGGAGGCCGTCTGTGGGTTGGTCACGAAGCCAGCGGCGGAGCCAAAGTGCCCTGATTGACTCATGTATGGGACGGGGAAGGACGTCGGTGACTGAGAAGGATGACGCTCAGCTGCTTACATTTCGCGAGTCGTCATCATGGAATAAAGGTTATCTGTCATAACATTGCTGTAACGTACGCATGAAACGCATATTCCTTTATGCGTGGAGTCTGCCTGTGTGGAGGTTTCCGCATCAATTGTTGCATCACACTGGATGTTGCGCTTTTGCTGAGTTTTGACTCCACCTCATCACGACCCACGTGCGCCAGCTGACCTGACCGCTGCTCGCCGTCACGTGCCGCGTCACCTCCTGAGTCTGCCGGCGCGGTGAGGCCGGACTCCGACGCTGCCTCTGAAGGCGATGGTGGTGGTGCGTTACAGACGGGTGGCGCCGTCTCACTCCGGCTCGGCGGTGCCAGCAGTACCGGCCAAGACCCCTCCCGCCGCCCAGCTCAACGACACGGACCGACGCCGCCAGATCGCGCTGCAGAACCTCAGAGACAACCAGAAGCAGGTGAGCTCCCGGAGACCCGTGGAGGCAAGTGGTGGCTCAAGGACAACCAGAAACAAGGGGAGGTTCAGGGATGAGCAGGAGCGGATCAGGGCACGGACAACTAGAAACCAGGGATGGTTCAGGGATGAGCAGAAGTGGATCAGGGCACGGGGACAACCAGAAACAAGGGGTGGTTCAGAAATCACCAGAACCGTGCCATGCTTCAGGGAGCAGCAAGAAGCAGACAGGTGATGGCAGCCCCTTAGGGGAAAACGAAAACTGGCGAGGGTGGCACAGCAGGAACAGATATAGGTAATCAGACGGATGCAGATAGCAGTTCGCCATGGACGGCGCCCGCTGTGTCACACTTATACTTTTGATAGCGCTTTCAGCGCTAGTTTTTCACCTGTCAGTGACTTGGCGGCTGGCTTATCGACTCAACAAGACGCTCGGTTAGCTCGAGGAGTGCATTAGCACAGGCTGCTTATTACGCCTTTGTTCTGCTGAAATGGCCACTTGATGGAAACGAGGTGTGACAAGGAGTTGAGGGCGATGGTCAGGAGGACTGTGATAGTAATAAACGCGCAATGCACTGACAAAACGCGACGAAAAATGTCAGTTTTGCTAATGATATTACTTATTCTGTTAACCCCGTTGCATCTCATAATAATCATAAAAGTCGTCATTATCGTATATGCTTATGTCCTCCGCAAAAGCGGCTTTCAGGACAGGCGTTGCATTTATACATGATTGCAATCATACCTGTAGAAATTGAAGGCATACGGTAATAAATGTGGAGGTCAAAACACACCGGCGACACAAACTATTTCTGACTCGAAAATATCATACCCTTTACCTTCAGTGGTTCGCTGTCAACCACTATGTCATCTGGGTACGAAATACCAGCACAGTGCCAGCGTCTGGTACTTCGCCCACCGCTTCATCCACTCGTCAGAGGCACGGAATCTAGAACACAGACGGGCATCCCCGGTACGGACGCGGGATAGGTGCGGCAGTCCTGCCAGTGAACCTCGGGTTTCTCCCGTGCACGCGTTCTCGCGGTGCGACAGTAGGTCTTTCAGACAAGCCGGTGCATGCGTATCGTGCAGAAGACAGTGGACCATAGCGAGGTCCCGCTCGACGGCAAGGTTGCCTGCGTTGAGCCATTTCAGTGCACCCAAGATCGGGGTTATGCGAACCTGACAACGGTTATATTTGATAATCCTGGTGCTGTGGTTAACTATCCACAACGTCAAGGCCGGTGTACTTGCGATCGAAAGTAACACTCAATAGTGTGATACAGCTTGCACGCAAATAAGCCTAATAAATACCAGGCTGTACTCGTGATAACGTAACTTCTTGGTCTGCCGTGTCGTGACATTGTCATAGACCTTTCAGAATTCAGAGCCTTGGCTGGTTACATGGCCAGCTTAAATATTCTATACCCAGTGTCGTAGTTACAGCAATATTAAAATATTTTGCGTTCAGACAAGAGCATCACATAGTTCTCGTTTCATTACTTGGCTGACATTTCAACAACCTCACAGCGAACTGTCTCGGAGCTCTCCGGGTTTAAAGCCCCTGCCCCGCCCACCCACACCGCGTGGGACACATGTGTCGTAGCCGGTTCCGATCCTCGGCCTCGACCTCCGCCGCCACTCGAGCTTCCCCGCCTTCTCCGGGCGGGCGAGTACAAACTGCCCGTGGCGAGCCGGCGCCTAGTCCGACGTCTGCCGCACACTGCGTCACTCGCGACGTCTGCGGTGGACTGCCGTGACGTCCTTCCAACTTGGTCCGACGGCTCGCCACGGTAGTGATCCGCCCACGAGCACGGCCCGAGCCGCGGCGGCCCTAGTACCGCCGCCTGTCACGCGGGGTCATTGACCACGGGCCGTGTCCGCCCCGGACGCGCGGGCGTCGGGCGGGTATAGTCGGCTGGGAGGGCCGACAAAACAGTTCGGCACCCGAGGGAAATGTGCGTGCGTGCGTGCGTGCGTGCGTGTGCGTGTGCGTGTGCGTGTGCGTGTGCGTGTGCGTGTGCGTGCGTGTGTGTGTGTGTGTGTGTGTGTGTGTGTGTGTGTGTGTGTGTGTGTGTGTGTGTGTGTGTGTGTGTGTGTGTGTCTGTGTGCTCGCTGGCACGTTGCGCGCTGCCTGGAAATGGATGGATGAATGACACGGCCGATGTCAATGAATCCGAGCGGAACCAATGGTGTTATAATCGGGGTTCCAAGCCTCGGTCGACAAATGCCGAGCTGCGGGGGCACGCACATTTACCGTAGCAGCTCGCCGAAGCCGGCGGAGTGGTGTTTTGGTGTCCGCCTTACGGACGCAACGGACACCGCGACACTGGATGATCCTTTTGAAATGGCCTTCTCATTGAGTTTGCTTTACTAAGCAGACGAATCGCCCAAGCGGACTCCCATGAATGCGTGCACATGCACACCACAGACGGGCGTTATTGATTTATCGGCGGTAGGTGGCGTTGACCCCTTTTGAGCGCACACGGAATGTTTCAGCGGGCAGTGCTGCCTGACGTATAATCACAGGTGGCATGCCCAGCTGGCCGCGGCCGCTTACTGACCCTCTGGCCCGGCAACGTTCCCGAAGCATAATAACCTTGCAACATACTTAGAATTCACTAACGCAAGACTAACAGCATTTGCGCTTTACTTGCGGTTCGGAGATCAAACCACGATGATAGCAAAATGCATTATATAAAAACATGGCGTTATTTAACGGTTTGCAGTGACAGAACCTCGTTCTCAGTTAGATATCGTGGACATTCTAGATCGCTTCGCCTAGGTCTCCAGGTTAAGACCCTCCGACCTTCCCTTCATCACCCGCCCTGTTTCCACCAGACGGCGGAGAAGGAGAGGCGCCAGAAAGAGGAGCGCGAGCGGGTGGCGCGCGAGGAGGCCGCGCTCGACGAGCACATCCGACGCGAGAGCGAGCGCGAGCGTCAGAGCGCCGAGCGCGAGCGGCTGGCGACGGCCGAGCGGCGCCGCGCCGCCGAGCGCCGCCAGGAGCTCGTCACGCAGGCCATCCGCCAGGCGGAGGAGCAGGCGGCCGCCGAGAAGCGGCGCAGGCTGCGCGGCAGCCAGCCAGAGACGGCGACGTCTGGCACGGCGGCCGCCTCACCGGAGGTGGCCGCTGCGCCGCGCCGCCTGCCGAGCAAGCCGAGCGGCTCGAGCAGCGGCGAGAGCGAGCCCGGCGCCGGCCGCCAGGGCCGGCCGCGGCTGAGTCCCTGCGCGCGCGCCAGCCGTCCGAGCCCGGCGCCGGCGCGGCGCAGCTCGGCTCCGGCCGCGAGCCGCTGCCCGGCCTGGGCGGCGCGCGCTCCTACGTGGAGAACCGCGTGCTCACTCCGACCAAGTACCGCTGGGAGAGGGGCGCCACCGGCGTCGGCTGCGAGTTCGGCACGCAGACGGAGCCCGGCCGCCAGGAGGCGCCGGCAGAACTGGTGGAGAGGAGACACGTCAATGTCGGCACGGACGGGCCACCCGAGCGGCGCCGCACCAGCCGGCAGCGCACCAAAACACGCGGCCGGCCGGTCAAGCTGGAGGAGCGGCCCCGCTGGAACGCGCCGCAGGTGAGCAGTGGCGCCCCTTGACAGATTGCGGTACATTCGCTCCCCTTGAGTGTCAGGTAACTGTCATCTGGCGCTCTTCAGCGGAAAAATGCCTTTCAGTGTGTGACAGTGGACAGCGCTATTGCGGTGCGGTAACTGCTTTCGATGCAGTCGCTCGTGACGTGGTGACGCTGCCTTCGTTGTTTGGCAACCAAATGGCATGGAGCGGCACGACCACCCATTGTCCATGTCAGTAGAATTAGATCCTGCCAGATTCTCTTCATACAGCAGGAAAGATATCTGCCACAAATCCCTTGCCGAAACGATGCCCAATCTTTGATGACGTCTCTCCCCGCCGATTTGGGTTTTGACCGAGCCGCGGCCGGCAGCCGGAGAAGGTGTACCTGAAGCAGTCGGAGAAGGACCTGCTGGTGGCCCGCGGTCCACGACGGCGGCGCGAGAGCCAGCTGCACCGCGACGCCGAGTCCGGCTCTGACTCGGACACACTGCAGGACTGGCCGACAGGGTCGCGCAACGGCCGAAGACGCCACCGGCACTCCGACATTAGCAGGTAAGACGCCACCGACACTCCGACATTAGCAGGTAAGACGCCACCAACACTCCGACATTAGCAGGTAAGACGCCACCGACACTCCGAAATTAGCAGGTAAGACGTCACCGACACTCCGACATTAGTAGTGGATAATTCTCCGCGAAGTCCGTCCATGACTGTCCCCATGATGAGCCCGGTTCTCGCCGCAGTCTCCGGTACCCCTGTCTGTTACCGGGGGCAGCCTGACCCTCAGTTGAGACCTCCGGTATCCCTGTCTGTTACCGGGGGCAGCCTGATCCTCAGTTGAGACCTCCGGTATCCCTGTCTGTTACCGGGAGCAGCCTGACCCTCAGTTGAGACCTCCGGTGTCCGTGCGTCCCCAGGAGCAGCCTGACCCTCAATTGAGACCTCCGGTATCCCTGTCTGTTACCGGGGGCAGCCTGACCCTCAGTTGAGACCTCCGGTACCCCTGTCTGTTACCGGGAGCAGCCTGACCCTCAGTTGAGACCTCCGGTGTCCGTGCGTCCCCAGGAGCAGCCTGACCCTCAGTTGAGACCTCCGGTGTCCGTGCGTCCCGGGAGCAGCCTGACCCTCCAGTTGAGACCTCCGGTGTCCGTGCGTCCCCAGGAGCAGCCTGACCCCTCAATTGAGACCTCCGGTGTCCCTGTCTGTTACCGGGGGCAGCCTGACCCTCAGTTGAGACCTCCGGTATCCCTGTCTGTTACCGGGGGCAGCCTGATCCTCAGTTGAGACCTCCGGTATCCCTGTCTGTTACCGGGAGCAGCCTGACCCTCAGTTGAGACTTCCGGTATCCCTGTCTGTTACCGGGAGCAGCCTGACCCTCAGTTGAGACCTCCGGTGTCCGTGCGTCCCCAGGAGCAGCCTGACCCTCAGTTGAGACCTCCGGTGTCCGTGCGTCCCCAGGAGCAGCCTGACCCTCAGTTGAGACCTCCGGTGTCCGTGCGTCCCAGGAGCAGCCTGACCCTCAATTGAGACCTCCGGTATCCCTGTCTGTTACCGGGGGCAGCCTGACCCTCAGTTGAGACCTCCGGTATCCCTGTCTGTTACCGGGGGCAGCCTGACCCTCAGTTGAGACCTCCGGTATCCCTGTCTGTTACCGGGAGCAGCCTGACCCTCAGTTGAGACCTCCGGTGTCCGTGCGTCCCCAGGAGCAGCCTGACCCTCAGTTGAGACCTCCGGTGTCCGTGCGTCCCCAGGAGCAGCCTGACCCTCAGTTGAGACCTCCGGTGTCCGTGCGTCCCCAGGAGCAGCCTGACCCTCAGTTGAGACCTCCGGTGTCCGTGCGTTCCCAGGAGCAGCCTGACACTCTCGGACAGGCAGCGGAGCCGCGCGCCACCGCGCTACCGCAGCCACTCGCCGCTGAAGTCGCGCGTCTCCGCCTACTACGCCGCCTCCTCCGACGGCAAGCTCTCGTCGTCGTCGTCGTCGCGGCAGCCGGGTCGCTCGCTGGGCGCGTCGGTACCACTCGTCACGGCCAGTGATGTGCTCTACCTGCCCGAGTTCGGCAACGTGGCGCTAGTGCCACTCAGCCAGCCCCACCTGGCCTACCTGCGGCACGCGCAGAGCCTGCCGCTTCTGGCCGCCGCCGCCGCCGGCGTCGACATTCCCGTCTACCCGCCCGTCAGCACGGAGAAGGCGCTAATGGACATCGGCTCGCGAGTCGTCAGCGCCAGCAGCCGCGACGCGGCCGACTCGCGAAACACTGACCGCGCCGAGGCGCCGGCAGGTAGCAGCAGTGTCGATGGCGCGCCGCGGCGCTCACGACGCGACAACGGCACGGACAAGGAGGACGAGGAGCCACCACTGCTGTACCGCGAGCCGGCGGCCGGCAGCGAGCAGGAGCCGGCGCAGGAGGAGACGGGCTCCGAGCAGTCGTCCGGCTCCGGCGAGCGCTCCGAGCAGCAGGAGACCGCTGGCACCGGCAAAGGTAGGTGGACAGACGGTCAGGGCGTCAGCTGACCGACATGCGCTTGACCCCGCCAGCGTTTAGTATCGGGCATTTTTCAGCAAGATCGGAAAATCGTAACGTGTCAGCAACTAAAAAAGAAACTAGAAGAAATGTTGTTGTCAATATGATCCCGAGCACCAACGTGCTGCAAAAATACGTCAAATCCGAAAAAAACGTAGCAAGCCGAGTACATTAAGTTTATGGACTCTGACAACATCGGGTGCTTGCACGGAGGTAGCCAGTCGTGCCAAAATATCCACCCTTGCCTTGGATGTGAAGCGATCTGTATTCTCCGGTCGGCGAAATGCATAGCATTGTTAACACCATGAAGATTCCGAACACATATGACATCGCTTAGCAACTGCATGGCCGCATAGACTATTTTAGACGGTCTGTTCTTTTGCGGGAAGCCATCAAAACGTCCAAAATTGCAGCGTCCGGCACTCACACTGTCCAAGATTGCAACACCCAACGTTCAAAACGTTCAGCATGCGTCCAATTCCGTGCCTATTTGGGGCATTTATAATGCCCAGGCGCGCAACGTCCAGAGTGGCAAAGTCCAGGGTCGTTAAGTCCAATGTCCAAAACGTCCAGCATCCCCAACACCTAGGCTAGTTTGAGTTCCTGCCCCTAGGTAACACTACAGAGGGATTTTTGGCCCCTGCCGCTCTTTCCCCCTTTCGCCATCAGATGGCACAGTCAACCTGACATTCCGCCGAGTTGACGCCTGGCGGCCGCGCCCAGCCTGGACGCGGCCGCGCTCCGGGGCTCACTAGCGGACTGGGCGCAGGCGCGCCGGGCGACGCGGGCTCGGCGGGGGCTGCTGTACCCACAGGGCAGGCGGTCTCTCCCGCCCCACTGCTGCTGCCGGGGCCCCATATGCCGGGGTACACGCTGTTGCTCAGGGGCCCTTCATATTGGTATCGGCTTTTTTCATTTGCTTGGAGGACTCCGTGCTGTTGCTGAGACCCATATAAGATAACGCACCAAGGCACTCAATGCTCAGGAACCTTTTTCATTGATCTGTGGCTCTTTCCCTTTTGAGCTTATTTGCTGAGCACTCTTCACTTGTCAGAGTCATCTCTGTTAACCTGCCCGGGTGCTCTTGATCACACAGGGGCGTTACTTCATGTACATCGGTCGTCGGTTATCGCATGTTTTCAACTCGCGTTTTGGTTCGATTAATTTGTGTCAGCTTGTTGACACCAGACAGTTAACAACACACAAGTCAAAACCTTTCAAATCACTTTGAATTGCTTATTCTGATTGTCATGGTTAGCCTCTGTCAAGGGCAATGGTGAGTATGTTCCACAAAACAATCTCTCTCCCCCAAACATAACATTTCTTATAGATGGCCACAAGGCCAGTTTTGCTGCTTGTTATTTAAGCTGCAACAGGGGCGCCCATTAAGGTTTGCGACGAAGTGATGCAGTATCCTAACCCCTGGACCTCACACACGCTGGGCGTTTTCAACCCGCGATGCTGCGGTCCTAGACGCTGCGCGCCTGGGCTTTCTGATTCCCCTCTGTCCAGGGACATTGGACGGTTTCTGGATGTTGCGAACACTGGATGCAGCGATTCTGGACGCTTTGACTAATGGGTGTTATGAGTTCTAGACGTTTTAATACGCATTCCGGTCTGCTTATAAATCCTAAGCATATTGTCTGCTCTCGCCACATTCAGACCCTGCCGAGTCGATTTGGCTCTTGCTCCGGCAAGATCGCAGTGCCAAACAGCGGCAGCGATTTAGTCGCGGTAGGTCTGATGATCGCTATCTTTTCGGGTAGTGCGCTTTCCTAACGCACACTCAAAGCGCAGCGTGCACGCCAGCGCACAACCCATCCAACGCTGCGGCGCAGTGCCACATTTTATCCCTGCCTGGCTTGGTGTCGGGGGAGCCCGGCTGTCATCACAGCTCGCTGACCACAGACCGTTTTCTGCGTTCCAGACAGCCAGGCGCTCCGCACTAGTCCCCTGGCCGATGCCGAGTGACTCCGGACGGCCGCGCCTCTGGCCTGTTTCAGATTCGGACCAATCAGAGGAATCGCAACTGGTGAGCGAGGCATCTAGCGACGCTGTCAGTAAACACAGCTTGCAAACAGCGTCCACCAGGGATGTCAGCAAGTCCGCGAACAAGGATGGGGTGCTGAAACAACTGTCGAAATTAAAAAGGGTGCGTGCTATAAATCGTTCGTATGCGTTCACCTGCATTGTGCGTAGTGTATTTTAGTTCAAGAAGTAGCAGTAGCGCCGGAACGTTGCAAAGAGGTGGCCGGTGATAAGGCACCTTCAGTCCTCCAGCAGCCCGGCCGACGAAGCTTGCCCTCAGCCGCACCCCGTAGACTCGTTGCATACGTTTTTCTTCAATACTAGAGAGCACGTGACCGATAGAACATATCGTTTCTCCCCCCCCCCCCCTAACGTAGCCCAGAATTCCACACCGTAGTTGGTCCTGCCACGGTTGCACAGCAGCTGAGCTATCGGTGTTGTCCGTGGCCGTTGGCAGCGCCGTGCCGTGCTGAACAGCCGTGTCCTCGCTGTCGGCAGCTGCTGCTGGGCCGGCGGCCGGCGCGGCTGACGGCCGCTCTGCCGGCAGGGCCTCCTCCGGAGCCGCCGCCACTGGCAGCAGGAGCAGCAGCCGGAGTCGGAACCGTGCTAGAGCGGCGCGCGGCGGCGGCTCGCTCGCTCGCGGCTCGTGAGCGCCGCTGAGGTCGCCGCCGCCGCCTCGAGAGACGCGGGCTCGAGGCCCACACCCCGGATCCGGGCACCGGGAAAGGCACTCGGCGCAGCCCGGGGCTAGCCCAGAGGACACGCGCTCCAGGAGGAATCGCAGCACCCGACACCCAGTTCAGAGGACGCCAGAGTACCCGGCGCCGTGACCAGAGGACGCCAGAGAACCCCGCCGCCCAGCGCTGTGGCTCTGGACCAAACCACACCGCGCCATACGCCGCCACGCCGCCCACACGGCCTGCCAGCTGACCAATGTCGTGCCGCGCGGGCGGAGCGGCGAATCGGGTCGGGCGGCCCGGCTGCTGTGAAGTGAGCTGTCCAAGTTACGCGCCGCGCGAGATTTTGTACCGGTGCAATGCAGGTGCAATATTAGTGCTGTGGCCTGTTGTATGTGCATTGTTATATCGTCTGGCGCGTTCGAAGTGAGCGTAGAAGACAATGAGCTGAGACATAAACACATGAAGTTGATGCTCCGCAGTTTTAATAAAGCGTGTGGGGGAGGCCACGACAGCCACATCGCCCTCAACAGCAAGACCATTGGACGCTCTCGCCACCGCTGGTAGCTCCGTCTTCGCGGCGCTATTCAAACTCAAGCGACGATGCGCCCAAAGACTTCACGACTCGAGTGCCTGCTTTCGTCCCAGACCCACGTGAGATTCGTGATTGTGAGCGCTGGACCTCCAGGGAAAGTCCGGGCCAGGGATCCTACCATTGCGCCTGGCAACATCAATATATTCGCACGCAGTTGTCATGAGCCTACATTATTCACAGGTGATCATATCTCAATTGTTTCTAGCTGATACATGAAGGCCGTGATCCCCAAAACATGAACCGTGCAGAAACAACAGTTATTTCTTTTTGCCGTCCTTTTCTTTTTTCTTCTTTATGTGCTTTTTCACCTTCACTTTCCGTTTTTCTGCCTTCTCTTCCCTGACAGCCTTCTTCCGCTCCTGAAAAGACCGGAACAATGTCTGACCAACGTGCGCTCATCAGTGCCAATTCGTTTTATTGATCAATGTAACGCTTCAGTCGTGTAAGAAACGCGGCCTCGAGAAGCATGGACCGAGGACGTTCAACAAGGCCGTGGCTGGTCTTCAATCCGTCAGCCGCCGCTCTCACTGGGCCACCGGCGGCGTATGATCCCTGCAAGGCTTACGCTGGGTCGAACCTGGTAGAGTTTAAACAATGCGTGGGGTACGTTGGGTCAAGCCTGGTGGAGCTTGAACCATGCATGGGCTGGGTTGGGTCGAGCCAGGTGGAGTTTGGGCCACGCATGGGTTAGGTTGGGTCGAGCCTGGTGGAGTTTGAGCCACGCATGGGTTAGGTTGGGTCGAGCTTGAGCTCATCACAGCGACAGGCTTTTGCTCGAATGCCAGGGGAGTCACAATAAACTGAAGAGTTAATAAGATTGTCCCTGGAAAAGATTCCTTTGATATGTGTACCGGTTCGAGACGGACCTGACCCAGCCGTATTGGCTGGGATCTCCATCAAGCTGAGTGAAATGTAAATCCATTTCCACAAACTACTCGTAACATGGGTTGAATGCTCAGCACATGGGCCACTAGAAATGTTGCCGTATAGTCAAAATGCATATTCCACCAGGGCCCTATGACGCACACACGCTTGGTTTTCACCGACACTCCTGTCACTGTTATCAGCTCCACCGCAAATAATACCAATAGCAAACGTCTCGTGCGACCAGGACTGCGGCATACTAGAGACGGTGCTGTTCCGCCCGGAGTTTAGAGCCGACACGACCCTTCTGACACGGGGGCCTTTCCACCAGCGCGGGGTCGAATCCAGCCGCACCTTCCTGCTAGCAGGTGACTCGTTCCGAGGTCGACGCGTGTTCACGAACTTGGACGAGCCCTCGTCCTGGTCACTGGCGTCCTCGTCCGACGAGCCGCCGCTGTCCTCCTCCGAAGCGAGGGCGTCCGTCTGAGAAAGCACGCGCTGGGTCGTGGGACGAACGGACGGCCAACAACGCCGGTGACACGAGAACGATGCGCGGCATTCGCCAGCTAACCCCACACTCACGCTGCACATGTGTGGGCCAATGCGGGTGCTTAGGTCAGAAAAAACAACATACGACTAAAAACACGCTCAATTGTCCGATAAAACAAGCACGCAAGGCACACAACTGTGTCGAACCACGAGACCTTCAGATCTTCAGTCTAACGCTCCTCCAGCTTGCCTTACTCGACCGCAAAGTTTGTGGTTCTCTGGTCGGACTGGGTTAGTGGACATGACAACGGCGTAATGATCAGTCAACGGACACGTAACCAGCAAAAGAACGTGTGCTGCGCGAACTATGTGGGAATACAGTAGAGCGTCCTACATGGGTCAGGTGGCAAAGTCATTTTTGTATTGAGCAACCGTCCACGTCACTGTGAGGCAGAATACCCAACCGGGGGGGGGGGGGGGGGGGGGGGGGGGGGGGAGGAGGAGGCAGGCGAATCACACGAAACTACCGAAGCCAGGGACGTCTGGATGTTCAGTGTAACTCCGCAGCACTGAGCTATGTATCTGGGGGACAATCGTTAGATTTTGTGGTCGTACGAGTAGGGGCGGGCCAACCGAACACGCATGCACGTGAAAATACAGCTCAACAGCGCAACACGATTTTTATCGTTGCCTCTAATCGTAGTTCAAGATACCTCACTTGCACATGCCAGAAGACAAAACCGGACGCGTCCTCGTTAAGACAACTTGGCACGCATGCTGAACGTGGATTGGCAGGTAAATAAAATACGCGAAATGCAAAATAGATCCAAGACTACCTGGTCATATAAGCAGATGAACATCGTAAACGACACGACCTCAAACCCTAGATGATAACGATAACCAACGCCCAACTCCTGCACGAGGTGTTGCTATGGCACACTGTACCACCTCCATAGCCCGAATTACCCACAGCAGTCCGTACCGGCGCAAAACTGCCGAAACCCGGGATCGAACCGGGGACCTTTAGATCTTCAGTCTAACGCTCTCCCAACTGAGCTATTTCGGCACTGGCATATCGGCGCTGATTACACAAAATGCTGAAAGCCCAAGGACATTAGTCACGTGGCCTCCAGCGTGCTGTTAGCTAACGCCTAACCGAAGAATCGCTGACGGCGGGACTCCCGACATTCCACTCCCGCCCATGGCCCAGTCCAGCACGCTTCGCCCACGTCGTCCCTGCCGCTCCCGCCGTTCTCTTTCCGCCCAACCTGACGCGGTCCCCAGGTCTCCGTCCGCACGGCGCCGCTGCATCAGCAGCCGTGACAGGGCCACGCCGCCGGCCTCCTCCAGGTCCCGCCCACTCCCTCAGTCCACCGGCCAGGCGGGACCGAGGTGTGTCGGGAGCCGCGGAACATGCTAACAGCTATATAAACTACTTGAAACCTCTTAAAGATTCACCTCGCGCACGCGTCGGCTATCAGCAACCTTAAATAACTTGGTACTATGGCCTTAAATGAGCGAGCACCACCGGCAGAAGCCAGTCACCCATGCCTCGGGACCGCCACCTGCCGGCCGGCACTGACCTGGTGGAGCAGGGAGGGCACCAGCTGGGCGCCAGACAGGTCCGGCTTGATGCCCGTGATGGTGGAGTAGATGAGACTCTGGTCGCCCGCCTTGGCCTGGCAGATGTCACGCTCGGCGTTGTACACCTGCCGACGGCCGGCCGCCTTCAGCGCGCGCGCCCCCACACCGGACACGGCGCGGAGCGGAGCTGGCGCCGCACCGATGGGAACATGGCGCAGGACCGACCCAACGGTGATGAGTATCTCTTGCATCAAAATGTCCTTTCAGGACAGCAAACGGCTAAATCATAAACAGAGCCACAACCGCCCATCTTACCCACTCCGCCATTGCGCATCTTGCATTCTTCACCACATAACACCAGCGCGTACGTCAGCCCCGCGCAGCAGCGCCGCCGCCACCAGGTGTCTCCAGCATCAGCCGCAGCCGGGCCGGCCACGCCCACCGCCGTGTCCTCACCTCGTCCAGCCGCTTGGGAATGTAGGCGTGCTTGAACACCTCCTCGTCGACCAGCTGCTGGTTGCTGAGCTGGCCCCGCTGGGCCGTCAGGTCCATCATGCGCTCCAGGTAGCCGCCTAGGTTGTCGGCCGTGATGTTGGGGTCGACGATGAAGTCGAACAGCTCGCGCACAGTCATCGTGGCCACCTGCAGGCGGGTGAAGTAGTCTGGAAGCAGGGAGGCGTCACGTCACGCCCGGTCAAAGGAAAATGTCACGTCACGTCACCTTCTGTGGCAGATGTGTGAGGTAAGATGGCGGTGTCTCGTGCCGTCACCAGGCAGGGAGCAGCGGCCAGCCGCCAGATGTGTGAGGTGAGATGGCGGGGTCTCGTGCCGTCACCCGGCAGGGAGCAGCGGTCAGCCGCCAGATGTGTGAGGTGAGATGGCGGGGTCTCGTGCCGTCACCAGGCAGGGAGCAGCTGTCAGCCGCCAGATGTGTGAGGTGAGATGGCGGGGTCTCGTGCCGTCACCCGGCAGGGAGCAGCGGTCAGCCGCCAGATGTGTGAGGTGAGATGGCGGGGTCTCGTGCCGTCACCAGGCAGGGAGCAGCGGTCAGCCGCCAGATGTGTGAGGTGAGATGGCGGGGTCTCGTGCCGTCACCAGGCAGGGAGCAGCGGTCAGCCGCCAGATGTGTGAGGGTGAGATGGCGGGGTCTCGTGCCGTCACCAGGCAGGGAGCAGCGGTCAGCCGCCAGATGTGTGAGGTGAGATGGCGGGGTCTCGTGCCGTCACCAGGCAGGAGCAGCGGTCAGCCGCCAGATGTGTGAGGTGAGATGGCGGGGTCTCGTGCCGTCACCAGGCAGGGAGCAGCTGTCAGCCGCCAGATATGTGAGGTGAGATGGCGGTGTCTCGTGCCGTCACCAGGCAGGGAGCAGCGGTCAGCCGCCAGATGTGTGAGGTGAGATGGCGGGGTCTCGTGCCGTCACCAGGCAGGGAGCAGCTGTCAGCCGCCAGATATGTGAGGTGAGATGGCGGTGTCTCGTGCCGTCACCAGGCAGGGAAGCAGCGGTCAGCCGCCAGATGTGTGAGGTGAGATGGCGGGGTCTCGTGCCGTCACCCAGCAGGGAGCAGCGGTCAGCCGCCAGATATGTGAGGTGAGATGGCGGTGTCTCGTGCCGTCACCAGGCAGGGAGCAGCGGTCAGCCGCCAGATGTGTGAGGTGAGATGACGGGGTCTCGTGCCGTCACCAGGCAGGGAGCAGATGTCAGCCGCCAGATGTGTGAGGTGAGATGGCGGGGTCTCGTGCCGTCACCAGGCAGGGAGCAGCGGTCAGCCGCCAGATATGTGAGGTGAGATGGCGGTGTCTCGTGCCGTCACCAGGCAGGGAGCAGCTGTCAGCCGCCAGATGTGTGAGGTGAGATGGCGGGGTCTCGTGCCGTCACCAGGCAGGGAACAGCGGTCAGCTGCCAGATGTGTGAGGTGAGATGGCGGGGTCTCGTGCCGTCACTAGGCAGGGAGCAGCCGTCAGCCGCCAGATGTGTGAGGTGAGATGGCAGGGTCTCGTGCCGTCACTAGGCAGGGAGCAGCTGTCAGCCGCCAGATGTGTGAGGTGAGATGGCGGGGGTCTCGTGCCGTCACTAGGCAGGGAGCAGCCGTCAGCCGCCAGATGTGTGAGGTGAGATGGCAGGGTCTCGTGCCGTCACTAGGCAGGGAGCAGCTGTCAGCCGCTAGGGGAGGCCGACTCTGTTTGTGACTGGCAGCATCAGGGGCTGTGCGGGTGCCATTGACAAAAGAGCAAGTCAAATTGTCCAACGACCGTGAAATTCTGACTAGAACATCCAGTGTACGTGCATCAAGCTTGGGAAAACAACACCACTAAATTCATCATCATACCACAACAATCATCGTCTTCATCATCATCATCATCATTATCATCATTAGTAGTAGTAGTATTAGTATTATTATCAGCATCATCATCACACCACATCACATCACATCACATAGCATTATTATCAACAATTCGCACATTATTCACCGATAATTACGTCATTCCAGCTCGACAAAAACCCAATGTAGTCCAAATAAATGACATTACGACATCATATGCTCACTCTGTACGGAAAATTGTCCACCAGCCCCACACAGTGTATGACATATGGTGCCGGGTCCCGCCCGCCTGCCTCAGAGTGGCGGCACCTGCTGCCGGCTGCCGGGCCCGGGGCGGCCGACACCACTCACTGGTGATGTTGGTGCAGTCCTTGCGCAGGAAAAAGAGCGCGTTCTGGTGGTCGTGCTCCAGCGACTGAGACACGTCGATCACGACCACGTGTCCTTTGTGATACCTGCGCGGGCCAATGGCGGCGTCAGGCGGGGCTCCACGGGAGACACGCAGGGCTTCTGGTTCGGCGCGGAACAAACTGACCACGCCGGCTCTGATGCGGCACGTGCCCGTTCAGTCAGTGAGTCGGATCGCTTACAAAAAAAAACACGTCCCTGCGCACTTGTTGAATACACGAGTCTGAATGAGACCGCAGGCTATTAGTGTATGTCAGCCTGTGTCAAACCAATGAGCTGTTCGGTGCGGGCCGGGCCCGTTTGGACACGTCGCTAGGCCCCCGCTCGCGCTTTGTGAGTCCGGGTGGCCCGGTCCGCATGTCAGGCACGTCAGCCAGCGGCACACAGCAGGCCGGCCCCCGAGGACGCTATACAGCAGCGGCACTGAGGACTCCACACAGCAGGCCGGCCTCTGAGGACCTCACACAGCAGACTAGCCTCTGAGGACTACACACAGCAGGCCGGCCTCTGAGGACCCCACACAGCAGGCCAGCCTCTGAGGACCCCACACAGCAGACCAGCCTCCGAGGACCCTACACAGCAGGCCGGCCTCCGGGGACGCTACACGGCAGCGGCACTGAGGACCCCACACAGCAGGCCAGCCTCTGAGGACCCCACACAGCAGACCGGCCTCTGAGGACCCCACACAGCAGACCGGCCTCTGAGGACCCCACACAGCAGACCGGCCTCTGAGGACCCCACACAGCAGACCGGCCTCTGAGGACCCCACACAGCAGACCGGCCTCTGAGGACCCTACACAGCAGACCGGCCTCTGAGGACCCCACACAGCAGACCGGCCTCTGAGGACCTCACGCAGCAGACCGGCCTCTGAGGACCCCACCCAGCAGACCGGCCTCTGAGGACCCCACACAGCAGACCGGCCTCTGAGGACCTCACGCAGCAGACTAGTCTCTGAGAACCCCACGCAGCAGACCGGCCTCTGAGGACCCCACACAGCAGACCGGTCTCTGAGGACCCTACACAGCAGACCGGCCTCTGAGGACCTCACGCAGCAGACCGGCCTCTGAGGACCCCACACAGCAGACCGGCCTCTGAGGACCTCACGCAGCAGACTAGTCTCTGAGGACCCCACACAGCAGGCCGACCTCTGAAGACCCCACACAGCAGCAGCACTGAGGAGAGCACCGGCCTGCCCCGCGCACGCGCTGGTCGCCGAGCGTGTGCGACAGTGCACACAGGCTGAAACGGGCTCCAGAGGCACCGCCGCCGCTCGGCACACAGACTGAAACGGACTCCAGCAGCACCGCCGCCTCTCGGCATACAGGTCGCCTCGATTTCTCCTTCACACAACCGGCACACAAAGCGCAGCACCCTACCTTTGACCAAGATCTAGGGATCACCGCCATTGCCTCTGCCTCGGCAAATTCTCCGCGACATATATACCACTTACATCCCTCCTTTGTTTGATTATTATGACGTAGTATGCGACGGACTTTTGACAACCAGAGACTCCCTTAGACTCGACGGATTACAGCATACAGCAGCAAGACTAATCACCGGTGCACTCTATAGAAAACACACTCGCGCACGGTTGGACGATTTGAGGTGGGACACTCTCCAATCACGAAGAAACATACACAAACAAAATCCAACTACACCTAGTCCCTATTGTATGTGTGGTTATTCATATGAAGACCCTAAACACTTTGTATTGAACTTCCCTCGCTATCATGATATCAGAGTTTCGATGCTACGTAAAACAGATCGTATCATTCCAAACTTTACTGAGCTCACTCACAACGACTATCTAACTATCTATCTCAGAAGCAATGGTTTACAAGATTGCAATAAGCAGCAGAAAGCAAAAAATTCCAAGCATTCATTTTTCAGCCTAAACGATTCGCCTAAAAACTTCCAGCGAGCGCGGGAAGCGAACGGGCCACTGGGTGGCGTTGCCGGGCCAGGCGTCCGCCGCCGCTCCGGTTCACACATATAGCCGTCCCGGGCCGGCGGCAGACGCCCGGCCCGGTAACGCCACCCAGCGGCCCGTTTGCTGCCGGACGTCCGCCGCCGGCCCGGGATGGCTATATGTGTAAACCGGAGCGGCGGCGGACGCCTGGCCCGCGTCGGCTTACAGATCGGACGAGTGGGCGGTGGGTCGTGGGCTCCCTGGCGGCGATGACCATGTCTTGTTATTGTTAGGAAAGACGCCCAGATTTACGCGTTCCCCTTAAGCGCCGATCCTCTCATCATATTATGTACTGCTTCATATCCACAATCGAAAATAAACATTAAATCAAATCCAATCCAATCAATCAATTCAAGCGGGATCTACCTCATCACCGTTTCTGGCGCCCGACTCCACAGAGGCGACAATCGCCGCGAACTGAACGGCCGCCGGCCTCACACAGAGCACCGCCACTCCAGCCAGACTAAACCAGCTGGCACCGGGCTGACCGGCTCTGCGCGAGCCTCCCCGGCCAGCGGCGGCCGCCCGCGGCGCGCCGTCGCCGCACTCACAGCATGTTGTACTCGCTGAGGTCTGCGTGCACCAGGCGACACTCGTGGTAGATGGTGCGCATGATCTTCACCACGTCCAGGTACAGCTCGCGTGCCTTCGACTCGCCGATGTTGGCATCCTGTACCACCCAGGGGCAAGACCATGTCACCAGGCAATAGTCGTGCGGCTTTGCTGCATGATATCATTTTCACATGTTGCTACCGTATCAGCTGACAATGTAGATGAGGGGCATAAATCCACACTAATATATGAAGAGGCTGTAATGTGCATTGCTGCTGTACTATGACACCCTCAGGATAACAAAAAACAGTGAGGTACGAATGTATTTTTTTAAACACACATTAATGTGTGTCAGGAACATAACCACAATGAATTTTTAGTATCCATATAATCCAAAATAATTTCCATACAGCAGATATCGGCAAAGAGCCTGACGGGGGATTTCTCAACCCAGCTCTGACCCATCACCTGGCTCAGAAAGCCACCAGACAGCGCGAGCCAAACACACTGTGCAGCAGGGCGACGCCGGCGTCCTCACGTGTAGCTTTGGTGCGGCCCGGCCGTCCTCGCCGATGAAGCCCATGAGGAGGACATTGCTGCGCAGGAGGACGGGCTGCGGACAGGGCACGCCGGCGCGCGCCAGCCGCGTCAGGTTCCGCATCTCCTTCTCCGCCCAGGTCTGCACCATCTTGCGCGGGTTGTGCTTGCTGTAGCCGTGCCGGTGCCTGATGGCACGGAGAGGAGGCGCCGCTGCTACTTGGTGGTACTCGCTGACGCACGGCAGACGTGGCGCACGTAGTCATGTGTCGGCAATCAGCCAAAAGTAAAGAACAGTCCACGGATATGTGATTGCATTGACGACACCCAGCGCAATCACACCATATTATCACTGAAACACTCGTAACGACTTGGACAGTGACTGTCACACACGCAGTCGCCATTATCGCATGCCTAACTTACACGACGAACGCTGTGGCCATACCTGAACTCCCCAGCCACGTATTTCTCGCGGTCCTTGAAGGTCAGGATGGACGTCTTGTATATTTTGACGGCCCGCTCTGTGCCCGAACCGTCCTCGCTCAGGGGCGGCGCGCCGCTGGCGTGGAACACGTTCGCCTCCTGCAGCGTGAGGCGCGACCAATCAGAGTCCGCCCCGCCGACTGGCCGGCCAACCACGCGGCATCCAGCTTACCCGTCCGCCAACCACGGATCAGACCATGGTTGGTCGGATCGCGGGCGGGAGTCTGTCTAGTGTTCAAAACTTGGGGACGCAAACTACGGTACTTAAGTTAGTTTGCTTCTAGTTTCAACAACCAACGTTTCATTAAGGCTCTTCACCAACGGTAATGGTCTCAAACATGTGAAGAGCAGCCCAACAAAACTGCGCCGACGTCATATGTAACCAAACTCAAGACTGCCACCTTGGCCGCTTTTTCTTTATCCTTCTTTCACATCTACCATCCCTGCCGCAAGCCTCTGCTGTGAAACTACAGCCACACCCATCTCTCGGTTTCGTGAGGCCTCCCACCTTGCCCATGGAGACGGAGCCGTTGATTTCTGCGAAGTACCCGCGGTCCATCAGTTGGTAGAGAATCATGCGCGTGCGCGGGTCGAGCACCTGCTCCACGGTGGCCCGGTCCTTCTTGTCCTTGGTGCGGATCCTGCAACGCAGTGCCCAGACCGGTATCACATCCAGCAGGAGTCGGAGGAAGCGGCGTCACAGCCAGCGGGTCAGCAGCCAGCAGCCAGCGGGTCGGGGGAGGAGGGGGGGGGGGGGGGGACGGCAGCACAGCCAGCCGGTGTCGGAGGAGTTTGCAACGCAATCGCATTCTGCAGGGAAATACGCGTTGCAATGCAAATGTTGCTTTCCTTTCCTGGCGAAGGCAAAAAAATTGCGAAGTCCGGACTCCATTTTCACCCACAGCGAAGTCAAGAAAATCGCTCTGGGCTAGGTCGTCGCCCAGCGGACAATGATCCGAACACTGCGGGGGTGCGAAGCGTGAAGTCTATGGGGTAATCGACAGCTATACCGTTACTTTAAGGTTAATCTGCCTCGCCTGCAAGCACAACAGCGGGTAAAGAAGCAAAACGTATTTGTGGTACACCATTCGTACAACATTTTCTAAGCTGAGCCACAGCAAGCCAACTCCCTCAGCTGCACCGGGTAAGTCCACTGCGGCGGAGCCCTACCTAATGCGCAGGACGTCTACGGAACGACACACCCATGTAACGCTGTCACACGAATAGTTCCACTGGCCATAGAAGAATGCACGAAAGGCAAGCTAGCTAGTGACAACAGTCGGCAACATTACGACTGCTGACAAAGGTACACAGAGTAAAGGCGCGACAACTGGCTCACCTAGACGAGTCGTTTCTCTTTGCCGCCTCCGATATTTGGTTTCTCACGGCGTTGGACACTTTCGGCCCGTCATAGCGATCCAAGTTGATCCGATGGCTGTAGCGCATCATCAGGTTTTTGGAGGGCTGGTAGTTCTTGGCTTGACCGGCAGGGACGCCGCCAGCCTGCGCCGTTCCGCGATGGGCCAGGTACACCTTGGTCAAATCTGGCGACGAGATCACACAGCGCACTCGTCAGCATGGATACAGCACGGCCAGCAGATGCTAGCTTATCACTCCACATGCACATCATCAGTCTGCAAGCAGGTGGCACATCAGACATTCGGACGGGACTGCAGCATGCGTGCATTGGGACTCTTTCAAGGCCTTCGATCTTGGGCTATTCCCGGCATGACATCGGCTTCTGTTTGGGCAACAGCAATTTCTACTGAGAACACGGTACGAATCAAATGACACGACCGTACGACCCCACAATATAAGCGGCACAGATACAATGACATTCACGCACACTGAAATCTGATGGCTGAAGACGCATGATACCATATGTGCAAGATGCTCGCGGATGGGAGATCCGCGAATGAGATGTCTCCATGTGCCAGCAACGCCAGCCGCATTGCAGCGGTGAATTCAGCTACTTATGTTTGTCCCACTCATTTCCCGGCAAATATATGGTATTAGCGTTATTTCAATCCACAACTGCTGATACTTTGGCTTTGGACTACAATGTGCTAAAGTACATTAATTTCAACTGCCTAACTCACGGATCACAGGACCTGTATTATACCACAAATATAATGGATTCGCGCCTTGTGATTCGCACTTTCGCGCCTTCTCCAACCATACTCGGTGCGATCACATCACGACCAAGAGAAATTATGGATCTGTGTTCAGACATAACTCAGCTCTACATTAACACCAAAGTTCCTGCCATCTTAGCCGGCCAAAGCACGGTTACCCAGAAAGCATCAAAAGCAGTGCAGCCCACCTTTCCTGCTGGACGGGTCCCAGTCGTAGAACTCGGCGTCGTCATCGCTTTCAAACGCGTCGTCGTCCTGGTCAGGCTGCTCGTCACCAGCAGCGGAGCCCGACCCGCCCCGGACCGGGTCACTGGCCGTCGGACTCAGCTGACTCAGCTGACTGGCCAGTGACGTCACACCGTCCCCGGCCGAGGCCCGCCCTGCTGGCTGGAACTGGGCCTGCCTGTGTGCAGGAGACCATGATGGTGAGACTGCTGGTCAGGCCCACTCTGCTGGCTGGAACTGGGCCTGGCTGTATGCAGGGAACCATGACAGTGAGCTGTGCCAGTCAGGCCTGTCTGCTGGCTGGAACTGGGCCTGGCTGTGTGCAGGGGACCATGATGGTGAGACTGTGCCAGTCAGAATGTCCCATTCACTGCACTTGAACAAAATGCACATATGGCTTCATTGTGATGCAACAGGGAGTCTGTTTGATGTAGAACACCACGATATCATAAAGAAAAATACAAGCGTAGAGGCAATGTCATACTGCCTTTTGGGTGAGAAGGAGGAACCAGATGTGTTGCTCGTTACTTACCGACCACAGATATGCTTGGCATCAGACATATCATCTTCAGCATCACTGAACTGGCCAGCTAGAGCATCCATCTGGGGAATTTCAAAACACAGCACATGTCAACAATTTGGCAAAATTAGAGCATTGAAAAACACCATCTAAACAAGACTGCCTCATATGCATTACCCAAGATGCAAGTCTCAGTATTTTCTAGGCAAGAAAATAATTCACTTCATGTCACATTTTTTGTTCACAGGCAGAGTTCAATAAAGTCCCTGGCAAGGCCTCAAAATGGAACTGCACTGCCCAAATAAAGCCCCTCACAGCCAAACACATATGCAGAATAGCTGACACACCCAACAGGAACCATGATCAAATGGCTGAGGATTGGTCATTGGCAACGTCACCAGCCTCCACTTGATAAATGACACACAACATCTGCCTCCGGACACTATCTAAGACCCTGAACCAGGAACTTAGTCCTTTCCAAAAGTAAAACAATGGTGGGGAGCATAGGTGGCAATCTTGGAAATAATGTTTGGATACAAACAATGTTGTTGTCATGATTGCCACTGCCCTATCACCAGAATTTTTTCAGAACATGAAAGCCCACTTCAGGTCATCACCTGCTTTTTCAGGATATTGTTGCCTAGCCAGTCTTGGCTTACTGAACCCAGACCTCCCATACACACCGCACAGATAAGATAAAAAACTATTGTGTGATAACTCATCTCTGGCCCATGCATTATTTGATTCTGACCACCCATCATCACATGGCCACAGTATGTCACCATTGTCATCAAAATATATCTTTATGAATAGCTGATTAGAAAGGATAACAGACCACGATGGAAAATCAACACCCGATTTATTGGCCACCATCTGTGCAACATATAACTTAACACTGATCACTCACAATCATTGGACCATTACCATTGTAAATTGACTGTGATCCTTAAATTACCCACTTATTCATAATTACATAACAATGGGAGCAAAATACCCTTTGGTGGATGACAAAACCCTGATCATGGATATTTGTTGACTTTCTGCAGGGCATTATTATACTCTACTTCCATATACCTATTTGCCTTCAGTCATTTGATCAGCATATTCAATGGTGTAGTTTTATGTACATAAGTGGCAGGAGAGGGGAAAATTCTCACATATTACTAGACCTAGGACTGCTAGGGGTTATTCATGTTCAATAAATTGATAGCATACCATTGAACAGCATGCCTTTTAGCCAAAGAAAGGCATTTTAACCCATGTTTTCTTAGAACACAATTAATCACAACACAACTTACACACACCACTGAGTCATTTAGCTGAACACCACTTAAAGCCATCCAGCAGTAGTCTGAAAAAACGTCCTCGCACGTCCTCTCAGCTGCGCTGAGAAGTCCTCTCTACTTACCTTTGCAGGCAGGCAGCTGCTTCTTGAAAGCTGTGACAACCTTGACAGCCCACCCCCACGCCACAGTACCTATCAGCCAGACCTAAATCCCTCCGCGCGACCCCACTCACACTATGCTCTCGGATTGCACCACGCCAGACAACACGTGCCCATGCCCTTGGTCTGCCATATTCCTTTTTGTTGTTTTGAGACAACCGCGCCCTTTTTGTCTCAAAATCGTGCAAGACTACAAAATGTGAACGTCTTTTCAATGTCTAAATTTATATAAACGCTCGATCAAAATCATCTTGCGCCCGAAACTACCCCGACAGTCCCAACGCGTGCATGACAGGTTATGTCGCGCAGCAAAGTTACAGGAAGCTGGGTGAAAAAGCCAGACAGGCGCTCCCCCAAAAACCCAGTTAATATCGTCCTACCCGATATAATGTGCAAATCAGTAAATGGATTTTCTTTTGTGCGCTGAGAAAACGCAGTCAGATACATCAAAAGGTCATCCATATACTACGCCCTCTTCCACCCACGCCCAGGAATGGCAACTACACAATACTCCAAACGAAGCGATAGTGCCGGCGTTACGCCTTGCGAGTGCTGCTTGGATGAGCCACAACCGAGGGGCGATGAGAATCTTCGCAGCTCAGGAAGACTGAAAGACATTTTTGCTATTTCTTTCCTGCCGACGTCCAGTGCGTCCAAGAAAATCTGGGAAACCCAGCCACCCTGGCTCCCCTTGTTTCCGCACGCCTGCCGAAACCAAATCACACCACCGCTCGGCAGCACCAAATCAGGATCTACCGTGTTGATATGAAGCCCAATTCATTCCGGCTCATTTCAGACGCTTTATTGATGATGAATGGGAAACGTACAAAACTATGCAAATGCACATCCGCGCGGGAACAGTTCACAGCTCCAGGTCACGTCTTGCGGTCGGTGACGCGCGCGCGCGCGGCCAGGGCGCCTGACTTGCCGACACGCGCCACTCGGCCGCCGATCGCGCGCCACTCCGGCGCGCCGCGGCGACAGGGCCGTCCTGCGCCGGCCCCCCACCATCTGGCCACGACCTCTGGCCACGTGCCCTTACGACACCAGCGGCTGATCTACCATTCTGCGTCGCGAGCAGACGGCGATCGCGTCTTTTGTACACGTACGTGCGGCGCCGCCCGAAGCGTGAGATTTGTCCGCACCGGTGCAGCAGCCCACCGCAGCGCTGGGCGACGGTCGGCGCCGCGACCCGTCACTACACGCGACGCGCCGTTCCGCGGAGCCGCGGCCGAGAGCCGCCACACCCGTCGCCGGGTGAGCTCCAAGACTCGTGCCGAGTCCGCCGCGTGAAAAACGACGCGCTACATCCGAGCCCAGACTCGCCTCCATCGCGTCCACGTGTGCCTCAAGTCGCATCAACACATCGCGGAGGCCAACTCCACGTCACCCCCGAACCCCTTCCCCTCCCCCCCTCCCTTCTCCCGCCCATCATAAACGTACGGAGCCACCGCCCGGCCCAGTGAGCGCAACAGGGCCTATGTACAAATCACGCATGCAGCCATCATCTATACTGGTGTCATATCCGGCGCGCCGAGTCGCGCCGTCGCGCCGCGCTTGGCGCACCGCAGCCCGCGCGGTGCCGCGCGCGGAGCGGCGACTGCCACGGTCGCCGCGGCCGCGCACCAGAGGAGATCGGCGATGGCAGCGGGGGACATCAGTCCCGACGCGGCTCCAGTGGCGGCGCGCGCTTTACCGGTGGCCGTTCTTCTTGTGCACGTACATGTCGTGCTTGGTGCGGAACATAGCGCCGCACGTGCAGCTGACCGGGTCCAGGCCTGCAGAGCGGGCATGGGCCGGTCAGGGTCAGGGGTCCGGCGGCGCCGCACGACTTGTCACGCGTGGCTGGCCGCGTCACAGCGTCAGCTGACGTGAAGTGAAGTGAGGTGAGGTGAGGTGAGGTGAAGTGAGGTGGGGTAAGGTGAGGTGAGGTGAGGTGAGGTGAGGTGAGGTGAGGTGAGGTGAGGTGAGGTGAGGTGAGGTGAGGTGAGGTGAGGTGAGGTGAGGTGAGGTGAGGTAAGGCGAGGTGAGGTAAAGGCACCGGTCATGGGTGTACCTTTTATCTTATTGGAGGGCATTGCCTTCCCCCAAATTTATCTCTGTAAACCCAATATTTGACACCCATATCACCTAATCACTCCAACTATTTGTTCTGGGGTAGCCACGCAATGGAAAGAAAAAAGTTTCACTTATATCATGCAGCAACGGTGATAAAGTAGCACTCAGCACTAAGGAAATCAAACCCAAACACCCTACCAACCAGCAGTTGGTATTATGGCGTTAGCCAACACAGCCCAGAGATGAGTCAACAGAGAGCAGAGGGCAGATAAGACAGATGAGAGGACGAGTAGACCGGTACACAGCCCAGTCGGGGATCTTCACACGCACCACGTCGTCCCGTCAACGGACCAGACAGTGGCTCTCACAGCCTGAGAGGCATGGGCACATGAGCAGGGCGGCGCAATGACGCGGCGGCCGGGCGGCAGAGCACAGCGACGCCGGCTACTCACGCGTGGCCGGGCCCGGCGGCTGGGGACGGGTGAGGCGAGGTCGGAGCGGCCAGGTCGGGGTCGGGAGCGGGGTCGGGACCGGCGGCGCCAGGAGCCGGCTCACCGCCAGCAGCCAGTGGTCAAAGGTCGCCTCTGGGCCGGTCAGAGGACGTCAGCCGGCAGGACCGGGGGCCACACACGCCGCCTCTGGGCCGGTCAGAGGACGTCAGCAGGCAGGACCGGGGGCCACACACGACCGGCCGGGCACGGCCAACGTCACTGCTGCTGCCCGCCGAGCCGCCTTAGTAATCAACCCTCGTTTGAGCCATTTGAAAATGGACCAACAACGACAACCGCTAAGGGTGTCGCAAATGAATGCATCACATCTCCATAAATCTGGCTGAGCGAAATCAAAACCAAACATGGAGTCACATGGGGATCAAAGCTTACTCGCAATCTGTCTTACTCGCACAACGTTTCAGGGCAACACCAGATCGGTCTGCCATGTCGCGGATTCGCTATCCCGCGCGTGGTCTTAACCCCGACATGGTACTCTGAACGGTCACCACGGGTGGGCAGACGGGCGGGGCCATGCTGCCCCAGCGCCCCAGCTGGGTCCGGTCACAATATCAATACTAGCCCTCCGGGAGCACATGAGACCCTCTGAACCATCGAGGGGTAGTGCTACCAGGGCGCGGAACGGGCGATGTGTGTCATTCGGGCTTCACGACGCACTAAGCAGCTGAGGCTACATGGCGTCGCCTGTCTCTCACCCTGGAAGGAAGGGCGGGCACCGCGGGGAATCGAACCCCGTAACTCTGGTTTCCCAGACGCGCAGTGGGGAACAGGCGATGTCAGCGCCATCTCGGACAGAGGGTCAACAACGCATATCGTGAGGTCATTCACTTGGCAGGTCACTATTGCCCAGGTCAGACAGGGTTGTCAGTGTGAAGGTCAGACCAGGTTCCCAGTGTCCAGGTCAGGTCGGCTCAGGTCACACTCACGTAGGACAGGAGAGGCGGCCGGGCCGCGCGGGAAGGCGGGACGAGGCACCAGCGGAATGAAGGGAGGCTGAGCCCCACGGCCGCCGGGTCTAATCCGCACCGCTGCCGCACGGACGACGGGCGGTGACAGGCTGACCAGTGCCGCGCCCGCAGCACGCGTCAAAGAAGGGTCCGGCGAGCTTACAGCACCCACACAGCCGCGCCAAGGAAAGCGACATTGCCAAAACCGGGGCAGCCCAAGTCGGAGGACACAAACTTCAAACGATAGAGGCATAGCACCGTGGCAGAATCGCCAGCGATATTTCGTTAAGGAAGCAACAAAAGTAACACAAAAGAGACCAAACACACCAACCATGATAACAGGATCGTGGCGATAAACCATCAAAACCAGACGGCAGACATAAGCCGGTTCACCGATCCGCTAACCTTTCACAGCCAACCCCACAGCAGCCCAAACGCCCACAGCCAACAACCGCTCAGAGCCAGCCCAGCTGCATCCCCCAGCCGACCCCGTGGCACGCCTGCGCGGCTCCTCGGCCGCATCCCCCAGCCGACCCTGCGGCACGCCTGCGCGGCTCCTCGGCTCGTCCGCCAGACGGCCGGCGCCGCCCACCCACCTTCCGAGTGCATGATCGCCACATGCGTGCGGAGCGTGGCGGCGTCGCGGTAGACGCGGCGACAGTGCGGACACGGCCGCGGCTCGTGGAACGCCAGGTAGCGCTGCTCGTCGGTCAGCGGGCTGGGCTCGGCGCCGCGTACGGTACCATCTGCCGGCAGTACGGCCCCGTCACCGGCGCCCAGGCCGCGGCGCTAGGTCACGGGACAGACGGGGAACGGCGGGGGAGGGGGAGGAACGGTGAAGAAAGATCCCGCCGGAGTGCTCCGACGCCGGTGCCGCATGGACCGGTGGGGGGGGGGGGGGGGGGGGGGGCGTGGATGACCCAGATGGTTCCGTAATCCATCACGACGTGCGGCGAGGTCACGAGGTAAGAGCGCAGAGGTCACGGAATGAAGGGTAGTGAGGGGAGTCACCGTCAAACGAGGGGTCACTCAGGAGCTACGGTGTGGAACGGGGTTGAGGACCCCGGCCATAGTAAATGGCAGACCCGGACGACAGGACAGGCCGCGGGCAGCAGGGTCACAGGATGGGGAGGGAGTCATACCGGCTCAGAGTCGCATGGCATTGCCTCGGCGGCTCACAGACTGCTACTCAGCGCTCACTGCGGGTCGGATGAGAGTCATGGCGGACAGCAGGGGCCCTCGCTCGCGTCAGCACGGCTCAGGGGGCGTCCCTCGCATGACGTCGTGCCCGACGGCTGCGACTTGGCTGAAGACCGACCCAACCGGGCCAGGTCTTCCCCACGTGTCTGAACGTTCATGCCGTTAACACAACTTCTCCCGCCTCAGGGTCGCTTCCCGGAAGAGATGGCCTCGGTCCGGCAGCGACCGGGCTGCGCGAGGCCGCTAACGTCCTCGTCCGGCCCCAGTTCGACCACAGAGTGCGAGTTAACACACCCTGATCACGACAAGCGACCGACAGCTCCCTCCCCCGCCGAAGTGAACAATTCAGCTCCGTGAGCCATGAGACAACGACAGCACACTCGTCGCTTGTTCAAATCATTGGCACAAATCTGCACAGCGACAGGACGTTGTACCACAGTAGGCCGCTTTGGGTTGTCACTTACCATTTTTTGGCATTGAAGATACTATGGCGGCCTCCAGATCGTTGGGCAGCCGGGGTTCTGTAACGGACAGCAGCGGCTTCAGCCCAGTCGTCGGGTCGAACAATGATCGCCACTTCTAGTTTAGCTTCCAGCCCACGCCCCCAGTACACCTGAGCTGCATCTCCGCTGGAGAGCGGGCTCCTGAGCGCAGCACGTGTCTGCCGCATGCCAGTCGAGGCCGCGGTGATCGGCCGACCAAACCCTGAGTCTGTTCAGCAGCAGCGCCACCCCGATCCCGAGCTCACCTAGCTTGATCTTGACGGCCAGGTTCTTGAGTCGTGCAGTGGCCGTGTACGACTCGGGGCTGGCGGCGTCAGCGCGCGGCAGCGGGTAGAACTGGTCGTCGGTGGCGCCGCTGTCCTGTGACCAGCCGTCGCCGTCGCCGTCGCCGTCCTGCCGACACCGGTGGTGGGTGGTCAGGGGTGGGCGGCGGGCTGCCCTGTCCGGGGTCACGCCGGCGGGGGTACCGGCGGTGGGTGGTCAGGGGTGGGCGGCGGGCTGCCCTGTCCGGGGTCACGCCGGCAGGGGTACCGGCGGTGGGTGGTCATGGGTGGGCGGCGGGCTGCCCTGTCCGGGGTCACGCCGGCGGGGGTACCGGCGGCGAGCGCCGACACTGCATGGGTGCGAGAGGCGGCAGCCCAGACGTGAACCGTTCATGGAGTCATTGAGGGCGGTGACGAGTGGCAGCGGACAGAGTGACTGAGATCATAATCGTGGAGCTTATGACAGCGAGCCAGACAGCACCGGGATAAATGTTTACCGCAGACAGCACACGCCCATCAGGAATATGGATGCTGAAAATGCGCCCCAGTGAAGAAGTGGAAGAAGAAGTCAAAATACGAAAGGGCACTGTCAGCCCGGCAGGCTCGTGCGTACCTGTTCGTCCAGCAGAGTCTCCGGCTCCAGACCATTGGACTCTTCGTCTATGCGGAGCTGGCCGTCACCCTCGTTATCACTGCCACCTGGCGGCGAGACGGCAAGTTAGACCCCAAGATCGGTGACGGTACGGCGGGCTGGCTGGCGGACGAGCGGCAGGTTAGACCCCAGGGTCTGTGACGGTACGGCGGGTTGGCTGGCGGACGAGCGGCAGGTTAGACCCCAGGGTCGGTGACAGTACGGCAGGCTGGCTGGCGGACGAGCGGCAGGTTACACCCCAGGGTCTGTGACGGTACGGCAGGCTGGCTGGCGGATGAACGGCAAGTTGTCGACGGGCTGAGCAAAGGCATCGTTCCATACACGATAGTATCACACAACTGTGCTCCGCTGCACCCGACCCATGACTGGCGTCTTGAATGGTACAGAAAATGTAGTCTTTTAAAATCTAAGTCTATCTTAAATGGCACAGTGAAAGCTCACAGAGTATCTCCAAAAAAGAGAAGTGCATGTCACATTTGGCCTAGTGCAGTGAGCTAGGTCGACGGAGGTAGCAAATACGTCAGCGCTGGACAATATTACGTCCTGAAAGGGCTACACCAATACCGACTTCAGGACAAAAAATTGTGGTCACTTGGGCAACTCTAACCTTTGTTTGGGAAGGTGTCTTAAACAGCACCTGACATACTTTGTAATTGGAATACGCTATCCTTCTTTGAGATGGCGGAACGGTCAAAGATAAAAACGTCAGGCTGTCAGCCTCATCAATGTAGGACATTTTTCCTTGAAATGGATCATCTAAAAATGCCAGTAATGCTCTATGTTGATAACAGCACATTTTGAGGCACAGATCCTAAAAGCCGTCACCATAATTTTGTTTAAATCGCTCGTGGTGTGAAGCTGCACTTCTGCCCCCCACGACCAGATGCTATGCTTTCCCATTCAACACTTTGGCTACCACGGGCCAGGCTCAGCAGGTTTAAGTACACGCCGAGCCGTTACGCACCGTGCTAGGGGCGGCCTTAGAGTTTTGTCCATCACACGGTCCAGGTCACACCTGACTCCACACGCTACCCAAAACGCCACGAGCGCCCGCCCACTGGCGGTCCTCAGGCGTCAGCAGCCGGCGCCAGGCGGCGCCCCGGCCCCGCCCCCAAGCCGTACCGATGCCGTTGGTGTCGCGCGAGTCCTCGCTCTCCACGCTGCTCCGTCCGCGCACGTCGGGTGCCGCCGTCAGCGGCGGCGGCGGCGGCGCTAGCGACGGCTTCTTGCGGCCCTTCTTGGCGGCGGGCGCGGCCGGCGGCGGCTCCGGCGCCGCTCGCTTCCCGGCGCGGCCGGTAGGCGTCGCCCCTGAGCTGGCCGTCTGCGGGGCGGCCGGCGTCAGCGGCGGAGCAGCCGCGACGGGGCGCGCTCCACATCGCGGGAGGGATCGGGGCGGCCACCTCGCAGGCCCGCGAAACAGGGACGTGGGGGACCACTGAACCTGCTGGGGCACGGCAGCTCGCCCCCCTCGCCCGCACTAGCTTAAAGTAACACAATCCACCACCAAAAAGGGTGAACACCGAACCGAAAATCCCCATGGAGTATACAGCCTCCGGAGCCTGAGCCCCAGCTCCCCGGATGCTATAACGCAGCAAATATTCGTCCCCGCCCCGTCCCGTCCCCGGCGCCAGTAACGAACCGTTACCTTAACCCGCCTGCCCCTCCCCCCCCTCTCCCATCTGAGGGGTGACGCAACACACACGCACCTTGAAGCCCTGGGCGGGCGCTGCGCAGAGGCCACGAATCTGCAGCATCTCGGCGGCCTTGAGCAGGCCCGGAATCACGTCCTGCGTGACGTTCACCTCGCCATGGTACATGAAGTGCACGAGCGCCTCGAGCTCGGGCCGCGACACATCGTGCAAGATTAGCACCGGACTGTCGGACATGTCCTGCTGCGGACACGCCAGCGGCGGCCGGTCAGCGTGGGATGCCAGACAGTCAGCATGGACACCAGACATTCAGCATGAACATCAAGGTCAGCATGGGACACTTGGAGATCAGCATGGGTATCAGACAGTTAGTATGGGACATTAGGTGGTCAGCATGGGACATCAGATAGTTAGCATGGGATACCAGACAGTTAGCATGGGACATTAGGTGGTCAGCATGGGACATCAGATAGTTAGCATGGGATACCAGACAGTTACTATGGGACATTAGGTGGTCAGCATGGGACATCAGACAGTTACCATGGGACATCAGAGGGTCAGCATGGAACATAAGGCTGTCATCTCAGGATGTCAGATGGCCAGCACAGTAGGTCTGGTGTCATGAAAACATGACTAGGGCTCATGGCTATATGTATGTGGCAAATGATTGCACCAGAGATAAGTCATCTGCAAAGTACAATTGGGGTCAGATGGGGAAAAGCTTACCACCAGCAGCTTTTTGAAGTAGTAGGAGCAGGCAGAAAGAACCATCTTATGCCCCCGCATCTTGAAGCCACCCTGTACAGCCAGAGTGACATCTGTGAAGGAGTCATCACTGCTCCAGATGGTGTTGAATGCATACTTCAGATGCTGGGAGAAGTTATTCCACTTCAGGCAGTACTGCTGACCATCCATCTGCAATGTCATATTGCTGTGATTTCATTCACCTCAACACATAGTATTGCACCACCTTGTTTACATAGCCATTGATCTAACCTATAAGTATGGGAATATGGAATCAGGCATTGTTATTTAATGCTTATACTAGCATTAAATATAGTCTATCATACAGTTAGTTTTACATTCTTCTCCCTATGGCTGGAAAGGACTAACATCAATATTTCAACTGCTTAAAAATGGTCAGATACCCAGTTTCAGCTAAAACCTGGAATCTGCAATTTATACAGATAAGAAATCAGCATGACTGGCTGCTCACACTTCTTTGAAATCTGACCTCAGGTGCTGCAGGGCTGGCTTTTGGGTTGAGTCCTTACAAACATCCTGACCCCACTACTCTAGTAGAGCAATTCCAGATTGTCAGAAAATCTTTGCCAGAAGATTTTAGCATGCCATGTGATGATGCAGTGCATCCTCCTCCTGTTCACACTGGCTCTCTTGGCAGTTGTTACATGGCCATCAATGATCATCTGTATAGGCACAGTCTCAGGGAAGAGTTCATGGACATCACACAAGGTCAGTGTCTGGCATCCTACCAACTGAACTATAGGGATAGATTATCACCACCTGCATTTTAAAATTACTTGCACTACAATTCTAATTAGAGCATGTTGCAATATCAGTCTGTTGCAGGTACCTCAACCTTTGATACAAAAAAATGCTAATCCATTTAAGCGCATAATTTGGATTCCTACCTTTTTGCCACCACAAGCTGCTAAGGGCTTTACATGATGTCTGGGCTGGGCAACCAAAGATGCCATATTCCTCTTAAGATGACATTGAGTCAAGCTCAATTAGCTGGAAAACTTGTACAAAACTATTCCTAGTAAGTATAGGTCCATTGACATGAATGGACTGAGCAACGTGGAACAAACAAAAAAGCACCACATCATAAAAACACCCCTGGCATTGCTGTTTTGCATAATAAGTATTTTTGGCAATCTAGGTCCATTGACATGAATGGACTGAGCAACTTGGAACAAACAAATAAGCACCACAACATAAAAACACCCCTGGCATTGCTGTTTTGCATAATAAGTAATTTTGGCAATCTGAATATAGAATGGTTGATATTATGACCCAAAACTTGACAAGTAACACTTCTAAGTAACAACACAGTACACAGAATGAATATAGTTTTGTTCTCAAGGGTTGGTCAGCAAGGCACTGGGTAAAACTAACATGGACAGTCTGGTCCATGATACATGACTGATCTTGACAAGACCTCACAGAGAATTGCAGTTCCTAAACTTAATTAAGGGAAGTCTTCCAAAATGCTGCAACAGAAATTGCTGAAATGTGACACCTAATGCTGTCTTGATGAACCACATACAATCATGGGGACCTCACCTCTGTCAATCTGCTGAGAAAGAATGTAAAGGAGAGCAATAATTGTAGAGGCTGCTGCAAAAAGCAGCTTGCTGCCCCATGAGGAACAGACTCCAGCCTGTACCACCAAACATCTATTACTTTGGTAGGTACCTATCTGCCATAGTTTGCAGGCTGAGTAACAGTCCAAGCAACACCACATTGCACTGTTGGGAGCTGTTTTTCACATCAGACATGCTGGTAAAAGACACGTGTGTGCAACTCCTGATTGATACCTTCTGCACCCAGTTGTAATGTCCTGGGCCAACTGTTCCAAGCAGACCAACATAAGCACGTGCAACGCACACGTCACGACAAAATGCCACAAAACTACAACGCCCTGCGCTGTGAACAAAAATGTGCATGTCACCGCAAACTATACCTTTCTGCTCACTTATAAGTGAGTTGGGCGAACCGCTTCCCCCAGCTACTCTACGGCGCCGCCAGCGCAAATGGCCGCCGACTCCAACGTGACCTCGTATGGGGACGGGATGACCTCGTCTCGCGGCGCGGCACCGCTTCCGCCGTCCTTGCGCGAATTTGCTGAAATTATCCCGTCACCAATTTAAAAAACAACAAATAGGTAGAGCATGTTTAATTTTTAGGATAGAGATAACTTTATGCCACTTTAGGCCCTCAAGCAATATCTTATAATGTGACCCACTCTCCGATCATACAATGAACCGGTTCACTTTTAATTAGATAACTCGTGATCACCACTACATTCCCATCATTTCAACCCCACTTCATCTTTTGGGCCTTACTTAAGTCCTGAATTTAGTCAGGTGGTATTTTTTTGTTATTTAAGGCCTCTCGCATCTGGAGTCTGACACTCAGATTTTACTGTTAATTCTGAACATACAAAAGAAAGTTTACTATATTGTTTCACAACTATTGTATGCTACATATGTGGCGCATCTCTTTGCAGGCCTAAGTCGACTGCTACATTCCATGACGGGGTTGTGGTGGAAGGCGTTGCGGGAAACTTTTGGGGTGCGCTGCGGGGCACCTAATTTGAGTGAGGGCGGAGATCATTGATCTCCCCTTTCTTCGTTGGTACATATTCCCCGTGCTATGCATTTTGTATACAGTTCGCTATCAAACTGCAGCTTAAAGTGAAGTCTGTGTGGTTGGACCCGGCGGCCTCAGCCCGGTAGCTTGGAGCTTGTAAGTTGGTCTTACTTTACGTTCTCCAAGCTTGCAATATTCAGGAATCACAAAGCAACATGATAATCAGATATCGATTTCATCAGACTTATAAGCATAATAAATGTGGACCTTATGACATGGTGTATGGTTGGGTCTGCTGAGGTTGCATGCTACATTTCAGGGGGTTATTGAGAATGCTCAGGCAATGGCATGGGAATGGGGCACAGGACATATCTGTTAAAAGAATACCTATGCTGTGTGGAACTTACAGTGACAGTGATGTGCCAAATTTTGCACATGCTGATGCTGTATGCAGGTCTTGTTGAATGTTGGTGACCTTGTGCCTTAATTGAACTTTAAGTTGTATCTCATATTTGTGGTTCAGGGCATGTCAACTATGCTAAATATTAGCTCAAAGCTGTTATTGTTACATGTGATAGGGATGATTTTCTTGGCATTACTATTGCATTGCATTAATTCCTTGTATCACTGCCCCTCAATTGGCCGGAACTACTGAATGTTGTTCACCAAACTAGTACTCAGGTTTATGGTATACAGTCTACAATTTTTGATGCAATTTGTTCACTATTTGTCCTGTTTAGCCTGGCACAGGGTGCATGACTCATGCCCTCTCTCTTGCTTCCAATTCAGTTGAAATTTCTCTGCCACTCAGTCCAGTTATAATCATGATATCTGTCATAAGCTTACTTTCAGTGCTCATGTCCAGTATAGTGCATTGCACACATACTAGACATGAACCCTGGGCACATTGAACTCATTGAAATTATGTGAGTCAGGTACTAATCGGGTTAGGATGTATTTGAAGCCAGTCCATCTCTGTGACAAGAAGACCAGCCTGCTAAGAAATCCATCTACTTCCTGGGACCACTAATTGGAGTTTATGGGCAAATCTGATCCATGTTTGTGTGATGTACAGTTCAGGTTCAGTGATGTAGAATTTTGATATGATTATTGCAGAAAGCAGTGCTTAAGGTTATGTGAAAATATGTTTTGCATAACATGCTATTGTGATGTCCTAATTCCTTAGTACATTTACTTTTCATGCATCAAAATAAGTGACAACTATGCACTGAGGCACTCAGATGCATGGCATATATCTGCTGAAATGTTCTGGTGCAATGTTGTCACTGCATGAAGTGTTCAGTTTTTTGTTGAAATTATCAATGAAATATTAATTTGAGGCAGTAAACAGTGAATTTCTTGATAGGCAAATTAAATTGCAAAATATTCCTGATGCATGGTGCTTGTCAGAAGAAATGTGATGCAACCAAGCCTCTATCATCCCTGTAGCAGGAATAGAGTAATTTATTGCACTGACATGGTAGGTACTTTGAATGGTGACATTTACCATCAGTTGGTACTGATGATCAGCTTGGAAAATAATGATAAAACAAAACAGCCTGCTAACAACTCTATGAGTTTGAAATATGATAAATAGGCAGTGGCAAAGCACTGAGTCAAAGAACTTTAAAGATGTGGGCCTGTAAAATATTATGCCCCTTGCTGTCAAGTAGTTTGCTCCAGTCCTGCAGAACCTTAGGAATGGCTGAGTTTGGAAAACCAAATATACAGGGTTTGATTTCCTGTGGCACTTGCCCTTTCCCCTGGAATGGGAGGCAGGCAACACCATATAACCTCAGCATGTGAGAGTGTTGTAAAGCCTCTCCCCTCCCCCCCCCCCCCCCCCCCCCCCCCAGTGAGGACAAATAGCTGGGTGTGTGACTAGTGTGATTAGTACTGTGGTTAAAAGTTGCCTAGGTTTTTGTTGATAGGTGCTCATCACAGCTTTTGTTAGATGAGCGGAGTCCTTGAAAGCATTTTCTGAATCAAGAGTTGACATGTACTCAATTACCCTGAGGGTTATGTTGATAGCATTGTTTATTTAGATTTAGATATGATTAGTTAAATTTCAAGGATGTTATGGATGATTACATGACTCCTTAAGATATCAAAATATGAGATGTGAAGATGGGTAAGTTAGTTATTGGGTTTTAAGTGCACATCAACCTCATTGTTTGTGTAGAGTGAAGATAGCAGGCAAGCAGGCAGGCAGAAGAGTTATAGTAGGCACATTAACACCTGTATTGTTGCCACCCATCTGTCATCTTGCTGCATCATACATTTAGGCCAGTCATTCTAAGTTCTGTGTTGTAATAATCCCTAATAACTGCAGTTTATTTAAATGATTGTGGTGGAGGTAGAACTTTACTTTTCCAAAGCAGTCAGTGCCTTTCCAAACATTACTGTTACAATCAACTGAAGTGTCTGGCTGGGAGACCTGTATTGCGGTCATTAACTAAGGCTTGCAGCCAGCTCCCTTTCTTTGGATTACTCTTAAAGTGACAAAGTACTGTGTGATGCATTGCTAAGGATGACCTGCTAGCTTTGTGAAGCAGAGAAGATGCTGCATGAATTGGATGCCACCCTGGGAGCTGCATAATTCTGCAGAGACCCAACATTAGGTGGAAGTCACTATGGATATTGGTGTTTTTGTAAGTTTCCCATGCAGTGTGATAGGCATAATGTTAGCTCCACATCAGGCAGGAACTGCTCCCCTCTAACCTGCCCCTGGCGCTGGCAGAGCCCAAGCAAGCTTATCTGGAGGTGGTTGGCCACACGGTGTCGTGGGGCACCATCATTGGATGACAAATGCTCCAACTCGTTTGTGCATCGAGATTGGCGCTTGGGCTGGGACTGATCATCTGTTCTTTGGTCACGGACCGCACCAGACCATCACACAGATAATGATCTACAGAGGCGAGACGTCCGTCGGCGTCAGCGGAGTCCACATGTTATTTTTGCCGGGCAGATTTGGATCCGGCATGTCGGTTCCACAAGATAGGGCTTCCTCGTTGTGAGCTACGTCGGTGCCTCGTCCTGCTTTGCTCTGCTAGATTTCTTAATGATAGTTTGACAGCTGAGGGAGTGGTCCAGTGGGCCCCATGTGTTCTCCCCTCCTCAGCTGTCGCTGGAACGCTCACCTCTCATGCCTGATCTGGAAAAGGTAATCCGAATCTTTTGAATGGATGAATTTCTGGGATCAGAGCTCACGCTGAGCAGCGGTCGTTTTGCAAGTCCTGATCCTTGCCATCCGATCGGGCGATCCCAGGTCAGCGACAGAATTTGGTGGCGAAAGTTTAACGTGCCGCAATGTTCGGCACGGTCCTTCCTGCCCCCTGACGCCAACTGGCCTCAGCGCGGCCGCTGCCACCGGCCGCATGCCACAACTGTCAAGGGCAAGTAGCGAGCACTTAAAGCGACTCGAGCCCATCTCACCACGGGTGGGGACTCGGAATGCGGGCGCTCTAACCAGCTGAGCCATTGGGATTGGATGGCGAGCCATACGCATGCGTATCATGGTGCTCGCCCGAGATCAGAGGGATTTTGTCGTCCGCGCCTGGCGCTTATCGGAACTCCCGCGTCGGGCAGCCGCCGGCGCTCCGTCGGAAGGCATCGACCCTACCTGCCCTGTTTTGGCAACTGCTATCAGTCCGCTGTCGAAGCCGCTTGTGGTTAAGTTGGAGCATTACTGCAGCGTGAGATAAGAACGAATTGCAGCTGATAAGGCTGCGTTGTTCAACAGCCATCGTAACAAGAAACTTGACGGCCGCCCAGATACGGGCCGTCCCTCTTATGCGTGGGCCATCGATGAATCACGACTGCCCTTCCCGGATGTGGGCCGTGTGGACGCAGTACGTGTGCCCTCTTCACGAATGTGTGCCGAGCGGCCAGTGTTGGCTGCGTGCGTGCGCGCGCGCCGCTGCGGGGCATCGACACGGCCCGTACTCAGCCGGCGTGATCAGTGGGGCGAACGCTTGTCGCCGTGCGCGGGCGCTGTTGGTCGACTGGATTGGCTCGCTGGACTTGGGACGGACGGTATCTCTGTGGGCTGAGTCGGTCCGGGAGGGTGCCGATACTGTAGTGGTCAACGCGTCTGCGTTAACCACTGCGCGTCTGGGAAACCAGAGGTACGGGGTTCGATTCCCCGCGGCGCCCGCCCTTCCTGCCAGGGTGAGAGGCAGGCGGCGCCATATAGCCTCAGCAGCTGAGTGCGTCGTAAAGCCCCAGTGACATGATCTGAGTCGGTCCGGGCACGGCGTCCATCAATTGATTCCGCCAGTTGTCGGAGGCGCGGGTCGGTACAGCTTTGTTCGATCACATTTGTGGTCGGCTGGCATAATGCAGTTTGATTCACAAGCAATTAAGGATATCTAATTTTATCCGTGGAATATATCGTATAGTGTAAGGAATGAACTACCGTATGCTCTATCGGGGCAAATGATTACTTTGTTGTCAAGCACGCTGTGGCGGAGAGAGAAGCGCCCTTTTCTGCGTTGCAACCAGGAGGTGTTCAGCTCTTCGCAACGCATGTTAATGTCATGCGGCAGATCGCGTGACCGCCACGCCCCCGGCCTGTGTGGGTCGGCCGGTCGGCGCTGACGCCGCTCCCTGGTGACGCTCGCCGCCTCCGCAGGCGTGCGTGACGACACCGCCGCGCCATGGGCAACCGAAACTCGCTGTGCTGCGAGGGCGGCTCGCCGCCGGTCGGGCGCCGCTCGGTCCGGGAGGACCGGTACGCGCCGGGCACGGGCGGCGCCGGCGCCGGTGACGCCGGCGCCGCCCAGCCGGACGGCCGCGAGCCGCAGCGGTCGCGCGACGAGTCCGTCACCAACCTGCAGCACATCAGCGAGCGCGAGCCGGACGACCTCAACGACGACCCGTCGCTGCACCCCACCGTCGGCCCGCTGTTCGTCGAGCGCAGCAAGTCCAGCATCGAGAGTGAGTGCGGTGGCGCGCGCCGGTCGCGACGGCGGAGGAGAGAGAGAGGGGGGGGGGGGGGGGAGATGCATGCACGCTCGTGTCCGGACGGTCGTCCCACCATGCCGCGGTGGCAGTGGTTGCAGTATAGTTTCCTTTTGCGTAATCTGCCGGGCTCAAGCTTCATGTTATGCAGGACAATTGCGAGGCTGTAGGCGTCTTGTATGTATTGTTGCGTCTTGTATATTGTATGGATTGCGACACTTGTGTTGCGTTTGAATGGTTTGTGCAGGCGGCCTTACATCTCCTGTCAAGTTCCGTGCAGACTATGATTGTAGCTAGGAACAATGAGTGAAAATGCCCGGCAAGTAATGCTAGTTTCCGAGAATCCCACGGTCACGCAACACCAAGAATCGAGCCAAGTCAGCCACCGCTCCACGGGCCAGCATTCCAGACTGTGACCACTCCCAGCCGGCGTCCCTTGGACCCGCAGCCTAGCGGGCCGGCGCCTGTGACGCGTTAGCGCGTGTGTGCCGCGGGTGCCGCCGGCAGGGCGTCTCGCTGCGCTAACGATCCGCCCCTGTGTGTGTCCTCAGACGGCATGATACGGCGGCGGAGCAGGAACACGGTGAGTGCCACCCGCACGGTCGAGGGGGGGGGGGGGGAGAGGGGGTGGGCACGAGGCGGGGCAGGGCAGGTGCGCGCGGATGTCGTGCTTATGAGCCGGTGCGTCGCATCGCGTGTGTGTTGTGTGTGTGTTGTGTTGGTGTGTCCACATTTTGTGTGCCTTTGCTCGCCGGGACCTGTGCACTGTTCTCGGGCCCCGGCGTTGGCCAGCTGGCCGCCCCGGCGTTCGCCACTGGCTGCCGCTCGTCGCTTGTCTGCTGTCCGTGGGCTGGGAGCACGGTCCTGCTGGCCAGCGTTCTGCCACTGGGAAGCGGAAGCAAGCCACAGACGAGAGCGATGTGAATGCTGGCGGTCAGTGGGCCGTCGAGCCTCATAAACCGGTCGCCACGCAGAGCTGCAGTTGTAAATGGATTACTGAACGCGAGGTCGTGGCCAGAGGGAGACACCTGAGACGGGAGGCCATGCTCAGCTTGAGAGGCCCGACCTGACCGTCGCGCTCTCGATGGGCGCACAGCTCTGCAGTCGGTGAGCGTAACTGGCTGCGGTTCTCGGCCACAAGTCGCCCAGTTATGTGAGAAAGTCTGAGTGTAGAAAGAGAACAACGAGGGTCGGAATCTGGCGGAGGAGATATTGGCATGCTGGTCCCGCGACGTCGTGGGAATAGCATATTTTGATCGAGAATGGAAAGAGCTATGATATTGCCATGCGTGTGCTTGACTGTGTGCAACAGGGCATGCACATTCCATGACAAATCGTGGGTCCTTCAGTTTTGGGTGTTGTAAAGAACTGAAGCCGAATCCCGACAGTTATTCTCTTAACGTACTGTATCCACCGGATTTTATTCACCTGCGCCAATGCTTGGCATGAGCGAATAGATCTCGTCTAAAAATACACCCAGTTCAGCACTGCTTGGTCTGATCGGACTTCTGCAGTTTCCGCCCGGGAAGTGGCTAGCGTCGCTCCTGAAAGACCGGTTTCGAATGCGGCCCGCCGCGGCCTCAACCGATAGAGACGGCGCTGAAAGGCCACGCCGGTTTATTGTGATCATTAGCGGCCAGAAGTCCATTTCGTTTTTTGTGAACGTTTTGGTGATGATCGAGGAGCATGGAAATGAACCAAAGCTCAGTGATTTCTTCGCTGCGAATGGCAGGGATTAGGCTCACCTCCATCCGGTTGCCAATTAACCTCATTTAGTAATTATTGCGCTAATGCACTGGGCGAGCCTGCTTCTTTTCTAACACATTTCTGAAAACAAACTTCGTAGTGTCTTCATTGTCTTTTGTTTCATTGTTTAGTGTCATTGTCATTGTTTCCCTTTTTATATTGAAAAATTGCTGCCGTAGCCCCTCCAAACGGGCGAGGGATCCTAAGAAATCCAAGATGGCGCTGAGACCATCAGCCGGCTGGCACAGCTCTTCAATCCATGGCCAAAAATGGCAACACGTTGTTAAAATGGTGTTGAAAACGGCTGGGAAACCCGATTGGATGAGAATCCCGTCAGAGGGCCAAGGTACGACGCGGGCCGCCAGAACTTTGAAAACCTCGCATCAAACAGCGCGATCCCAAAACGCGTGTGGCATCTGGATATCCTTGCTCTGGTGTCAGAATAACATCGACAGGCAAATTCGGAGTCGATTGAATGGCTGTGCGCCTGTTGTGTTTCCGTTAGCTTCCAGCGGGGACCAGACGTTTTGCGTCCAGGACACAATAGCCAGGTGGCCTCCAAACTCTTGGGTAATGTGTTCCGGGTAATGTGCAAAACACATTCCCTGGTTTGGGTTACCCGTGTGGCAGGGTCAGTGCCCATGCAGTAAGCCATGCTTGGGAAGGGCCTGATCTCTCACGCTACTCGAGCTAGCAGCCTATACGAATGAATGTTAACCAGTTCACATGGCAATGCCCATTTGCGTCAAGGCAGATGGATTTTCCTATTTGTGAGCCGATTGATCTTCTTTTCCTTTTCTCATTGTTATGCCCCGCTAGAGCCCTTCATCCGTTTACAAAATGAGGGGCGTTGACATGCCTCAAGCCGTAATGGCTGCACAGGGAGCGATCAGAACTGTACGCAAACTGATTGCAACCGCGCATCGGAAACTTAAGTACTCGCGTATCTGTACTCGCTACAGTATGTTACGCCCTTGTATTCACCACTAACAGCCTCGTGATTCGTGTGCTCCCCTTAACCGGGCATTGACAGGGGAGGGCCTCAAATCTGCCCCCTCTCTAACATTCGTTATAATTCAAAAACGCCTCGAGATATCGCTGCGTTTTTTTTTGTAGCTGCTAATTTTTAACTTGTATGCATCGTGTCAAAATCGCAACTATGAGATAATGATAGATCAAGCGTGAGTGACGTCAGAGCGACGTCATGTTTGTCGTTTGTTTTGACAAAAGCGCATGGCTGTAGTTAAATTGACGTAGAGGGCGTACTAAAGAACATGTTTTACATCGGTAAACAAGAAATGTGAGGCAATTAGCCTGTCATTTATGTGCCTTGTCGATGGGTTGTTTGAACGTTGGGCTTTGAAATATTGACACGTCAAATAACGAATATATGTTAAAAAGTACACCCAACGTATTTTGGTCTCAGACTTAAAATTAGGAAGGCATTGCACACCGTATGCTAGATACGGCTATGAAGGCAGCCTCTACCAAGTTTCAAGCAATTGTCTGTAACAATGACTGAGTTATGGCTTGGAATGCTTCACAGCGCACGCTGCCCGTGCCCAGATGCCCGGCCCGCGGCGGAGGGCGGCGGGGCCCGGGTCTGCCGCTGCGGCGCGGTGACGTGGCGGCGGAAGCTGCTTATCAGTTTCATACTCAAACCCGACGACTGCGTGACTGGCGGCGGACTTGAAGGGTATTAGGTTGCGCTGTCGACAAGATTAGACACTCAAAAACAGCGCGAAAATCGACCCAACCGCTTATTCGACACCGAGGTTGTCCATTGCATGCTGACCTTAGACGATTTATGAAGAAGTAGTAGCTCTTGCTCACTTATCTGGTACCCATAATTGCGGTTTATCTCATCCACTTTGCGCTTAGATGGTGTAAATATGACGAAAATAAATGGATCAAAACAAATCTCTATATGGAGACTTCAGCTGTCATTTGCACGGCATGTGGCCTTCTTTCCAGGCTTAGTACGGCACGTGAACATTGGATACCTACCTATGTAGCATGTTTGAATAGGGTGCAATTATATCGCACCATGAGATACGCCTTGAAATGCCTGGTGGAGCGGTCAGGTATTCCAAAGTATATTTTTCATAATTTGGTCTTGACCTTTGACCTTAATACACACTTAAACAAGTTTGTTGTTTGGACGAGGATCATACGCCGCGACGCTATCGACAGCAGTTTGAATTTTTAATTCGGCCGGGCCGTTCTTGAGTTAGGGAGGGAGGGTCAGATCTCCTCCCGGCCGGTCAGTGGTATGCCGCTGAGGGGTCCGGTCAGTGCTGAGTTAACCGTGACTGAGATATATGTCACGGACTTCCGAGCTCCTGGCTGTTTTGGTTCTCAATGCACATACTCGTCGCCCGCCGATCGTCGCAGTCAGGGCGCTCGTCACCCGCCGATAGTCGTTGTCAGGGCGGTCTAATTGGTGTCCGTTTGGCCCGGTCGTCAACACCGCGGTTTTTCGCCCTCCGGTCGCCTCGAAAGCTTTTTTATTATTCACCGTTGGCCCTGTCTGTCTCGTGGTACCTTGATACCATAAGAGTCCACCTGTTTGAATGACATCGTGGAATCCCCCATCATCTCAGTTTGGCAGTTGAGCCTTGTCATGCCTGACAGTAGCACCCTTATAATATATGCTAGTGAGACTACACCACGCCGGGAATACAGCAATTTTTTTTTGGTGGGGGGGGGATAGTAAATGAAGGGTCCGGACCCTACCCCTTTCACCCTTCCACACTGCGTTTTCTGCATCGTGACTGAGGGTCTCAGGGAAACCTTGTGATAACTTGCAACTTTGTAAACGGAAAGAAAACCCAAAGTTCTACTCGCGGCTAGTTGTATTCGATAGTTGCATTGTGATCAGATATAAAACGGAATCCTAGAATAGGGATGAAGGTTTTTTGAGCGTTTGAGTTGAAAAAGACGTAAGCGGATGACTGCACTCATCGCGAATGGTTTCGAAACTCTCCAGGATGTTTTCGCCTCTCATGCACTTACGCATGCTTTCGGGAAAACGACGGCTGACGAGATGAACCTTATGGTCCTCCGGCTCCACCTTGAAAATGATGGCAATCAGAGCAGAACGTGCTTTAGAACATTCCCAAGCCATCATCTCTCAGTGCAATATCTGACGGACGTTTAGGTGTTCTACCACGACCTGTGCGCACTGCTTTATGCCATTTATTGCATCACTGCAATTTCCTGTAATCGTCCTACCGACCCAACACACAACTCTCGTGCGTAGCGTGCGTGCGGCGACGCGCGCCGTTAGAAGCAGCGGCACGGCCCGCACGCGTACGGACGGCAGCCTCCTCGCGCTCGCCACAGCTGGCTGGGCCGTGGGCCAGGCCCGCCACGCTCTGTGACACTCGGCCGCTGCCGCCGACGGATCCGACTCTGCTCGGCGCCGCGGGCGGGTTTTTGCAGCGGCGCGATGGCGCGCTCCGTCTGCTGTTCGCGCCATTTCAAGGCTGGCGCCGGAAAGCTATAGATCACTGAATCAGATGATTGTGATGGGCGGGTTTTGCAGATCGTGAACGTCGGAGGCTGCGGATAAATGGAATGTTTTTACTGCCGCGAATGACAGCTGATGTAAGCGGTGTTAATGATCTGAGATTTTGGTGGGCGAAGCTATTTCTCTGTGGTATGGCAAACATGGCACACCGAGACGGAGAAAATTGCGGTGGTTGCTTTTGCTCTGAATGAATCGCTATGACGGCTGCCTTTAGACGCTGGGCAAGGCTGGCTGTTTCGTTATGTTGCGAATGCTTTTAGTTCATCGGTAAGTATCTATAATATATGATCAGTGATCGATAATCTCGTATTGGTCGTGGTGGTGAGCCATTTTCCTCACCGTTGGACGAATATGTGAAGCTATTAGATGATCGATGTGGATTGAGTATGGGACGTTGGTCCTCGTCAACGATCTGGATAAGACTAGTTTCACGATGGGTGAGAGTCATTGTCCTCCAAGCAATTTGAGCTGTCCCCTGTACGTCGTTCCAAACATGCCATCTAAAAGTGAATTGGTACACCTTGCAGCCGCAAGTGAGCGGCCAACGGCCAACGCCCAACTTCAGTTGGGTGCAAATAGATAAGCCACCAGAGCCCATTAGCTTGCGAAACTCGTAATCATCTAATGTTTCCGGAAATGGCGGGGTCAGGACGACCGGCTGCCTGGCTATGCATGCTCCAGTAGGACGCTGTCGTAACCTGCGCCTAGCTGATGCTCCGCGCCAGCCTCGAGCGGCTGGGGGGAGGGGGCACTGCCTCCTGCCGGACCTCTGTTTTGCGCCTTAGATTATCATGAAATTAGTAGGGTGTATGTGTCATGCATTTGGATGGACGTGGGTGTCTCATGCGTTTCACGTATGTGTGTTTAACAGTGACCGGTGGTGTCACGACGCTGGGCCCGGCTGTGCCGTCTGCGCGCTGTTGGTCGACCGGTGGTGTCACGACGCTGGGCCCGGCTGTGCCGTCTGCGCGCTGTTGGTCGACCGGTGGTGTCACGACGCTGGGCCCGGCTGTGCCGTCTGCGCGCTGTTGGTCGACCGGTGGTGTCACGACGCTGGGCCCGGCTGTGCTGTCTGCGCGCTGTTGGTCGACCGGTGGTGTCACGACGCTGGGCCCGGCTGTGCTGTCAGCGCGCTGTTGGTCGACCGGCCCGATATGCTGCCGCCATTCTCGCTATAAATCAGTCAGCTGTGGACATAGAGGGGTAATATTAGCCTGGCTCAGTGTGGAGTCATTTGGGGAACAACCATGGTGCTGGCTTGGATAATGTAGTCAATCATCCGCATACGGCTGATAAGGCGTCGAAAGCTCCACCCCCTCCCCTCCCCCCCCCCGCCGTGCGCGGTTCGACCCGCCAACAACAGCGGTGGTGAGAGCTAATGACGTGTCCCACGGCTCCAGCTGATCGAGGACCGACCGCTGGTCAAGAGCAGCAGCTGCTCCACCATCTTTATCGACGACAGCACGGTGTCGCAGCCCAACCTGAAGAACACCATCAAGTGCGTGGCGCTGGCCACCTACTACCACATCCGCAACCGGTCAGCCGACCGTACGCTCGACATCTTCGACGAGAAGCTGCATCCGCTAACGGTGAGTCACGACCCCTATCCGCTCAACTGGGCGGGGGCTCTTGGAAGCTGCATCCGCTCACGGCGAGGTATGAGCCCTATTTGCTCAATTGGGCGGGGAGGTCTTGGAAGCTGCATCTGCTAACGGTGAAAAGTTTCACCTGCTCACGGCTAGCGAGAAGCTGCACTTGCTCACATTTGGCATGAGAAGCGCCCAACGATGAGAACGTGCACCATCGCAGTGAGGCTCGAAGCTGCACCATCACAGGGTGGGTAGAAGCTGCACCATCGCAGGGTGGGTAAAAGCTGCGCCATCACAGGGTGAGTAGAAGCTGCGCCATCCCAGTGAAGGTAGAAGTTGCACCATCGCAGGGTGTGTAGGAGCTACACCATTCCAGTGAAGGTAGAAGTTGCATCATCACAGGGTGTGTAGAAGCTACACCATTCCAGTGAGGGTAAAGGCTGCGTTATCACGGGGTGTGTAGAAGCTACACCATTTCAGTGAGGGTAAAGGCTGCGTTATCATAGGGTGGGTAGAAGTTGCACCATCACAGTGAGGGTAAAGGCTGCGTTATCACAGGGTGGGTAGAAGCTACTTCATTCCAGTGAGGGTAAAGGCTGCGTTATCACAGGGTGGGTAGAAGCTACTTCATTCCAGTGAGGGTAAAGGCTGCGTTATCACAGGGTGGGTAGAAGCTGCACCATTCCAGTGAGGGTAAAGGCTGCGTTATCACAGGGTGGGTAGAAGCTACACCATTCCAGTGAGGGTAGAAGCTGCGCCCGCTCAAGTTGAGGGGCTGCCCTCGCTCAGTCATGGTAAGCGGCCGCATGCGGTTCGTAAGTTTAAAAGTTGCGCCCCTCACGGGAAGTGGGGGAACGGCAACTGAATACCGTGAGTGAAAGACTGCACCCGCTGCGAAGTTGTAAGCTTGTTATCGGGACACTAGCCCCCCCCCCTCCCCTCTGAACCGCACATTTTGATGACCATCGCTGTGTTGCCCCCTTCCTCCTCTCACCCCCCCCCCCCTCCCCTCCCCTCTGAACCGCACATTTTGATGACCATCGCTGTGTTGCCCCCTTCCTCCTCTCCCCCCCCTCCCCTCCCCTCTGAACCACACATTTTGATGACCATCGCTGTGTTGCCCCCTTCCTCCTCTCACCCCCCCCCCTCCCCTCTGAACCGCACATTTTGATGACCATCGCTGTGTTGCCCCCTTCCCCCTCTCACTCCCCCGCTGGACAGTTAAAAGTAAAGCTAAAGTAGGCTAGGGTCTACGGTGTGCTAAGGGTTTATTTTACAATTTTCCGGGAAACGCGTCAGCTCCCCACATGTTTGGACCGCACTTTGCACAAATTAACCATTACTCTTCCGTACTACGTTTACGTAAAGCATGTCATACAAATGACTGAACAAGAGTCCTGATACAACCACCCATAAGCACTATATTTGTGTTACCCCGCTCGCGCACTGCTGTGAAGTCCAGGTACGGGCGCGGCGCCGGTGCCGGCCGCCGTCGGCAGTCGTCTCCAGCAGCAGGCGCCGGCGGCGTCGGGGCGCCGGGGCCGACAGGTGCGTTAGCGGAGCGCGGGCATCACACGCGGCGCCGGCGCTCACTCCATTAGGCTAACAGGGCGGCGGCCGGGCCGGCACGCCACGCCGGCGTGAGGGAGCGGCCCGAGGGGAGGGGAGGGGCGTCACCAGCCGGGGCTGCGCGGGCCGGCGAGGCGGCGTGAGGCGCGGAGCTCGGACGACGCCGAGAGGAGAGCGGGACAGTGTGAGGCCGAGAGTCACGTGGACTGGTCGGCCTGTGGCACCAGACGCGCTGGTTAAAAACGACACAAACTTCTCGCCTATGTTCGATCGCGCGGCGGTGGAAGGGGGAGGGACAGGGTGGCGGACTCCCCACTGACGGGTGGTGTCTCTCTGCTGTGTGTTTTGTTCAGCTGCGTATTAATCGATCCGGCATGGCTGCGGGGGTCGCGCGCTGGCGGTCGAGTCACCGCCTCACCGGCGACACATCCCGTCTCGCCGGTGTCATCACCGCTGTAACGGTCACGCCGCCGCCCGGCCGGCATGGCTGCGGGGGTCGGGCGCTGGAGGTCGAGTCACCGCCTCACCGGCGACACATCCCGTCTCGCCGGTGTCATCACCGCCGCAATGGTCACGCCGCCGCCCGGACGGCCCGGCTGTGTTGTTCCGGCGTGGCCTTCGGTCACGTCGCGCCATGCCGAACCGGCCGCTGCGGCATTTTCAATAATGGCGCCGTGCGTGCCGGAGCGGCCGGGCCGGGCGTGAGATCGCTGGGACGGTGCGTGTCATTGCGCTTCTGGCGTCCGCGCGGTTCGAGAAAGGTGCAGGGGTGGGCGCCGCCGGAGTGAGACCGTGCGCGTTGCCGCTGTCTGGGGCAGGGGACCGTCAGGCACTCATATATCATTTGTGTTCAGCATGTCTGGGGACCTAGCTGCGCTGCCGCCTTCGAACGGCCTCCTGTCACCGGCCGTCCGCCTGATCTAATTTCCCCGGGGGCCGCGGCCGGCCGGATTGGCGGGCGCCGCGTGACAGCCGGGCGCCCGCCTCTGACTGACGGCTCGCGTCGCCGCCCTGCTGCCGCAGAAGGACGGCGTGGCGGACGACTACGACCGGCACATCCCGGAGCATCGGCAGATCTACAAGTTCATCCGCACGCTCTTCACCACGTCACAGCTGACGGCCGAGTGCGCCATCGTCACACTCGTCTACCTGGAGAGGTAGGCCGGCTGGTCGGTCGGTCGGTTCGCCGCCAGGCTGGTGTGCCGCGGTCCGCGGTGTAGGCTCCGGCCCCTGCGTTTAGCCGTCGTCGGTGCTGTAACCCGGTCAGGTTTCGGTGGGTCCGATACGTGGTGTGCAGGTATGGGTGTGTTTGGGATTACCCCCATTATTGCTGCCTGAGAGCCCCATCACAATAACCAATTGGCACGAACTGAAGCAGTCACCAGCACACCGGCAAACAGCCAACACCTTGCAGTGGAGCATTGCGCTTGAGACCGCGCAGGGACGTATGGGCTGTACAAGGCTTATCTTGAATCCAATGGCAAGGCGTGTACGCAGCGGCCGGCTGGCAAGCTGTTGCGGCGTCCGGCACGGCACGGCCATAGCAGAGCGCCGCACAAATTGCGCAGACCCGAGGGCTGGGTGTGACAGGTCACCGGTGTCAACAGGCAGGGCTGGTACGAGGCGGCCTCGTACGGTTGGGCACGGTAGACGGCCAACAGCGCGCGCGCAGATCAGACCGGAAACACTGAGACGGTGCGGCGGCTGGCATGTCATTACCATTACCATACCATACCATACCATTACCTGCTGACACGGCACCGCGAGCAACACACGCACCTCATCTGTGTGGCCTTAAACTCCTGCCAACGCTCTATGCGCTGTTATGGCTAAAACGCAGCCTAAAGTAGAAAGGATGTATGGAAGAGCCAGGGCACAGCAGACTAGGGAGGAATAAGCAATGTAAAGTGATGGTATGCATGTGTCGAGAGTGTGTATAACTCCCAAACCATTCGTTTCACCTGGTGTGGCTGGCTGAACCCATGACTGACTTTTGAAACCAGATACATTTCGTGAAATGACTGATGAATATTTGAAACTGGATGTGTCATTTTCGGCTGCATTTGGAATTTTGCATTCGCTCAGCTTGAAAGGTCATGATGTATGAATGCCAATGATAGTGAGCGAAGTGCCAGCTTTAGTTGGTCAATCCGGATTGGGTACATAAATTGGGGAACGGTCAGATTTTGTGGACGGATTGGATCCTCGCATTGGGTTGGATCCATGGATTGGGTTGGATTTCGGATTGGACTGGATCGTTGGATTAAGCTGGATTCTTGGATTGGATTGGGTCCTTAGATTGGGCTGGATCATTTGATTGGGTTGGATCCTTGGATTGGGCTGGATCTTTGGATTAAGTTGGATCCTTGGATTTGGCTGGATCTTTTGATTGGGTTGGATCCTTGGATTGGGTGGGATCCTTGATTAAGTTGGATCCTTGCATGAGATTGGATCCCCGCATTGGATTGGATCCTTGACTCAGCGGACCCGATACGCATATTTAGCTCCGTGGGACGTGTAGCGTAAACACTACCGCCCGTACCAGCAGCTGTTGTCTGCTGCGAGGCATACGCCGCCCGTCCTGCGACGAGCCCAATCAGCAACGATGTGCAGAGGCTGCGTCGCGTGAGGCTGGACGCTCGCTTTTCCGGGCTAGGCCAATGTGGAGGCCTGACATCAAGTATCTTTAACGACCAGTGATCAGCGATTGTACTCTGCCAGGTGGTAGAGTTTGCCTGCATTGCACATTGTCAGCGCTGGCAATGTTATTGGCGGGATGTACTTGGTGCCGAGGGTGCCGCACGGTGGCCGCTTGTTTGTTGCCGGCGCCGACGGCGGCGTGCTTGGCCGCCGCTCATGCCGCTGCCGGCCGGTGCGGCGGCCCTGCGCCCGGCCGCCGGCCGCTCGTCCGCGCCCAGCTGGCGGCCTCGCCTGACCCGGCGCCCGCTTCAGGCTGCTGACGTACGGCGAGATGGACATCACGCCGGGGACCTGGCGGCGTATCGTGCTCGGCGCCATCCTGCTGGCCTCCAAGGTCTGGGACGACCAGGCCGTCTGGAACGTCGACTACTGCCAGATCCTCAAGGACATCGCCGTCGAGGACATGTAAGTGTCGCCGGCGGGTGACACCTGGGCGTGGCCGGGTCCTTTGGCGTCAGAGTGCTTGCCGGACGCCTGGGCGCCAGCAGTGTGTAAGGGCTAGCGAGGAAGTAAGCTGATGCAATCTTTCGCGCTCACTGACTGCCTCGCGCATTGAACAAAGTCCTGGTGAGCACTAGTTTAAAAGGCGACGGACGACTCCCGTCGAGTTGCACGCCGCAATAGCAATCGCACCGTCCGCAGGAACGAGCTGGAGCGCAAATTCCTGGAGGTGATCCAGTTCAACATCAATGTGCCGTCCAGCGTGTACGCCAAGTACTATTTTCACCTGCGCACACTGGCCGAGGCGAACGACCTGTGCTTCCCGTCCGAGCCGCTCAGCCGCGAGCGCGCGCAGAAGCTGGAGGCCATGTCGCGCGTGTGCGAAGACCGCCTGGCCACGGACCTGCTGCGCGGCGGCAAGAAGTGGTCCAGCATGGACAACGTGTCGCTGCACCGCCGCAGCGTGGCGATACTGTCGTAGCCGTAGGCGGCGCCACCGCCCCTCTGTGATATCGCCGGCGTCGGTAGGCCGCACCCGCGGCCGCCGGCGGCGCCGCGTCCCGCCGCTGGCCGCGGGCCGACGCGGCTGTGCTCCGCGTGCTCCGGTGCGCTGGCGCTGCGAGCCGGTGCTGCGAACGTGGACGTGCTCCGCGCGCCCCGCCAGCGGCAGCGGCGCCCCTTCCGTGGTGGGACCGTCGGCCGGCCGCGCCCCAGAGAGCGGGGCTCGCGTGTGTCGACGCGCCATGTGATGGCCGTCGAGAGGCCGCGCTGCGCCGCCGGTAGAGGCCCGCGCGCGCCGCGCCAGCCGGCGGGAGCTAGTCAGCCGGCCGGGCCAAGCCGAGACTGCAGTGGCCGGCAGAGTCAGAGCGGAGTATAGTTGGTCTGCGCGAGAGCGGGGAGAAGAGGGGGGCGGAGGGGGGGGGGGTACGGACGGACGGACGAAGGCGTCGCGCGCGGCGCCGGACTTGTTGAGCTTTGTTTACACTCGTGCTAGGTTGACATATGGTGCCAAACTCCGTGCTGATCACCTTGTATTTTGTTTCGATGATCTCTGGTTCCCTGTACTGTGCGCCGTCCTTGCTTGCTAATCCCGCCGGCGAGAGTGGCGGTCCACGCGAGGGCTGCCGGCGGCGGCTGAGACTGCTTTGAACTCGCGGTGGCGGACTGTGACGCCCGGGGCGGTCGGCGAGGTCAGCCGGCGTGACCTTTGCGGCTGCGCCGCCGCGCGCGCGGTGCGACCCTTGACCCGTCGCGTCTGGCGGCGCAGTGCGCGTTCTTACAACGTTCCAGATGCAGCATTGGCAGTGTTTTCCCGCCGCGGTGGTGGCCGCGGTTCGTGTGTTTGTACTTCTTGGCCGGTGTGAGCGGATGTGTCCGATATGGAACTAATACACCTGTTTTGTTATCTGGTGGCCGTCCTGCTGGCGGCTGGTGGCCGCCACGGATCTCTCCGACGTCGCAAGGCGAGCCCACCCGGCAAGCGAGCCGCTGTGCTGAGGCTGAGCTTAGGCTGGGCTGCGAAGACTGATCAGCCCAGTGGCTGTCCGTACAGCACGATGACATTGCAAAGCGCGTAATTTACTGTGATCCCGGTTGCGGCATGCTGTCCAGAGACAGATTTTAAGTTGACCCATTCTGTTTGCGGCACCGGCTGTGAGCTCCACAGATCATGATCCCGTCGGATTTATCGACAAGTCAGCGGTTGGCTGATGAAAGGCAACAGCCTAGTTTCACAACCTCATCAGCACCGGGGCATATGGAAATATGGAACTTTGTAATCATCCCAGCTACAAACTATCCGCAACATGTTTGCTTTCAACGGAGAAACAAAGCCGGAACTGGCTTGTTTGTGGCTGGGATGGAGGCTGCGGGACAGGACGCGCTTGACCGCGGTCGCCCCCCCCCCCCCCCCCCCCCTGCTGTTTGCAAGGATAATCGGTGAGGTTCCGGGTACTTAGCATTGAATTTAACATGGTTACCGGATCGGAACGGAACGAAACAATTTAACGGAACTTCGCATAATGGTCAAAATTGGACGGTCAGCAACGATTTCCTCCATGGCCTGCAGTGCAGACTTGACTTGCACCGAGGTTATGACGATACGTGAACTGTTACCGCAAGGCTCCTACTGGCCGATACGTGGATCACGGACTGCCCCACCTCAGCTCAGCAGGATGACGTCAGCAGCACTGAAGTAACGCTGACGTCAGCAGGAGGGGCTTAACGCACAAGTTGAGAGGCGTGCCTTTGACTTCAGCAGGACGAAACTGAAGTCAGCAGAAATGATGATGGCGACAACAGCCAAAACTATGACGTTACCAAGCGTTGCTCTGAAACTGGCCAGCGCGTCGTTTTACAAGCACCAATTCAACGCGAGTACGCATAGTGCTGACGTCAGTAGGCGACCCTGACGTCACCCAGCGTGACACTGCCGTCAGCAGGCATCGTCGGTGGCAGCGGAAGTCACTGAGAGGCGGCGGTGCCGAGGGTCAAGTGCAGCTGGCGAGTCGTCAGAGGCCGGACCCGAGCGGCGTCGCGGCCAGGCCTGCAGGCAGGGGCCGGCTGCGCTCGGGCCGGTAATGGTTTACGTAAGGACAGTACCAAAAGCGGCATGCGACACCAGTGCAGTATTGTGTGATATTAGATGCAGGCTGACTTGTATTATGAAACGGGAATTAATGTTTTTTAAGGCAAAGTGGACGGCAAGAATGTACGGAGCATGTTGATTGCTTTTGTTCAAAGACATGTATGTAATTAAAGTGCCACGGAACTTTCTTGTTCAATGAGTTTGCAACAGAATGCAGTAAGGTGGAATAAAGGCCGCAGGCCCAGGTGCATATGGAGACTCAGAAAACGTCAATACTGGGTGACAGTCTGCGAGAGGTTCCTGGCACCGAGCAGCCTGCTAATGCTCAGCATGCCATTTGCATGTCGTAAGTGGTGCGCTCCTGTTAGTGACAAGTGGTTTTGAGAAGCCCAAAGATGATGTAGGATCAGGAGAGGATCAGGAGGGAGTAGTTCATACGAAATACTAAGAAAAAGCCAAGAATACTTATAATACTACTTACTTTCCTGCCGCTTGCTTGGAGCCCAGTTCCCTTTGGTTTATACGCATATGTATTAGCCATACGTTGTTCAGAGTTTTGCTGGTAATTAGCGACTCGCTTTTCAATTTATAAACGGTGTGTAGGACTTGCAAGGCCTGCAGTGGGTTTCGGCTCCAACGGATAGCGTGGCTGAGCTCGCACAGCGCCCACTGAAGGCCAGAAATGGGCTCGGCAGTCCTGGCCTCAAAACTCCAAATGCCACAAAACTGGAGCCAATGATCATGGGACTCTGCACCACGAATGCAACTAATACTGAGGTCATCGTCACGATAGCTGCGGCACTAGCCGAAACAACGGAAACGGCGTCGGACCTTGAAGGGCAATACTCTTCCAGTCCATGGTCTCGCAAGAGCTGGAAGGCATCAGTCATGATATTTGGTGCACGTCAATCCGAGTCAGTAAACATTCACAGCTATGCGGTCTGTTACATCGCTTCCAAACGTTGCCTCCCCATCCGTTCCTGTATGCGCAGACATTCGATAATTTGGCACTAATTTGGCACATTCGATAATTTGGCCTTCTGCGTCAAATATCAGTCGATCGGTAAAAACAAGGGTGGTTTAGTACATTAGCTGTAAAAACCCGGCGCCTTAATAAGCAGCAAGAATACCACTTCACGTCGGGCTCCAGCAACAGAATCAGCTCACAAATAGCAGGAGATTCAGCACGCACCCGGCTCGAATCAGCACGCACTCGGCTCGAATCAGCGCGCACTCTGCTCGAATCAGCGCGCACTCGGCTCGAATCAGCGTCGAGTGCCATTCACTCCGCCACGATAAAAAGCGTCTAAATATATTGTGTGACAAGCCAAGCCTCGAAAGCCAATCGGGTCCTGTTTAGACTAGCATGCGAAAATACTGCAGAAAACTTGTGGCTGAGAGGTGCAAAACTGTTGAATTTGCATGAGAATGCGACGCTGCTTTGAAATCTTACCCTGAGATTCCACAGTCGGAGACGGGCGGTTTCTTGGAAGCTTCGAAAGGTCCGAAAGCCAATAAGGGCATCTTATGAAAGTTGTCCGTGCCAATCTCTCCACGTCTTATCAGGGAACAGGAATGTCCCAATCATAAACATCGTCCAGACACTTTTTGGCATAACTTGTTTTTACATATCGGAGGGACATTGTTAACAAACGCTCGGGTGAGGGTCAATTTGACACCAAAGGTTTTTCTGGAATGGTTTCCGAGCGGTGCGGCGTAGCCACGCCAAATTTTGCAATGCTGTAGACAATTGAATAGCTGATCGTTTGGTATCAAAAATTTAGATCTACCTTGTAAGGTTGCTGACGTGAGGTAGGTCAAAGTCAGGCAACATATTCAGCGAAATCAATTTCTAGAGAATCGCTCGTTAGGCAACGCAACAATTGAATGGACAAATTCCACTGACCTTGGGTCAGGTATTATACATCTTCCATGGACTTATTAAAGGTCAGAATAGCTCGCTGACGCTAAACGACCCAGGTCAGCATTTTGGTTTTGGGAACATGTTGTCCATATTGTCTTTGTCGCTTATTCAGATGTAAAACTCAAAGCAGTTTTGTATGTCTGTATGATTTTGGTTTTTGTGACCTTCGAAAATTCAAACAAAGCCACTGACCTTAAATGAGCACGTGGCCTTTTGCTTAGAACAGGTATCTAGATTCTGGGGGCGCTTTTGGAAACCAACCTGGAGTTCGACCTTGTTTGGCCTTATCTGACCCGAAGATCATGACCTAGAAACCTCAAACTTTGACCTAAGTAAGTTTACGTACAGGTCGACACGCCTTGTGAATTTGGCGTCTCTAGCTTTCTAAGTTATTGAGATGTCAGGAGGTCAAATTAATCTCCACACGAGCGAAGGGTACCCAATCGGCCACCCGGGCGCGTGTTGACTGGCTATTTTTCAGGGTAGTGGAGAATGTTGCTCTCCCGTAGATATGCCTACGTCTGGCTTGCACACAAATGTTTCGGACGGTTTTCCGGGTAAATTGGAGCCTCTGGCTGTTTGATACAAAGGTGTGAGGTGTGTCGCTTGCCGCCAAATAAGACGATGGTGAAGAAACGTAGCTTTTGGTTTTGTGTGAGAGCTTCTAAGCTCTGGAAGTTCCACCCATTCGGTTTTCAAGTTGTTTAATGCTTGCTCGCACACGTCAGTTTCCTTTCTGAACCCCTGTTTAACGTTAACAGACACCATTGCTCGCGTTCCTTGGCTTGAAGACGCAGTCGATGTTCAATGACCTATTGCACAAATGCTCATGATCACGAGTCTCTTGTCATGAACGAATGCTGACGTAATATCGCATCACACCACATCACACCACATCATACCACCTTATCTGATCGTTAAGCACCTCGTAGTCTTAGTCTATGACACTCAGATATCAGTTGCAGTAGCAAAGGCTATTGCAACTGAGAAATTCAACCAACTGACCTATTCACCAATTGACCTCGCCGATTCAGGCGTCGCGTTGTGCTGTTTCCAACTATTCTATGTGTAGCATTGTTACGCCGACCACTATCCGACATCGCTGACTAAGCAAATTTTGGACCATGGCCTGCGCAAGCGGCGTGGGAAGCCAAAGTTTGCGATTATTTACTCTCACTTATACTACGATTGATGCTACAGTCAGAACAAAAACATTTCATTCAAGCCCGCTCTATTTTTCTAAAAGGTGTGCCCCGTAACGTTATTAAACTCTGAGTCGCGTGTGGTCATATTTTTTTGTTTGCTTCACCTTGCGACTTGTTTCTTGGTGCACCGAGCTGCCGGTGGGATGTGAACGCTTCGCATGTGACAATGAGACTTTCCACGTGGCGGTAATATGCTTCCTTGCGCCGGCGAGGCGTTTCTCGCCTGTCGGCGAGGTGTTTACCATTTCGACTGGCATCGTTACCAGCGGCAGTTGATATCCCCCTATGTGTCGTTGGTATGCCCACCATTTGTTTTCGAACGACGGCGAGAAAACCTTGTGACGGCGAGACGCGCGATGGTGAGATGGCTCCCATGCGATGGTGAGATGCTCCCGCGCGACGGCGAGATGGCTCCCGTGTGGCGGTGAGACGGCTCCTGTGCGACAGTGAGACGGCTCCCATGCGACGGTGAGACGGCTACCATGTGATGGTAAGACTGCTCCCGTGCGACGGTGGAACGACTCACGTGTGGCGGTGAGACTGTTTCCTTGTGGCGGTGAGACGGGTTCCGTGTGATGGTGAGACGGCTCCCATGCGGCGGTGACACGGCTCCCGTGTGACGGTGAGACGGCTCCCGTGCCACGGTGAGACAGCCGTGAGCGCCCCGGCGGTGAGCGGGAGCGCCACCGCCACCCAGCTCGGCGCCCGGCTCAGTACACATCGACCGGCGACGGCGGCGGCCACTTGAGCCGGCTATTTGTGGCCGCTGGCCCGTCATTACCCCCCGCTCTCCGGTCGGCCAATATCCCCTGACCTGATCCCGCCCGTCCGTGCATATGTGCGCTGGCCCGGGTCGATACGCAGACGGACCGGCCAGCCACGGCACCATAATAACCTCCTCCTCGCTGAACTTGGTCGGCGGTCGATTGCTGAAGTTGACGCGCGCTGTCGCAGGAAGGTTGCGAACTACCGTTGCGTTCGGGGGTGTTTACTGCGGCGTTTGTGGGCGGCGGCGCGTCCCTGAGACGCTGAAATGGGGCGGTAACCACCGGCAAGCATCTCCGAGTGTACTGAGGACTCATGCTATCGGTGGGGATTGGGGAGGAGAGCAGTCTGTTCGCTCAGCCATAGCTATTCTCGTTGTAGCGTGGCAACGACACGACATGAAGTCAAGGCACTAGTGATTTTGTATGCGGATGCTCTTTGCCTTCGCACCACGGCATAAATAACGGCATCAACTAACTGGAAGTGAATACTGTCGTTGAAAAGGACATTTTCATGTGGAGGCTCATCGACCAAACTACGGGCTCGTTAAGAAGCTTTTTCCCCTAACATAAAGAGTTTCTATGACATTTCAAGTGTTTGAAGATAGCAGGCCAGTGAAAGTCACTGTCATTTTGCTCCTTAGCATCATTGGCATGCGGATCGTGTCGACACTTTGTCCTTCAGTGTTAACTTGTGCTGTTCAGTGTTTCCCAGTTTTTTTACACCTGAGTTCGAAAGCCTTTGGGCTGGCGTTTTAAAGTTGGACGCTTTTTACTGGCAATCACTTTGACGTGGCGTGAAAATCTGAGTTTCTGTGTCAGCCAGAGGCACTTCTTTTTGGGAGGACTGCTGTCAGACCAGACGGGTGGGTGGTGGATTGCGATGAGCGGTGGGTCGTGGATTCGCTGACGACGAAGAATGTGTATTTTTCATGATTCTTGGAAGAGGTATTTAGATTTAAACGTTTTGCTTTTCCACCAATACACTCGCCATATCGTGTCACGCGGCGTCGTGTCGATATTTGGACATGCCGGAACACGGTTCGTTCCATCGAAGCTTACCACATAAGGGTGATGTGTGATGAATGTAAATCGTCGGGAGCGTATCCAGAATCAATAGAAGCTGGAGTGTGGATAGTTGGCTGTGGATATGAGCCAAACTAGACAACTCGGTGACATGATACATAGTTTCACCAGTCTTCTTATAATGAAAGGCTTCCGATCCAATAGCAAAATGCATGCAGGTAACACATGCATTACCAAAAAGCAAATCTGCCGATGCTGAGGCGATGCCAGGCAATAAGACTGAAGAGAGTTGCAGCAAGCAGTTATTCCGAGATTCGCCGCCGAGCAATGCGGTAATGGCTTCCTTGTTTTCTTGCCGCTGGTGTCGTGCACGTGTTCAATGATAATACTTCAAGATATGCACGAAAGGAGGCCTCGTGATGCGGATCAAAGGCTGGTATTTTAAAGTCAATAAGATACTTAATTAATCATAAAAGTTTGCCAACGTCGAATTTGCGTGGCAATTTCGACATTATGCACGACAGTAGCAGAGTCAGGTAAAAGAATAGGGGTGGAGAGGGCACACATTCCACTCTGGCAACATATTTGCATACACGAACGCAAAACGTGTCGACAGGGGACTGCAAGCGGGGACTGAATTCTCCATCTCACGCTTCTTTTTAGCACCACTCTTGTCATTCTTTTTAACACTACACCCATCCTTTTTAACACCACTGCATCCGTTGCCATTTAACGCAAATGAATGTCATGAAACGTACATTTAGTATCTTTAGCCAGTTGTAGGTAATAATTCGGAGAAGATTGTGAAGCCTCAACCAGAGATGAAGTTTGCGCCTTACTGCCCGGTCCTGCGTCTGCCACTGGTGCGGAAGCAGCTGATGTACATCATGCAATGCTCTATGTGGGGGCTTGGATCTTTGTTTTATGAAAGCATCGCTTAAATCCCTAAAACAAGCGGCCCTGCAGAATTTCTTTCACCCCAGTTTGAAAACACATCAGTTAAAACGCGTTTTTTATGTAAAAAGGGGGTCAAAGTTCCGATGGGTTGCATTGGCCCCCAGCAACAAAACCCACCAGAAAATTTCGAAATCTCGGGTACCCCGTCCTTCCACAAATTCATACAAAATTGTACGCCATACAACTCAGCTTGAATGCCAGCGTTATGTCTGCTTTAGCTACATGAGTCCTTCGAACCACTGTCATAACAGTTTTTTGGAGCCGCTATTACCGTATCGAAGTGGCCACGGATACGGCATAGTTCCCCAGCATGGAAGGCACGCGGGGGTGAGAGCTCGTGCTGTGGAGCCTTGCGTCACCTGGACGCGCTTCTTCGCAGTGAGCCCTCCCTCCCATGGACGAGTACGGCTGTGTTATGGCGCGTGAGCCGTCGGTCATTGTCACGCGTCACTTGGGAGTGTTGCATTTCATCCCCGGGTCACGTTCCCACCGCGGAGCGGTGGACGCATTCGTGTCGGATAAAGGTTATTAGGCGCGGGTCAGACCTGGAGCACCGATGCGGCATACGAGCCCCTCAGGTGAAGGTCTTGTTGCGGTCAGGTGCGGTCTTGTTGCGGTCAGGTGCGGTCTTGTCGCGGTCACGTGCGGTCTTGTCGCGGCCAAGCGCGGTCTTGTTGCGGCCAGGTGCGGTCTTGCTGTGGTCAAGTGCGGTCTTGCTGCGGCCAGGTACGGTCTTGTTGCGGTTAGGCGCGGTCTTTCTGCGGTTGGGTGTGGTTTTGTTGCGGTCAGTTGAGGTTTTGCTGTTTTCAGGTGATGTCCTGCTGCGGCCAGGTGCGGTCTTGTTGCGGTCAGGTGCGGCCTTGTTGCGGTCAGGTACGGTCTTGTTGAGACAACTGAAGACTTATGGAAGAAGAGTGTTAAGCAATTGGATGACCGTTTTTGCACGTACGCCATGGCATTGCACAGGTAAGAAGAAACTGTTAACCCTCACCTTTACGGGGATTTTTTGGCGTTCACCTACGTGGCAACCTCAGAAACCCCCTATGATCTTGGAAGTTAAACAAGGTAGACCCGAGAGGAAAACGACAATGAAAAGTTTTTGTCAAACTTTTGAGCGGTTACACACACTTTTCATGACGGCTGAAAATCTGCCGGGCATAGATTGGGATTAGGGCTTGTCCACCCCTCAACACGCGCTCGGGTGGGGTCAGTTTGCCTCCCCCCCCCCAAACTTCAACAAAACAAACTGGAAAAACTCGGATTGGTGGAAATTGAATAAAGGATCTTTCTGCATTTAAAAATTAGAGAACCTTGCAAGGTTGATAAACTATGGCGGAACAAAGTCAGGTCATGGTTGTCAGAGGAGGCAATTTCAAGAAAATCGTTCAATCTGATGCGACAACGAAGAAGTAATACAACAATTTTCTATCGACCCAGAGTCTAGTATGAAGACCAGATCGAGATCAAGCACAGCCTGTTTTTTACTGGAAGGTTTGCTTCGTAAGGTAGCTTGTGAGGCGCATTTACAACTTTTTTGTTAGAACAGGGAACGCAACAGACATCTTCTAAGAACTTTTTTTAAATAAGAGCACGTCACTGATCTAAAATGACGCAGGTCAACCCTGTGAGGTTTTAAGGAATGCACCACCTAGCGCTAATCATTCACGCCTATTCGAATATAAAACATCCAAACACTATCGCAGGATTTTGGACACCATGGCCTTTTAAAGGTTGGACAAGATCACCCTGAAATAAACACCAATGATCTTGTTTTTAGAGCATGACCAATGTTCAAGCCGATTGCATGAGGTGGTCCGGGGCACTTACGACACCCATGTTGAGTCGGGCCTTGTGTTACCTTGTTTTTCTCGCCGCTCATGACTTCTAAGCCTCAAATTTTGACACAAGTGAGTTCACATACAGTCCAAGCCACCCTATCAATTCGGTATCTCCAAAACTTTTGCTTTTTTAGGTATCCGGGGTCAAGTTGATACCCTCTCGACCGAATGCTTTTCAGCCGGCCACCCGGGCGCGTGTTAAACGAAATCCAAGACCAAAAAACTGCAACAAGCCGTGCATTATCGGCTTGTTCCCCACTGGTGGGCAGCGCTGGAGCTGCGCCCGGCCGTTGCCAGGAGAACGGAAGGGATAACGATCAGCTCTCCGCTTACCGCGCTGACCGCCGCTGACGTCACGGTCGTCCCACGTGCGTAATCTGGCGGCTTGCGCGGCCGCCGTGCCACGGTGAGCAGGTCAGCGCTGTCCATCTGAGCAGCCCCCGTGCGGTCGATGTTAACCAGCGATCGTCGGACTTACGAGAAGGGTTGATCCGCACAGCGAGCGTTGGCCGAGCGCCGAGATCTGCGTCCCCAAGGTATGGCCGTTACGGACTGGCGCGACGG
>NW_023596225.1:10343931-10371431 GCF_011947565.3 Pollicipes pollicipes | reverse complement strand
TGTTGCCAGATGCCTCGAAGTGCAGGAGTATGCACCAGCACGGCAGTTGTTTAAACACGCGCTTGAGTTGGGTCAAATTGAACCCCCCCGCAAATGCTATCCAGAATCATTTCCGAACGGTGCGGCATAGCCGCGCCAAATTTGCTTATCTGTAAAGAACTAAAAAAGTGAGGCAAAAATTGGATGAGCCTTGTAAGGTTACTTACTTATGGCAAGTTAAGGTCAGGCCAAGGCTGTCAGCGAAGAATATTTCTAAGGAATGATTCAATATGATGCAACAGCAGAGTTTTAGACGAAGATGTGCAGAGCTAAAGAGGTTCCTGAGGCATTGAGCCAACTAAATTTAGAATAACGATTAATTGCATTGACTTGGGGTCGAGTATGAAGATCAGCCCGAGGTCAAAACTAACCTGATTTTGTAATTAAGAGCTTGGTTTACTGGGTGTTTTTTATGCACATTTCGAATTTATTGTTGGCATGTTCCATGGACTTTTTGAGGGACGGAACAGGTCACTGATCTAAAATGACCCAGGATAACATTGTACTTCAGGAACACACCGTCTAGCGTAATCCCCGACGCCTATTCCCAAGACAAAATAGGAGCAATCCCGTAGGTATTTGGTCAAATTGACCTTAGAAAGGTCAAATAAGGTCACTTGTCTAACTTAAAAACCATTGGCCTTTTGCTTAGAACAGGTATCTAACTTTATGCCACTTGCATAAAGGGGCTTGGGGGCAATTGGGACACCATTCTGGAGTTTGACCTTTTTATCTTTAATAACTCCAAGGTCATAACCTGGAACCTTCAAATTTGGACACAAGTAAGTTCACGTACAGATAAATCCACCATGCAAATTTGGTGTCTCCAGCTATCTTAATTTCTGAGATTTTAGAGGGGCTGTATTCACCCCCCCCCCCCCCCCCGCCATCCAAGCGAGGGATATTCCACGGATATTCCACTAGCCACCCAGGCGCGTGTTAAAATGTATATTTTTATCTTCCACTTACATCTGCACATTCACATGCGCTGCAACATGCGAGTTCTGAAGGCATCCAATTTGTAGACATTATACAACTTAGGCTGATGGACGTTACGGACAATGACATCATTGTTTTAATACGACGAGGGAAAAACAAAATCAACCTCGTAACTAATGTCAACTTCGTAAGACGGTCGGCTTCATCAGCAGGGACCATGTGACGATGATAAGAAACGCCAGCAAGCAAGTCAACCTGACGATGAAAAGCTTAGCACCAGCTTTAGCTTGCCCGTTTGGGTTTTCCGTGTAGGATCTCAACAGTTGCAATCATGGGACATTTTGCCCGCGTTATACGCACATCCCTCTCGGTTTGAAGCAGCCTTCCTGCCAGGCAAGAGACTGGCGGTTTTTCTATCAGCCAACCGTGCCATGCGTTTAGGCCAGGTGACCTTTTCTCCCTTGTAAGACCTATTGCGTTGTCCTGCCCTTCGTGGGCTTGTCCTTCACACCGACCACTCTCCCTGCCACCATACGATTTTGCTCCTACCGCGGGCGCATCTCAGCAAAACATTAAGGCTCGATTGCGTGAATGCTTTTTATTGGATATATGCCTCTTCCTATCGATCAATCATCCTTCAAAGGAAGGGTAATATGACCTCCAGTCATAGCACTATGACTGGAGACTTTGACGTGTGAGACCTATTGCAGACCTATGGCATTGACGCTCGCCAACCCCGCCAACCCACCACATGGTGCTGGGTTGCGCCCGACCAAACACGTGCACACGCTGCAACGGCACATGACGCTGCTCAGCCGGCTAGCGCACTACTAGCCTGGATAAATAGCTATGTTGATGCTAAACTTGTATAAGATAGCACTTCTGTAAAAAAATTGTGCTTGCCGCGGAACCCGGTAATACGGAGGGCACACTGCAATAGAGCAATCCATGGATTTAACTTTTATAGTCCTGGCCAAACTGATCGGTTGCAGTTAAATCTAGGATCTAACTTTCATATTTTTGAATTATGTCCGGTCCGAAAAGGCTATGCAGGGACATGTAGCCAATGTTATTAAAAACAAGAACGCCACCGACGTTCTTTTTTTTCTTCAATTTTACGCCACCGAATGTTATAAACCACCCGGTAAAGAAGTACGCCACAAAAAATACGTCACAAAAAGCAGACAACGCGGCTGCCTGAGTATTATAAAGCTATTTTTGAGACAACCTCTGGCGAAGCACTGCGCCATAGTTGTAAAGAGACGACAAATTTTACGGCAGATAAAAACGCCACTCCACCCCGACGTTTTTTGTGGACTGCGGCATGCCATTCGTGCATTTGGAGTGATATTTTAGATATTTCAGATGGGAAATGAAACCAAGATTGTTCCAATGCTGTCCCAACCATAACTTCCTGCAGTGCCTTGCACGTTTCTTGTGTTCCGTTGCGGGGAGAGCATTGGTAAGACACCTTACCGAGGACATTGCTAGGGCATGCGACCATGTACGGAAAGTAGCAGTGAAAAACGAAACGCGGGTCAGTTCTAAGAACAGCATACTTGATATGAACAATGTGTGAACTTACAACATGTAGATATCCTCACCTCACAGCAGGAAGCAGACTACCATATTCCCTAGTAATGTCGTGCAATGCCAACCAATTCCGTTTTAACGGAATAATGGAAAAATAACCACTGTTGTTAATATTTTGCACAGCCCAACGTGATTGCACTATTCAAAACATTTACAATTAACAGCAGTGTGCTAAAAAAGCAATAAAAGGTTGTCTACTGAATGCAATGTCTTAACAGTCATGCAAAATGCTGCCACCACCAGGCAGTTTCACTCCAAAGTATTGTTCACACAACTAATAACACATGTATAACAAGAAAATATTGCATGCAGTGAAATGTCACCGCAAACCTGCTGACATTACACAAGGCTGGAGACATGGCAAGCGCATGTGGTTGTGGTAACAAGTGCAAAAAGTGAGGAAGTGACAAAGCTGCCAGTGCGTGCAAGGCCCGTGATAAAAACATTGTTAAATGCCATCCAAGAAACCAACAGCACTACCTTTCCACTTCTCCCGGCGGCCAGCATCTCACACAAGTTGCAGTGACTAAAAAAGGCTTTGAACAAAATGACCAAACATGGAAAACCAGATGACAACAGTTGCCGAAGCTTTTTACCAATCTTTCAAGGCCACACAAAACATTACGTGATAATTTTTCAATGCAATTTCCCTGGAGGCATTACATTGATGGCTCACAAGTCATGCTTGCCTGCACACAAAATTTGTCAAGACAGGAATATGGTATCCACAATAACACAGCACCATATTTTCAGAATTTTTAAGGCAAAGACAATGTTGCAAAGCCATTTCATGCAAGCGTTTACCCAAGCATGAGCATGAACGAGCTGCGCAGACCTGCCCCTCCTGCCAAAATGAATTGGTAATATAATGGCACGCAATGGATAAATTGCAGACTGAAATATCTCAATAGGTTCAACATGTTGGCAAGATCATAATGAAGTGGCACCTTTCTACAACCCTGCAGCATAGAAAATGCTAATGTTCCTTAAGGTTGTCTGGTATCACCACCCTGTCATGTCCAAATGCGAACATAAAAATAGAGGCAGATATCGATATATCACATTTATTGGCAGTCATTAGGCTTGAAGAATACGAAAACAATGTTCTCTCTCAGTAGTGCAAACCTCGCACGCACACTCCCCATTACATCAAGATCAATGCAGGCCACTGACACGCACCACCAGTGATCACATCCACTTCAAGCGTCTGATTCACACACAGATGTTAAATAAATATGACCTCACACTTGCACAGTCCGCGGGACTATCAAATTGCAGGTTTTCTCACAATTTCCGTACAGGTTTTGGTTATAACACCGCATTTTACCGTGGGCTCCCTTCAAAACACAGTCTCAACGAGTGTTCATGGCAGTGCGACTCGAGAGGTTTTGCTCGTGAGACGCACTTCGCTGTTTAAGATCTAAATTTTTTAATGCAATATGTGTTAGATATTTAGTAGAACATATATCTTAAATTAGGTAATATCCTCGTAATTTTACAATTATTTGCTAGACCATAAACCCCTGTAAGGTCTTCGCTCCGGCGCACGATGCGTCAATCGAGCCGTCTATAAAAGATGCGTCAGTGGAGGAAAACACGCCAGCATGACAGAAAAAGACGGATTTGCCGTCGCGGCTTTTTTTTATAACATTCGGAAGGGTGCCGTTTTTCTTCTTCTTTTGGGGCCGTACTTTTTTTGCACACAGTGGCGTTCTTTTTCATAACGTTGGCCTATGCTCATAAAAATCCGTCCAAATCCATATTCAAGCGTTTGTTTTTACCACCATAAACGGACAAATGTAGCACATATCACCATTGTTACTTATTTCTCAGCGACAAGTTACATATAAATGTTCTCACTGGCTTCAGAAAACCAGCAATCAACAGGTCAGTTGGGAACGTTCTGTATGGTGGCAAGAGTGTTCCACATTTGAAAATGTTGAAGCAAGTATCAGATATGATGAGGTAAGCTCATCTAAAATATCGGCATACCTTTCAGTGGAAACGGCTCCTGCAGACAATACAGTTTCTCTTCGTACTAAATACGTTTTTCAATGCGTCATTGTTTGATTTGGTCACCATACTTTGCGCAGCATGATTGAGAACCAATTAACAGCCGTTGTATCTGAAAATTGTCCTCACGAACGCGAGATATGAATGACTCGACAGCTATATTTTAATTGACCTGATCGCAGCATGGCCAACCGAACGACATTATCTGAATGGCGTTAATATGGCATACATTTGGCAATATTACATATGAATGCCTGTATAACCTTCAAATAGCCTGTACGAAATAATCCGCACATCTTTGCTGGCGTTAAGCTCAGAAACTAAAGGGTTTCATGTTTTAAGAAGGGCAGGGCTGTAAACCCCAACGAATGCTCTTCAAGATGGCTGTTGAGTTCAAAACCCTATACAAATGTGAAGCGCTCTCTTTAAGGGAGCCTTCCTGCATTTCGTTGGTCCAGGATTCCTGTTTTGCACATACCCATTGGGGGGAGGGGGGGGGAAGAGCAGCCAGAGAAACATTGGGAGTGGAGGGGGTGGACTGAAGTCCGCTCTGGGGAGGAGGAGGTGTTCGACCCCCAGAAAGTATGTCAAGTAACACTCCGGATATTTGTATTTCCTCAGGCCAGTGTTGACGGCTCAGGGTATTGGAGGAACTCATGTCAGCAGAGTGGGATAAGGGACCCCCCCCCCTCTCCGAAAGAATGTTCAGTGACGCACCTTGTACCATCATGTCTTAACAAGGATTTTTATTTAAAATTTGGAAGGACTGGAGGAAGATTAAAAAGAACTGATTGAAATGAACAGCAGACTTATTACCTAGATGACATTTGGTATATTGAAAGTCCATTTCATCAAAATTTCATGCGAACGGTATCTCCCATTATGCAAAATCACTCAGGCTGAGCAAATGTTGAAAAATAGCACGGGGCAATGCGCTCTCGCATTACCCTGCTCAACCTTTCAAAGCCCATTTAAACAAACGGATACAAATAGAACGAAGTGTTGCGTGATTGCCTTAGGCCCGACAGAAAAAGTAGTTTCATATGTGGGTTGTATCCAGTCCGAGCTGAGCAGTAAGTCCTGCAGAATACAGCACGTAAACCTCCACACCAAAGCAATGTCAAAAACCGCTGTCTCATTCAACACAATTGCACGTCTTCCTTTCCGCGTCCCTCGAGAGGCTGGTCGCAGCGGCAGCGACACGACGTGTGTCATGAGCATGGCACGCCCCGGGACGAGGCAGGATGGAATGACGCGCCAGTACCGGACGCGTCTGCAGACGGAGGGGTCGCGGCACGAGGGCCGTCCGTTCGTCACGTGACCGCTGCCCCGGCTCGCGTGACTGCCGTTGATTGGTCCTCCGACCGGCCGCGGCCCTGTCACGTGATGAGGCATCAGCCTCGAATCAGCCGAGTCGAGCGTGCATCCGCTCGTACGCGAGGCTTCGGCACTGCTTCAACTCTTGGAGGCCGAGGCCGACGTCAGGCGAATGTTGCGGCATTTCGTGTGCAGCGCCGTGAACTTCTCGTGAACTGTAGCATGTCTTGTCCGTGCAGATGCATAGTGCTATTCGTGCACGAGATCAAAATTTGGTCTGGCCTGGGTATTGATCTTGGTATAGAACAAGCCATTGAGAGAAGCAAAGTCAGGCCGCCGACATTTATCGCGTCACTAACTTCTTTGGCCATCTCATTATCCTCGCCTGCACGGTAAACTGACGCAACTTCATCCAACTTCACCGAGGAATCCTAAGCGTCTCGGACGACTGCAATGACAGCTTAGCCACCTGAGCTTGAGACTCTTCTACCTCACTCAAAACCATCAACTTTCTGTCATCTTGCGTCACGGCAATATGACTGTTCTCAACAGTCTGCACGGTAGGAATGTATAAAGTCGTTACCACGCGCCGCATTCCTTGTGATGTATCTGGGACTTACAGTATCGCCTGATCTTGCGAGGCTGAAAATATATGACGAACACTATCGAAGTCGATGATATTTACAATGGTCCGTTAGTTGGGGAGAATGTTAAAAGGCATCAAATCTTGGAGCTGACTTTAAGCTACCATACCAGGGCTTATATCGCCAATCAAAATTGCTGGCTGGTGTTCGCGATGACGCACGGGTTGTTGGACGCCACGGTTACGTTATGTCAATTCTTGAAAACAGCTCAAACTAACGTTGGCGGTGTGTGTGTATTTTTTGGTGCATCATTTTCATATCGCACATGAGAATCCCAATAACTGCGTCGTGCACGGTCAGGTGGGGGCAAGTCATAGCGGAGCACCCAGGTATCCTTACTCAAGCACACAGCAGCAAATTGTGGCGTGCTTAGACTTGAAACAGCTATGCTCTGTGGCATATGGGTAATACTTAAAAACGGCGAGAGGGTGGCGACGCTGATCATATCTAACAGCCTTGCTGTAAGAGACAGCTTTCAATTGATCGACACAGGTTATAGATCACGTACAGTTATCGCATTGTTCTGAAAGTTATTCGTTAACCATCGAGTATGGCAATGACAGGAGGCATGCCTCCCACGTCTCGAGATATAACGAGAACCATGCTGAAAGACCCTGGTATTACTACTGCTTTAATACAAGACCTAGAGCACGACAGTTGTAAAGCATGTTTTGACCTGATAGGTTGCTGGTGTCGCTCAAGACTGATCTTAATATGACGATACATTGCATTCAGCTTAACGGCAAATCACTCAATTAGTTAACAATTTCACGTCGCAATGGTATGGGACGGTCTCAATCTCCGGCGCAACAGAACATCACGCCAATGCTTCGCCGCCAACGCCGCGCTCCAAAACTTCTTCACCCGGGGCGCGAGTGGTCCGTCGGTTTGAAAACCGCTGGACTCATTATCTGCCCCTTGTCTCGCTGGCTGTACGGCTGATGATATGGCAGCGATGTCGAGGCGGTCCTGTCCGCACGCCAACCCATCGATTTTCCGACGCGGCCGGCCGGCAGATCCGTTCAACAGTTGGCGTGTGTCGCTCCTGACCAACCGGACGCGGCAGCGGGCTCTGCAACAGGTGCAGCGTGCTGGCCGCGCTCTGGCGCCCCGCCCCGCCCCGCCCTGCTGCGACACCCGCCCCGGCTCTGGCGATCGAACAACACCCGTCGGACAACGGGGGAGAGAAGCGGTGTGCGCCCACCGCGCGAGGTGAGCGTGAACAGCGGCCTCCGCCTGGCGGCTGGCGCCCGCGGCGATGCGGGGTTACAGCAGCGGCACAGAGCTGTTGTTAACTTTTCGGGTGGGGATGGTGGTGGCTGGTCTCTCTGATAGAGACTTTCTTGGCACATGTTGGTTTTAGGTCTGCGAATTGCATTTAGAGTGATGTGATCGTGTTGCGAGATGCACGACGACGACAATATTACGAACATGCTAAACAATGCACACTGTTTTCATCAAACAGCTATCAAGCTCACTTACATGGGCTCAACTATACCGATCTTCTTGAACTTACTCCTACACCTGTGTGATGGAGAATGTTTGCAGTCAGCGGTCTCGTAAACAACACGGCGGGGCCATCCGGAGCGGCGGGAAAATGTCCCATTCATGCGGTAAACATGTGGTGTTCGTTGCAACGTGTCTTACTCGAACTTATCAGTGTTGTGTTATGCTTTGAACGACAGAAATGATGTGTTGCTTGTAGACATATGATTTTATATTTTCTAGACATTTATACAATAGTCTTACTTTGACATTTATTCATACCTTTGTGTTGGCATTTATATTTACATTTATACTGATTCAATTGTATTCACAGTGAAACACTTACATTTACATTAAGACATCCACATTTATACATTTTTGTTCCTACATTTGGAGATACATTGATGCATCTATATTTATATTTATACATTAGCATCATGTTTCTATTATCACAGTTCAAGGAACACCAAGTCATGTCGACTTTTTTCCGAAGCCCTTTGGTGAAACCCGGGACCTGATTTCCGAAGGGATTTCGGGAAGTTTTGTTAGATTTTGGAAATAGCTTATATTTGGCTTTAACACGTCTTTGGCTTCCACGCATTCATGACATTTGACTCGGATACCTTAGGTATGGGGAAAAGTGTCAGAAACGCTCTAATTTGGACAACACCGTCACCTTTTTCTGCAGTAATTGGTTGCATCTGTTGCGTCCCAGCAACGTTGTTTCGCGGATGATCCGGTCGTCATGGCAATCACCATACCTTTGCGATTGAAGTGTTACGGATCCACCGATCACAAGCGCAAGAAGAATGAGGTCCCATTCAAAATTATAAAGTTGCAGCCACCTCCATACAGCTCGTCGAAATGTCCCGTCCACCATTTCCATAGCACTGGTCTCATCCACACACCATAGACGTATGGTTGAAGACAATGTTCCACGTTTGAAGATATTGAAGCAAGTATCAGATATGGTGAACTAAGGTCACTTGTAGCTATTAATGTGCTTTTAAGTGGAAAAGGCTTTTCTGGACAACGCAATTTCTCTTTGTAGTAAACAGGCTCTTCAATACGTCAGTATTTGATTACGTCATCGTACCTTGCACAACACTGATTAGGAGCCAATTTACTGTCATGATATCTTGAAATCGTGCTCACTGTCGTCAGGGATTTGAACGGCGTTACTATGGTGTTATGGGTGCCTGGGTGACCTTGAAATGGTCTGACCTTGAAATGGTCTCCCCGAAATAGTCTGCACATCATCGCGGGCGTGTAGCTCAGAAAATAATGGGGTTTAGGTCTGAAGAAGGACAGGGCTATGAACTGCACTGAATGATTTTCAAGCTGTCTGCTTCTGTTCGAAACCCCCGAAAGATATGGAACACTCCCTTTAAATTGGATACCATAGCCCATGTGGGCAGCAAAATACCTGGGATACTCCCGCTGGATCCGCCCGTAACAGCTCACATGCACCCCACAGCCACCCAGATGTATTCACCCTAGACTCAACAGACGGTATTATAACTCGTCCCACCCAAACATCTGCTGGATATAGCCAAATCGGTAATGGTATATTCGTACTGCCAAACCTATGATTATTTCTCACATACATACAGAAGTCGGAGCTCATATTGCGGCAGGATAAATGACACTGAATATCAGAAAAAAACTTCCAATTTCAGATCACTATCTTTTTTGAAAAGCGGCAGCAAAAAGTTATGGTGCGGATAACACGACACTCTGCAAAGAGATCCAACTCATCAAGGGCCGCACCCAAAGTACGTAAGCCACGGTGCGGAAATTTGCTATTGAAAGTCGAAGTTCTATGTTAGAGCATAGTACAACGAATTTGAAGCAAACAGTTCACATGCTTGTACGGAATGACATTGGACGTGAACTGATCATCCCAATCAAGGATGCGTCTCTTTGGCAGCGGTGCGGCGGTGCGAGGCGGCGGATCCCCTGAAGCCGCCGCGTGCTGTCCTTCCTTAGATGGCAGTTGTGAGATGGCGGCTGGGTTCGGTCCGACTGGACCTCGGACCAGCTCCCGGGCTACCAATGTCATCCTCCAGGACCGGACCCCGGACCAGCTCCCGGGCTACCAATGTCTTCCTGCAGGACCGGACCTCGGACCAGCTCCCGGGCTACCAATGTCATCCTCCAGGACCGGACCTCGGACCAGCTCCCTGGCTACCAATGTCATCCTCCAGGACCGGACCTCGGACTAGCTCCCGGGCTACCAATATCTTCCTCCAGGACCGGACTACCAATGTCTTCCTCCAGGCGCGGCTGCTGGTCTTGGCAGCTCGCTGGCACGGAAATAAATGAAATTGGCCGACTACCCCGAGACGGATAACAAACAATTGGTACGGCGGAAATAAGGAGGATAGCGATGGAAAAGCCACACTGTGGGCCGTGAGAAGGATGCCAAACTCCGCTTTCCTCTCCTACTTGGTGGGGGAGGGGAGTGGGGGTCGCACGGTGGCTACAGTAGCGACAGCGTGCGCCAGAGAGTTTCAGTGCGTCATTGTTCGTGGGTCGGTGCCAGTACGGCATTATTTTCCTCAGTTTTCACTGCTCCAGCGATAGACCAACCCAGCAAAGTGCAAGGGCAGGGTTTCACATCCAGCACCTGCGCGTTTCATTGTGCATATGCAGTAGCCGGCACGAGAGGCAGTTAAGCCATTGGCCTAACATGCGCCGGAGTGGTGCTTGCCATGCCGGGCCTACACAGCTCGGTAATGGGCAAGAGTGGGCATTCGCGAAAGACGAGATGGTTAACCACTGCATTATTTTCCTATATTTTTACTGTCTCGGTGATAGGTCAATCCAGCAAATATCATCCGTTTCGTGGCAACCGTTTGCTGAAGCTTTCAAACTCCATTGCAGAGCACAGGGTGACAACGTCACTGTGCCCCCCATTGGCAACTTCCGCTTGAAAGAACCTTGGCTATTGTCGCACCTGCTTCGAGATCATATCAGCAGCCCCATCGCCATGATAGGCACGTGTGACACCTGGAACGGCTGGGTCGTCGTAATGCCTAAGGAAAATTTGCGGTTGAAATCGCTAAAATAATTTATATAATGTAGAAACTTTTCCATGAGTAGCCTGTGCCCTTCTTCACTGCTCTTTCGATGTGGAACACAGCAGCTGCCATTTCTACATTCGCAACATCTTGGTGAGCATTGGCCGCGTTCCATGGCTTTGCATAGCGTTGGAAGACATTAACAAACTCGTGGCCGTTTCGATAAGTCACGCATCGTCATAACGTGATTTGATCACAAATCCCTATTGAGGTGGCCTAACCGTTCATCTTTTTTCTCCGTACCCTTCCTGACCAGAAGGCTATGCACGTGCTGTGGTTTGAGCAGGCCAGCACTCAATGTGCGGACGGTTCACCAAAATCCGCAGTCGCTGTATGCGGCCTTGTATATATATATATATATATATATATATATATATATATATATATATATATATATGTATATATATATACATACATATATATATATATATATATATATATATATATAATCTGCATAATACGTTTTCAACGCAGTTTTTTGGAACTCATGTCTAAATTTGCTCGATGCGTTTAGCAGTTGCCCGGTATTAGCGGTTCACAGCTGACTGCATGATATGGCACTAAAGGAATGATCAGTTTTCTTTTGTATTGGCACGCGGAGCCATCTACACATAGCTTTGCTGAAGTTTCCCATTCCACGAGATCAGTTTCCGACGGCTCCAACATTAAATTGGTAGGAGATAGCGTTCGCAACTTAGCATCTGTCTAAAAGAAGCGTACTACAGACAAACGTAGGTCCGTACTAAAGCGAACAGAAATCGGCGATCAAGTAACTATTGAGTATCAACTTTGCAGTTGTGTGGATTATGCCTGAGGACAGGGCTAAAGCAATAGTAGTGAACGATCTGGACGGTTCGTGAACCTGGCATACGCTGTGGTAAATCCGCAAACCCAGTAAAGTTCATGTGAAACTATACATTTGGGAGAAGTTAAGCCTTCGCTTCAAAATTCTGTCGTTGACCAGGGATTTCACCATGGGATGTTGATGTCAAGCCTCACACAGCAAGGGCAGCTAAGCGTGACCACTGACTCCAAAAAGTCTGCCCAATGGACAGGCTGCGACTAAATCTTACGAAAATAAGGTTTAAGATAAATGAAACTTTTCTACCAGCAGTAGCCATTGGCCGTGCCGTCGGAACGGAGGAGCGTAAGCAGTGGTGTATGGATTGTGGAGGCCTGCGTACGCGTGTGCTCACGGCCGGTTATACAGGTGCAGATGATCGCTCATCACAAATCAAATGGCTAAATAAGCCTCGAGCCCAATTACACGTCGCACGAACGGGTGATTCTAGTTCCGAGCTGTTGAAGATAGTTGCTTTATTTTGCAGAACAAATCCACGATATTTTGTTCTTTCTTTCCTCCATCAGCCAAGCGTGACGAGATTTTGGGGCAGTTAGCTCCTGAAAATTTGTATATTATCATTACATAAACTCGCAAGCCTTGTGACATTTCTCAATGTGTGGACTACAGCGATGTTAGAGATTTCGGCTCAGAATGACATTTTTTTATGAAAAGTTTGAGCAATCGCATCTTTGGCCATATCATTGTTTTTGTGCAATGTTTGTGCATTGTGCTCAGTGCAAGCTAGGAAGCCGAACTGCTACTAGCGCATACCCGCACGATCTTTCTAGCATTTTGGATGTGACATCTATTGAATTTGTGCAACAGCCGATCAAAGGTTCTTCTTAACCCCAACCGGAAGGGCGTTTTATTGTCTTCTTCCTCGGACAAGAGTCGCAAAAGCAGCCCAGCTATTTCAAAAGTTAAACAGGCTAGGTGTCCGATGTAGCTGTTAGAACGGACAGCTGCCTCGGATACCCGCTCAAACCACATCGGTCTAGGGTCTCCAAACACCATTGCAGGTGCGTTTTGATCGGTCAAGCCAGATCAACGGGATAAATCCGGTACGTGCAGACCACTGCCCCATTTTAAATCTACTCGTGTTATGACAATTGGAAAAACTGTTTTATGTAGCCCTTGAAACACCAAAACATGCATCGACAGTCATCCACCATTGAGTGTGGCCTTGGAAAGGTCAAGCTAGGTCATATGGCTGGGGCCGCATGGCTGTGTGTGCGTAGTCCATCCTTGTTAACTCGATAACCACACATGGCTCGGCGACGAAGCGGATGACCTTTGATAACGCTTGTTATTGTTACAACTCATCAAATACATTTACTGTGGCATCAAGTACGCCAAACCATGTCACGAGTGGTTCAGAATTGTTTAACACGCGCCCGGGTGGCCGGCTAGATACCCTTCGCTCGGATGGGGGGGGGGCAATTTGACCCCACTAAGATCTCGGGAACTAAGAAAGCTGGAGACACGAAGTTTGCAGGGTGTCTTGACCTGTACGTAAGCTCACTTAGGTCAAAGTTTGAGCTTCCTAGGTCATGACCGTCAGGCCAAATAGGGTAAAACAAGATTAAATTCTTGGCTGGTCATAAAAGTGCCCCCAGGACGTAGGAAGCTGTTTCTAAGCAAAAATTCAAAAGCCCATGTGAGGTCAGCGACCTTATTTGACCTTTTGAAAGTCATGGTGACCAGAATAATGCAAGACTGATCTGAGTTTTACATTTGAATAAGCGATAAAGATTACGCTAGGCAGTATGTTCATAAAATAAAATGTCGACCCGGGTCATCTTAGGTCAATGACCTTTTCTAACCTCTAAGAAGTCAATAGAAAAGATGTATAATGCGGTTCCTGCTGTCAATAAATGCGGAATGAGCACCACAATCTAACCCATGCAGGAACTCCTAGAGTAATAAATCAGGTTGGTTGTGACCTTGGTCTGACCTTTATACCTGACCTTAGGTCAAATTAATTTGCTCATTCAATATTTGTAGTGCCTAAGAAAGCATCTCAGAGATGTATGGCTTCGTCAAACACTCAGTTATTGTATCACATTGGACGATTCCCTAGAAATTGCCTTCGCTGAAACCATGGCCATAGGTTTTGACCTGCCATCGGTCAGCGACCTTACAAGGTACATCTAAATTGCTTGTGTCAAACGATCTGCTATTCAATTTTCTACAGCTCTGCAAAATTTGGCGCGGCTACGCCACGCCGTTCGCAAACCATTCTGGAAAAACCTTCGGGGGGGTCAATTTGACCCCCGCCCGAGCGCGTGTGAAATGAAGATATCTTCATTTGACGTATCAACTGACTTGATCTTGGATGATGCAAGCTTAGAGAATTTTGTAATATTGCATTATAACACATCGTAAGCTACCAAAATAAGGGACAAGTTTTAAAATGTATATTGCACGACAGACGTGCGTTATACCAGTGTTTAAAAGTGACACGCAACGGACGGAACCTCGACAACGCGGTCAGTACCCGTGATCTATGACAGGCACGGTCTTCATATTTCCACAGAATTGTGAGCGTATTGAAACTCTGTCATGGAAACTATGAGCCTTGTGTGCTCATTCATCAAAATTGCTATTCCATGAAACCTCGAACGTTCGTTTCGTCCCGACAGTTCAGTTGACTGGAGTACCTGTCCTCCGATCCAACCGCCTGTGGCGGGGCGGGTTCGAGTCGCTTTAAGCCCTCAATTTTAGGCCCCCTTGACTGGGATGACTTGCGGCCGGTGACAGCGGCCGTGGAGAAGGCCAGATGACGGCAGCGGGTAGGGCGGACCGTACCGAACACAGCAGCACATTACACCTTCGCCACCAAAATTCTGGCGATAACCTGGACTCCCACGATCCAACGGAAGTGGTAAGGGAAACACTGGTTAGCTTGAGCTCTGAACCCAGATGCCTATCCATTCAAAAGGCTCGGACTTCATCTTCAAAAGGACTCTAAGGTTCCATTTTCGTGGCGAGAGCTAGGGTTCATCGGTACACCGCTGATTTAATAAATTTATAAGACGCTCAGTCTGTGAATGCAGATCAGCCTGTAACGTCACGGCGCCGTTACTGACCGACAGCGTCAGATTTAATCAACGCCCCTGTTTAAAGTTCACGTGAACAAGCTTCAACTGCCGTCAAAGCCAGTGCTCCTAAATCACCAAAGTTGTATGGAGACAGGCGAGAGCGCAGTGATTACGTGAAGCTGTCGCTAATTTTGCAGACTAGTCACGTGTTCGACCACGAGTTGTTGCGCCCAAACGCGCGAACTTCGCTCTCACGGGGCGAAGTAGGTCGCTCGGCCGCACTCTCCTGCCAACCTGCCGCGTAAACCAAACGGAGGTCGTTCGACATGGGGCGCCAAGTCGACAGGCGACATTCCGCTCACGCGTAAACACAGCGATCGCGAGCCCGCATGTCGCCATACGTCCCCTCCCCCTCGGCCCCCACACACGAGCTCACACGCTCACGATGTCTCTCAGCTCACGGACCGGCCGCTGACTGAGCCTCCGTTCCAGTTGGTGCGGGGAACGGCTTTGGTGCTGAAGCCCATCGCGTCGCTACCAGTGACGTCATGCCCGGTTCGTGCAGTCAGGAACGCATGGACCGCATCAAGTGGGCCAACAACCACTACTCGAGGGTGAGTAGTGTGAGCGGACGGGGACCGGCGCCTGCAAGGATGCCCGGTTCCGCGAAGCGCCAAATTTTGAGTTGAGTCATTGTAGGCCGCAAACGGTTGCCGGACGCCGAGTCAGGACCACCGGACGCCGAGTCAGAATCACTGGACGCTGAGTCAGGACCACTGGTCGCCGAGTCAGGATCACTGGACGTCGAGTCAGGACCACTGGACGCCGAGTCAGGACCACTGGACATCGAGTCAGGGCCACTGGACACCGAGTCAGGACCACTGGACGCCCAACCGCGCTTGCTGGGCGCTGAGTTCCGTTCGTCTAACGCAGAGCGGCCGCTATTGGTCACCGAGCCATGGTCGTCGGATATTGAGTATCGGTCGTCGGAAGAAGAGCCACGGCCGTTGACACGGAGCCACGGTCAAGGCATGCGGGTCCCAGTGGTCAGATACCGAGTTATTATTGTAGGTGACATTCTTTTCACTAAATCGTGGGCTTAAGAATCTATACTGGTAACTTTTTACAGTAATATACCAATGCTGTAGGGTGCATTGCCATGCAGCATTTTTAATATTCTCAAATATTTCAAAGAAATGGAGGAGTTCAACTTAAAGGGAGTGTTCCACATTTGTAATCAGCTTTGAACTGAAACTGGCATATTTAAGGTCATTCGGCGCAGGTCACAGCCTGCCAGTCTTGAGACCTAATCCCCTTCTAGTTTGTGAGCTTCGCCCGCGAGAATGTGTGCGCTTTTTCGCGCAGACTATTTCAAGGAAATCCAGGCATCCATGACGCCATAAGGATGATATCACAATCCTGCTATTCGGCCATACAGCAAACAAGGCCAAGAAAGGCGTAATTGCCAAGTTGTTTATGTCTGGCTTCGTGAGCACGATTTCCAAATATAAGGCCTTGAATTGACTCTCAATCAATGTTGTGCAAGGTTCCATGACGTCATACAGATAGTAAATGCAAAGAAGCATGCAAACAATATAAATAAAAATATGCAGAGTAACGACAACAACAATAAAAGTATACGAATAGTTATAAGTGAGCGTATTTCATCATATCTGATGCTTGCTTTGGTGTCTTAAAATGTGCAACATTCCATTTTATTGAGGGTACTGTTTCAAGCTGCAAATTATTTTCCAAATGACGCAATCAGCGCGCAAAAAGCGGACAGCGTGCGTTTTTCCTCGTGCATCAATATTTATTGGACGCGTTAAAGCCAATCCGAACGGAAAATGTCTTTTCTGATGATAAGGAGGGCGCGCTAGGCAGCACAGCAAAATGTCTGACGGGGCCTGTTTTGCGAATACAGTCTATATTTATATTCGGCTCGGCCACTCGCGCCAGCACATGATCGGCTGGCTTGCCCTGCAAGCATGACATTGCGATGCACTGCGCTCCACTGTGAGGAATCTGTAAGGTGCCACCAAGGAAAAATTTTACAATGCCAAGCTGACTGAACCGGCACGACCGCCGCGTGCGGCCTGATTAGCGTTCCGTTCTGTCCACAGATGGCGCTGTCGCCGGGAAAGCGGCCGGCACCCGGAAGCTCGCTGACGCGTCGGTCGGGCGCTCGCCTGCCGCCGCTCACCAATGGTAGGTACCGCGGCGGCCGGTGGCGCCTGTACTTCGTACGTCGCTACGTACCGCGCTCGCACCGGGGTATCACACGCGCGAACCTGACCAGTGACCTGCGGCGGCGCTGTTCTTAATTAATCTGCGGTGTCATTAGTACGTACGCGATTGACTAGGGGTATCAGAGGTTTATAACCAGACGGACTATAGCACTTCTGGTATCTCACCGACCAAGGATTTTATTAAGAGCGGTTTGCGATCGACTGACCACCGGCATCAATCCAGTAGACACCTCTGTGGTTTGCATGTTGGGATCAATAACGCTCCAATGTACCATTCGAATGGAGCCTACCCTCCAATCAACCTTTTGGCAAGTTCCAAGCAGTTTCGGTCCGATCCAATGAGCCACAACGAATGGTTTTCACAACATATTCCGTGTCAGCCACACTTCAGCACGGCTTGGAATATAAAGATACCTAGATATAACGCGCGTGCGGACTTATACACCATTTGCTTAGGCTACGTCTGCATGTCTGTCTCGTTTTACGTTGTGTCGTGCTCGGGCCAAACGTTTGGCTGCTGAATGGAAAGCTTGGACGCGATGCGCCAGCTCGAGGGACCACGTGCAGCGTCAAGTTTCGTGGAACACAGCCGGCGGCAGCGCGTGGCACGTGCGGCAAGATGCAATTTCGGCACCTGGTTTTTCACGGGCACGGCGGCAGCGAAATGAGAACCACTTTAAATGGTCAAGCAGCCGTTCAAAACCGTGCTTGCACACCGGTAACCACTGTTCGGAGTGATAAGGAACTACACGTTTTTGGCCGGTAATTAAACGGGGGATGGTGTGGTGCTGGATGTGCGGACAGTGCTGCCTCGTATCACGTACACAGAAGCGATCAAGATTGACTTACCCGGTCTTAACAATATTTTCCCGTTTAATACTATATCTCGGAAGCCAGAACGGGCAGGAACGCGAGTACAATTTCGAAGCGTCGACCAACATACCGTTTGCAACTTGTGTGGCCAGCACAAACTTGCGAAGCAGGGACACCAGTAATTGTCGGGCAAGCCGGCAATGTCGGCATTTCGAAGTGCATTATCCGGCCCAAAAATGGACTTCACGTGAAGGCTGCAAATCTGCATTTTTGCGTCCAGAAAATGCCACCGACTGATCGCCTCGTCACCAACGGTGACTATTTTAAGTGAAACGACCAAACGCGCATGCGCCGTGTGTTGCCAGCGGCCAGCGGCAGTCAAAGGCTTTAGTTCAAGGACTGCGGCGAAAAAGGCTACCCACAGTGACGACCGAATGCGTTACTTGAGCCCCTTGCTTGACTAAATGTTACAGAAACCATACATTTTCAGCGGAGGAATAATTTGCAGAACGTGAGATGAAAGGACTTGCGAAATGCAAATGCCGTTAAGCGAATCCCACTGCCACGGCAAACAGCGCACACACCGGTTTTGCGTCCTGTGTTTTGGTGCCACCGCAAAGTCTGACAACAACGAAAGATGTCGCGCACCAATGATAAGTGACAGTGGATGAATTAGGGGCATCTGGCATTTACGAGTACCTTGGTAGCCAGGTTGGTCTCCTCGAAGCCTTTAAAATGCGTAGCGCAACACTCCAGCCGCAGTGGAAGTTTAGATAGTAACATTTCGAAAGTTAATCGCTTATTTTTCTTAGGGGTCTTGATAGTTTGAGGAAGGTATGCACCAACGGCGCTCACTGGACTGAACGATGATCACCGTGGCATGTTCATGTTCAGCTAACAGCACCAGTGACACGTACATGGCGGGCCAATAAATGTTCTCAGCAGTTCATAATGAACTGAACCACAATCGTTCGATAGCACCGTCGCACGTAGCGACAGTGACTGATCGCGTGCGCTAACAGTATCGGCGGGTGGCTATTGATGCCGGCGAAAAGATGAGGATCATTGCATGAAGACCTGCTGATCTCGTGTAGTATCGTTAATCGTCGAATGACTGACCCGACCCGCGTGACCTTTTTAAGCGGCGCGGTTTGCAGTTAAGGGGAATGTTCCACATTTGAAGATATTGAGATAGACATCAGACATTATGGGAAAAGCTTAATTGTAACTATTGGTAAGCTTCCCATGTTCAAAAACGACGCTAAGTAGCAAAATTTCCAAGTTTGTGCGGATGCGCCTCATTGCGTCATTGTTTGATGGCGTCATGGAATGGTTTTTTGACGACAGCGATACCTGGCAGCATCTGGCAGCCAGACCTTAAGAATACCTCGAAACGCACGAAAGCTGACGCCAACCGATCATTTCGTCGCGGGTGCTGTGTTGGGTGGCGGATTAGTGAATGGCTTGTTTGTGTATTTTTGTTGTTTGTGTTTTGTCTCGGTACTGGTCGTAACAGAAGCTTTGATGGGCTGTTTGATATACGCATAGTAGCGATCGCCAGCTTTTGGGGCAGATTACTAATATCAAACCACGATATGTTCTGAAAACTCATATAGCGCCATGAATCTCTTACCGAAGCCCGCTAAGGACTGTTGAGGATGCCAATACTGCATTGTCGACCTATCCTTGCCTGCAGTGCTGTAGTCCTGACATTGATATCATGTGATGTACACAGCAGCTACTTTCTCTATTTTTTTGTGGCTGGAAATGCAGTTGCACGCCAAAATTGATAAATCTGTGACATCGTTATGAATTGATTGCCAAAGCATTGTTACTTCTATGGTGGGATGGTAAGGTTGAGCTACCAAGAATGCTTTTCTTGCTTTTGGCTTGATTTTTTTATTGATTTTTTTATGCAATTACTAGTCAACCCTGATATAACCATTGTGGTGCAACAGCATTCTTCCTTGTGATAGTACTTTGGCATTGTTAAATCAGTTGTTACCAGTCATTCATAAATTATAAGCTGCTGTCTCATAGGCTTGACAGAGTAGTCAGCCAATGTGATACATTGCGTAATGGCACAGGTCAACAGTGTCACAGTGGCACTACATCAGCGCTGTACTGTGGCATGGCATAACGAACAATGTTGCAATTTTGTACTGCAATACCTGCTGCTTTTATAGTAAATTGCATCCCGAAAAGATGGGTCAAGCATACATTCTTGCGTTAACTCCGCATCTGACATATGACCGACCAAAAACACATGATGCAATATACAAATCACTTTCAGCAAAACACACAACCAATAAGTAATATCACTTGCTCAGCCTGTTTTGGGAGTCCCCAAAACATAGGTGACAATGATGCAAACACGTCGTCTGCTTCCACAGCCATGCAACGTGCTCGGCCATCAGGCTGCTTCACTCAAAAATATTGTTCGTAAGTAATAACACATGCATAACAAGAAAATATTGCATGTAGTGGAATAACACTGCAAACCTGCTGGCCTTTCACAAGGCTGGAGACATGACAAGTGCATGTAGTAATGGTTAGATGGTCGAAATGCAAAGAAGTGATGAAGCTACCGGTGCACACAAGGCTCATGATCAAAATATTATCAAGTGCTATCCAAGAAACCAACAGCATTACTTATCCACCTTTCTCAGCACCCAGCATCTCATACAAGTTGCATTGACTATGACAATGGTGACTCACAAGCAATGCTTGCCTGCACACAAAATTTGTTATGACAGTCATATGTACATCCATAATAATACAGCACTATGTTTTTTCAGAATTCTTAAGTGAAAGACAATTTTGCAAAGCTGTATTATGCAAGCTGATACCAAGCATGTGCATTAATGATCTGTGCTGACCTGTCCCTGCTGCCCAAATGAATTGTTAATATAATGGCATGCAATGTGCTGCAACACCTCATTAGGTTCAAGATGTCAGCACCATCATAATGAAGTAGCATATTGCCTTGGAACATCCCCTGCAGCATGAGTGCTATATTTTTTCAGTTTGCCGACATCACTACCTTGTCATCTTCAAGAACAAACTTAAAGATAGAGGCAGGTATCAATATATCACATTTTCTTGGGTGTCATTAGATTTAAAGGACACCAAAACAATGTTCTCTCTCAGAAGTATGAACTTCGCACGCACACTCCCCATCACATCAAGATCAATGCAAGCTACTGGCACGCACCATCAGTGATCACACCCTTTTGGAGCGCCTGATTCACACTAATGTCAAAAAAGTGTAAACTCGCACTTGCACAACCCACAGTACTATCAAATTGCAGGTCTTCTCGCAATTTTCGCACAGGTTTTCGGTTATAACACCGCATTTCACCGTGAGCTCCCTTCAGAACAAAGTCCCAACGGAAAGAGGTTGTAGTTAATGGACACATTTTGTTTTGTTCATGAGTTAAATTTGTCCTGCAATATGTGTAGAATGTTTAGTAAAATTTAGATCTAAAATAACTGTAATATTTCTCATATTTTATAACGCCTTGCCAACCGATAAACCCGTGCAAGGTTTTTTGCTCTGGTACGCAAGACGCCAACCAAGCCGTGTGTAAGAAAAAAATAGTAGAAAAAACGCCAGCAGGAGAAAAAAGTTAGACTTGCCGTCACGTCTTGTGTTTTTATAACATTCGGAAAAGTGCCGCTCTTTTTCCGGTGCTGTACTTTTTTGCAGACAAAAGACATTAGTGTCGTTTTAGTTCATTAGTTTTGCAGATAACGACATTAGTGTCGTTTTCTCTTTATATCGTTGCCTCTATGGTCTAGAAATAAGGAAGAATACCCCGTTTGCGACGAGTGCCGCACAACCCGAAAGGGCTCACGCTTATGTTTGCGACACGCATTCAGCAGCGAAATCTTACCAACGGCCAATCGCCTCCCACGGGTTGTATAACACGTGCCGCATAATCGCTCTTGCGAATGTATCAGCGGCCGTGCCGTTTTGAACGTAAGCAGAAAACAGTCTGTCAAGGTGGCTTTGAAGTAGTCCCCCAATGAACCTTTTCGCACTTTTGTGGGCGCATAACTCAGGAACCAGAGGGTTTGGGTCTTAAAAAGGCATCTTCGAAAACTGCATCAAAAGGTCCTCAAGATGGCTATTTCAGTTCAAAACCCCATGTAACGGTAGAACATTCCCTTTGAATAGCCAGTCCAGCCTCTGTTGTCACGTGCGTTGGTGGCCTTCTTCCTTTGATGGTCGGCCGTATATACTTTAACACTCGCTTTGGTCGGGTTCAAAAATTATGGTTCAAAATGACGATTTTGAACCCTAATACATGTTTCCAAAATAACTGGGGAACGGCGCGGTGCGCCCACATCAGACATGCTCTTGACGTATGCAATGATATAGCCGATCTTTTGGCAGTAAACATTAATTATACCATGTACCACAGCTCATCCAAGGCATGTCAAAGCCAGGTCATGGCTGTCAGCGAACGCAATTTGTTGGAGTCGTTCAATTCGATGCAACAATGTCGTGTTCGAGATCTTCTTGCAATTTTCAGATGACTCTAGACAATTACACTTATTGAAATTATAATTACAACCAACTTTACGGATCTTGGTCAGATTTAGGTCAGATCTACCTGAAGGGCAGACCGTTTTCTTGCTGGATAACTTGCTTTATGAGGTAGTGTTTTGACGCTCATTACGAACCTCTGGATCACACGACGTCAAAAGGTGATTTCGATATGATTTTGTGAAGGCCAGGGGTGCGGCGCTAACCTAAAATGACCACCATCAACCTTTCGTCTTGAGGAGCGTGCCGCCTAGGATGGTACTTGGCGCCGATGGCAGATTCATTAAAAAAATATATCCGAAGAGTTTTGGTCAATTTGGCCTTTTAAAGATCGGATAAGGTCACACTTGGTATGAACACCAGTGACATTTTGCTGACAAGCGGTATCTAATTTAAAGTTGGTTGCGTTAGGAAATCTAAGAGCGCTTTGGACACCGACCTGGAGTTTGACCTTGTTTGATCTCAACGGATCTGAAGGTCACAGCTTAAAACCCTCAAAATTGGAGGTAGGTAAGTTCACACAGAGCCCCGCATAGCTTTCCAACTTTACGTGTGTAGCTCTGTTAGTTATTTAGATATGAAGGGATCAAACTGGCCCTTTCCGGCCCGAGCGTGGAACACTGAACCAGCACCCGGGCGCGTGTTCAGGTCAAACGTCACCATCTATCCAAAACCTGCTAAGGTGCTCGTGGTAGATCTAGTGATAGATCTAATTAGATCTGGTTAGATCTAGTTTCACCGTTAACACCTTATAATGCAGGCACCAATTACTGTAGGGGTGCGAGCCGTACGCTGCGAGGTCGATGGTAATAAGTCACCGCGGAGTTGTAGGCATTCTCGCAGTCACGCTGCTCCGACGATTGCCCTGGAAATAAACGCGTGCAACCGCACTGTTATTTGGTTACGTCTGGTCGTAATTTGTCACCATCCCCAGGCACGCCTCTGGAGCAGGCGACGGGATGAGAGCAACTGACCGGCATTTCCCCTGCGTGATTAGACACGAATGGTACTAGCCGATCCAATCTGGCTCCGCAATTGTTGTCAGCACTATCTGTCCACAGCCCGGGCGCTATGGGCCACAGCCCGGATTGCTCTTGGACCAGTGAGCGTCAGCGTGCGGGCAGTACACGGCGAAGCAGAATGGCCTGTCCGCGGCCGGCCGGCCGCTGTTCTGTTCCGGTTGGGCATTTTTGGCGGCCGCCGGCGTGGGGTCGATGTATTCCCGGCTGGGCGCTCCCGAATATTACGGCGCCGTCGCCGGACACGGCCCACCAATAAGTCTGCATATGAGATGGAATTGAGCGAGCTGGCGGGTCGATCCAGCTGGCCTAATGAAGACGGTCGGCTCATGCGTCGTCCCGATAGGTCGGCGCCCACCGCCGCTCCGGGCCCGCGCCCTGATTAACGGCCTGTCTCGAGCGGCGACGGCTGCCCAGCGAACCCGCTCTCAGCCGGTGACGTCACCGGGACGGTCAGTGACGTCACCAGGTCGGTCAGTGACATCAGCGGGTCGGTCGGCGGCTCGCCCTCGGCTCGAGTTCGCGAAGGCTCGGCATGAACGGTTTGCCTTTGTTTACTCGCCTCTTAGCGTATTTTTAGAGAAAGGGCGTAAGCGAAACAAAAGTAGAACTGCTGACGGACTACGATGATTTTGCTCCGAAAAATCGTGAAATTGGTTTGTAAAGCGATTTTGTGAGTTGTTGTCTTAATAGGCGCACGCATAAGCCAAACATTGTTCATCACGTGATATGTGTTTTACAGGGAATAAAGAAAAGACATAACACATTCACATTATAACAACATTGCATCATCACAATTGAACAATATGTGCGGGGCTTTTGTATTCATGCGTATTGATTCAGTTATTAACGGTGTCATTTCCTCCAGCCCTGCAACCCTTACCCGTGTCCATTACTATCGACAAGTCAAGCTTGGCTTCTGTGGCTGATGAGCTCCCGATCGCGTATGCTGAACCCCACCTTACCTTGCCTCACCTCACCTTACCTCACCTTATCCCACCTTACCTCACCTTACCTCATCTTACCTTACCTCACTTTACCTTACCTTACCTCACCCTAACCCACCTTACCTTACCTTACCTCACCTTACCCCACCCTACACATATTCCGCATATCTTAACCCATATCCATACCTTATCTACCTTTTTTCTAACACTGCCACGCAACCTCGTGAGGAGCATTGATAGGTACCGTAAGGCGCGCAGGCACTACTATAAGCAACACAACACAAACGCCACTGTAAAAGTGGGCATTTCCCGGTCCTTGTCGGCACATTGTCAGCTCATGTCAAACCAGCAGGTTTAGTTCTGTCCTAGTTTCGTTCCTATGTGCTGCTCTGACCAGACTGTCTATTAAAGGTCGGGTTAGAAAATCAAACTCACGCACGTCTTGATTAGTAACGGTGTACATATTGTGTTCCAGGAACTTTGTATCCATTGCGGTTGCAAGCATTTGTAATTGAAGTGTTAATGTATAACTACCGTAATTGTTCGGGCACGAATCCAGACTCCTTTTCGAGTATGACATGAAAAGTAATATTTATAAAGCATTCGTGTCAGGTTCAACATTCTGGAAGATAAGCCCGATCTGATTTCCCTTCAATCAGCTCTCAACGCTTTCCTCTCTTTGCTCTTTACGATAGCTTACACATCACTTTTAGTAATCTTGTACTACTAATACTCTGTGTGCACCACTAGTAATAACTCGGTGGTACACTCTCGACAGCAAGGCTCGTTTTATATTTACTCAATGCAAATATGGTGGGAGATCTTAAATTATTTATCGATTTTCAGGAGATTCTCCGCCGACAAACTCGCTGACGGTCCCGGAAATTTCAAGCATACATTCAGCCTCGCCGGATTCCTCGGATTCAAGGTAAGAGGTTAAAAACGACCCGACTGCCAAGTGATATTCACGGAAGAGTAACTTGTTTCGCTTTTTCTTCCATCACATTTATGTGCCATTTGAAAGAATGATGTATTGACCTTAGCAGGACAATTTAGGCCTTGTGAAGCTAAACAGACGGACAAAAACAAAAACGCAGCGGGTTTTACAGCAAAGATCAAGTGGGTTCTCAAAGAATGCGAGCTAGTCGCCGAACGCTTTGACCTATTTGTCATGGCAGGATGAGTTCAAACGCCGCTGAACGTGACGAATAAGTGAAGTCATTCGCGTTCAGAAGACGCCAAGAGTGTAGGACGCCATCGCCGTGCGTTGTCAACATTATTACGAAGACAAGTGGGCGCAAGATGATGATCGATCCAATCGCTACAGTTTTTAGCCTATTTCGCTGCAGTTTTGACCCAATTTGCTGCGGTTTTGATTCTATTTCGCTGCAGTTTTGATCCATTTGACGTCGTTCAATCGCTCAAGGGAATCGTTCAATCTGATTCAACGGAATGCCGGACTAAGATATGCGTCCCTGAAATCATTTCCTAAGCAATAAAACAATTTAATCCAGGATAATAACACATTCCATGAACCTAGGGTTAGGCTTGAAAGTCAGACCAAAGTCAAACTCAACCCGCTTTTTGACTGAAGAGCTTCCTTCGTTGGACAGTTTCTGATGCCCATTTCGAATTTATTGATGACAGGGACCGCAACAGACATCTCCCGTGGTTTTTCATAAAGGTCTGTAGGTTTACTTGCCTAAAACGGTCCAAATCAACCCTTTGTTTTTGAGAACGTGCCGCCTGGAGTATCCTTAGCGCTTATTCAACTTCAAAAACCGAAGCAATCTCCTGCGTTTTTCGTCACCCTGGCCATAAACCAGAGTGAGCCTCGAATAAACACTAGTGGCCTTTGCTTACAAGAGATATCTAAGTTCAGGGTGGTTGCTTACGGAAGTCTGGGCGCACTTTGGAAACCGATCTGGAGTTCGACTTTGACTTAATTTGACACGAAGGCCATGGCTGATGGACTTCAAAGGCTTACGCAAGTGGGTTCATATAAACCCGACCCACTCTGTCAGTTTAATGAATTTAGCTCTCATGGTATTTGAGATCTCATGTGGATCAAATCGCCCCTGCCCGAGCGAAGGGCACTCAAGCGACCATCTGGGCGTGAGTTAATTTGCATCCCAACATATCTGGTCATAGCTGTGAACAGCATAACTTGCTGAAGTGCCCACGCTGTACTTTTTATTGACGGACACATTTAAGCTCCTACGACAAAAGCATGTACATGCAGGCATAATGTTCACGAAAGCTGGTAGCATACATGTATATAGATTTAGAGGGAGACGCGCTATTCCAAACCACCGATACACGCGCCATTGTAGAGGCTCCAGTTATAGGTGCCACAATCCGTGCGTCAGTCAGAGGAGAGCTGTTTTGGCAGGGTCTCACCAATGCGCGGCTGTGAGTCGCCGCTGGGATACTGTGCCGATAAACGATGACATTTTATTGTGCGTTTTATTACGACTTGCTGAATGAAGATTTCGCGGTGTTGAAGTGACTCGACTAAAGCGCGCTATCGATAAAGAGTATTGGAGGCTTTGGAGAGAGAGAGAAGAGAGAGAGAGAGAGAGAGAGAGAGAGAGAGAGAGAGAGAGAGAGAGAGAGAGAGAGAGAGAGAGAGAGAGAGAGAGAGAGAGAAGAGGAGAGGAGAGAGAGAGAGAGAGAGAGAGAGAGAGAGAGAGAAGAGAGAGAGAGAGAGAGAGGAGAAAGAGAGAGAGAGAGAGAGAGAGAGAGAGAGATAGAGAGAGAAGAGAGAGAAGAAGAGAGAGAGAGAGAGAGAGAGAGAGAGAAGAGAGAGAGAGAGAAAGAGAGAGAGAGAGAGAGAGAGAGAGAGAGAGAGAAGAGAGAGAAGAAGAGAGAGAGAGAAGGAGAGAGAGAATAGAGGAGAGAGAGAAGAGAGAGAGAGAGAGA
>NW_023596225.1:10336588-10342931 GCF_011947565.3 Pollicipes pollicipes | reverse complement strand
ACATCACCATATTATTTCATGAAAGACGGTATGGATTGTGAATTATCGAAGTCAAACTTCGAATTTCCACGTGTGGCAAAATCATGTAAGCCGAACTTGCCAACAATGTCAATGCTGCGCTCAAAGCCGTTCAGATGTTTTGTTCTGGGAAATATTTAAGAAGGGAGTGGGGGTGGGCTCCGAGCAGGGTTGAGACCTTGGTCATCTTCAACTAGTTTCTCCCACTATCTGTTTTTTCGATTAAAAGTTGGCTATAACACGGGCATAAACGGATAGAAACTCAAAATCTGTGATATTCCCCTTTACATTCACTATATCACCACACGATAGTTGCAATGTTTTCTATTCATTTAAAAGCAACAAAAACAGCAGCTTGGTTTAACATAGTCAACATATGTGATGTGTCCGCTGTAATTGGTGCACCAATTAACACCTAATAATCGTGTACCCTAAGACTGTTGAACATGACTTGTTACATTTGACTGCTCCCATAACCAGCTGCAGCATGTTACCACACACAGGTGGATTTGTATCTTATTCAGCAGTTAATGCAGCCATGTAAAACACGCAGGATGCAATGCAAAGGCATAATGCAAACGCATCCTATTACTGCCTTTTTGATGAGCATACCGAATCCGAAACAAGACCTGCCGAGTTCGTTGAGCTTACAGCGTTATGAAAGCCGATACTCATGTTGATCCCATTTCTCTACGGTGGAGCCACCGGGGAGCGGCGGTTCATGGAGCCTACGGGATGTCAGCACAATATTTTTCTGCAGTCTGGCACTGAAAATCGGGCTTTGCCCCGCCCAAAATGTGATGTTCATACCACTCCTGCATGTTTCAACAGCAATAGCTATCTGGTGGCCGACACGGGATTGTCAAGCAATCAATATGTCTCATCATTACGATTTTGGAGAGGAAGTGCGTGTTAAAACCGACAAATAGATTGTTCTGCGTCAGGAGTATGAGATTTGGGGGTTCAGTAGTGAAAAACCATGAGGCAGGTTCTATTGGTTCTACCGCTAGTGGTTTTTCCCCCTTGTTTTGCCTAGGCTGGGACATAACCAGCAGGTAGAAACTGTCCCAGCTGGTGGCTGTAAGTGTCTATGTTCTCCAGGTTCACTCCTGGTCACAATTTAGATCATGTCACAGGGATGATAAGAATCACTTTTATCATCTGCTTCATATAAATGAAATCCCTATCTTGTGCACCTTTCTTGCAACTGACTTCTGACATCTTGCATTTTTCGTCAGGCAGCCCTTCTTCTCAAACAAGATTTTAATGCTCAGTGCAACATGCTAATACTAACTATGCTTAACATCCTGTTTGTTTTGATATTTTGCTCTCCCAGTTTTGCACCATTGGCTCTCAGCATGTTGTGCAGTACTTAAGTTTCTGCTAATTTCTGCCAGTTTTGACATCAGTAGCATCTGTCAGACAGTCTTGGGCGGTAAAAGCCGGCAGACGAAATCTTCGGCGGCGCCACAAATTTCGACTAGGGGAAGCAGGATTTTCCAGGGGCTTGCTGTACAAAATAGGGGCCCCTAACATGGCAAGGTCTGCCATATTTAAAGGGAATGGCATCGAGGGCATGTGCCCAATATTAAGTTGTCACACAAATCGCATCCAAGTAAATAAATGTGACAATAAAAAATAGAGCATTCTCTTAATTATTTAGCAAAGTATCTCGTTCACTTCAAACGGGGCCCCTTTTGCAGGAAATGATCTGTTGATGCGCAGAGGGGCTTCCTTTCCAGAACAGAATTCTTCCTATTTACGGAGGGGCTCCCAAATCAAGGGGCCTCGTTCTCCCAAAATAGGGTGCCTTGGTCCGGGAACATAGCCATCTGACGCATGAAAGAAACCTCCTGTTCTAGAAATGGGGCCTCCAAAATATAGAGGGTGCCTCCGTACCCAGAGCAGGAGTCTCCTAGCTCGTTACAGTGCATCTAAAGCCAGCAAATGGACGCCAGTAACAAAACATTGGGCATACTTATCTAGAGCATGGGCTACCTTATTCATGAAAGTAGCCCCATGATCCAGAAAACGGGTCTCTTAATGAAGAAGAAAAAAATCTGAGAACGAATCGTTACTCTCTAACTCAGTTAGGAGGGTCTCCTTTGTCTAGATTTTGGAAATCTAGGGATAGGTATAATGCCTTTAGTTAAGGAAAGAGAGGCTTCCCAAAAATTATGAGCGGGAATAACATACGCGTGCCCCCCCCCCCCCCTTCTTGGTGCGCTGCCTCTACCGCCAACGCCGTCTTTTTGTCTCCGCCACTCCCCCTCGTAGAAGAAGTGCTAATGCATCCTTGAATCTATAGCAGTCTACGCACGTCGGCTGGAAGCAATGCATGAATTTAAAAATGTCCTGGTCATATCATGTTTAGAAGGCAGAGACATTGCGCGTCTTTAACGCAATTTTCACATCTATTTCTCCGCAGTATGATAAGCATATACGTCTTCGAATAGATCTCATGTTACAACTGAGCACATGCGTAACGTGTGCAATTTATTTAAGTTTCTCGCCATTAGCAGTCAATAATCGAGATGCTATAATGCTATATCAGTTCACTACAGCCCAGGTAGTTATCGCTGAATTGGGGCAGTTATTCCCGATGTGAGTAACTCAACGTCAGAGTAATCGGCAGAGGAAGAAAATACGCTTAGTTGCCTTTCCTTTTCTGTGCTGTTTCTGAGTTGTCTTCGCAGACCGTATCGTTGCCTAATTCTGCTCTTTTCAGTTTCTCCTCCGCATCCAACATTAATACCACTAATGTTTTAGCGAAACAGGCTGCGAAACTCATTCGGTGTCCTTCTGTGTAAGCTTGCTACGATATCAAAACCCGTTGGACATGCCGTTCGTCTAAAGCGCACACTGTGTATCCGATATGCATACGTACATTTAACTTTGGCCGCCATCCATTCGAAGTTTTCACCTTGGGCGGTAACGCATCAACCCATCGCTTCTTTTACACTCGAAGCACTCCTAGAAGTCTCGTTCTGTAAGCGCATCAAGCACTTTCTGCATCTGCACTCAGTCTCCTCCACGGAACCCTTAAGCTTCAACTGTTATCTTGGGAAAGGACAAGTCGAAGAGGGCCGAATTTGGTGGAGAGGTCGAGTGGGAAGAAAGGAAAGTGTTGGTGCCGCTAAAAAGTTCGCGCGCTTTTAGCAACGGTGAGGGGGCGCGTTGTTGTGTTCGTGCTTCCAATTGTCGTCGCGCACAATATAGTAGAACTCTACCGCTCTGTGGCGTCTGTATCTATCGTTCCAGCGGCAGTGTCAGGCTGTCAAAGTCGAGTTCTACTACGTACAAAACGGTAGAGTTTTGCGCTGCTTCACACAGACCTCAGCTGACCTCGGGATTAACAGTCTGACACTGAAAGACATCCCATTAAACCATCCTGCAAGTGTAAAAGCAAACATGCTCTTGTTGACGCTCTGGACCTGTTTTCCTGAGGCGAACACTGTCAGGGCCTCAACTATGGCAAAGTGGCCGCTCACAGTGGGTGGAGAACGCACGAGCTTTTGCGCGGCGCCAAAGCCATCGTCGCTGCTAACTTGTCCGCCGCGTCACCAGACCTGGCTCCCCACGCTGTCTTCCCGCTCCCGAGTGCAAGGGAGATCCAGTGTGGTTCTCAGATGGTGTTTGACACACTTAAAGAGTGTGACTTCCAGAGAGCGCTCTGAGCACGGCAGAAGTGCTGGGAACGGTGGAGCGCTCTGAGCACGGCAGAGGTACTGGAAGCGGTGGAGCGCTCTGAGCACGGCAGAGGTGCTGGGAACGGTGGAGCGCTCTGAGCATGGCAGAGGTACTGGGAGCGGTGGAGCGCTCTGAGCATGGCAGAGGTACTGGGAACGGTGCGGCGCTCTGAAGCACGGCAGAGGTGCTGGGAACGGTGGGCGCGCTGAGCACGGCAGAGGTGCTGGGAACGGTGCGACGCTCTGAAGCACGGCAGAGGTGCTGGGAACGGTGGGGGCGCGCTGAGCACGGCAGAGGTGCTGGGAACGGTGTGGTGCTCTGAAGCATGACAGAGATGCTGGGAACGGTGGAGCGCTCTGAGCACGGCAGAGGTGCTGGGAACGGTGGGGGCGCTGGACGCAGTGAATGCTTCGTAGGGATGGCGGCCCAGGTGAAACTATGTACGTGCTCTGCTTTTCATAGGCGTGGCCTCGGAAATTTTGATGACGTTCAGTATACATATGTATGATATGTATTGCGTCATGTTGTGCGTGAATCAGTCAACAATAGAATCTGGCTTTGGCCGAAATGTTATTTTTAGGCGTTTCTTTCGTGGCACGGTAGTCTACCTCAGGTTTAAAGATGTAGACAACGGTGAAAGCTTCTGAACAATGCTTTTGAACTATGCACATTATTCTTAGACTTAGCAATAATACTTAAGTTTCGCACACTGTTGAGAAAATATAAACATTGACCAGCCGTTACAAAGTTGCAGTAAAATAAAACACCGAATTTACGTTTACGAGTACGAATACCCTATTTACGTTTGGTGCCAGACTGTTGCAATGCGATCGACATTTTGTACCTTGGACCGTGAATCCGTTCCAAAGAACTTTCTACTCTCCATTTAACAAATTATCAAACAAGAAGCTAAGGTCTTAGCTAATTATACTCGCTATCGAATCATAATGAAAACCTTACTGTTGTTCTCAATTTATGGTTCTAGCTTGGGTATACGCAGCTAAAGCGAATTGGCATACAATGTGTGATAAGTATTGACGAATGTGCTTCCTTGAATGCCTGTTTATTTCTAGCATGTACTTTTATTGTACATGCTACAAGGTGAGGAGGCAGGCAAACTTAAGTCAACAAGTTTGGTGATAATTTACCTGAGAAGAGCGAAAGCAGCCTTACGAGAAGAACTGCAACAATAAATACACCGTACAAAACACAAACTACACCTTTAAATCTAAGGGCTGTCCACAGGAGCTCAAGCAATGGGTTTTAGAAGCATCTTCTGAGGAGAAGAGGGCTTACAAGATTTGGGCCGTTTTCACTCGCAATGTAAATTTGTCATGAACGTCCATACTCAAAGATGCGCGGACAGGTCATGTAATTTCAGCCTGATTGTACATCTGAATCAAATAACGTCCTTTTTAATGGTGATTTTTGAGGTCGTTGCCGTTGGCTTAGAATTTAGCAACACAGCTTATGCAAAGCTCACGCGACAAGCACGCGTCAAACTTTGGTAAAACCGCAGGTAGGGATGAAATTATGCAGACTTACGTGAAGTATGAAAGCATAGTGCGTATTTGTGAAAACTGTGGTGACAAACATTTAAATCTCTCCTTCGTCATCTGACCCAGGTGCGCAGAGGTCGGCAAACGGCAACCAACAGCGGACCAGGGCCATTGAACACCAAATGGCGAAACAGAGCGGTCTGACGATTACGGGAATATAACCTCATGTAACCTTGAAGCGACGCAGTCAAGGACCGCGAATTCGGCACCCCACCTGGAAGACTAGCCGGCGAAGGCTGGCTTCTGATTGGCTCCGGCATCCTGACGTCACAGTTGACGCTGGGCGTGGACTGACCAGATCTTTTCGTACCCTGGTGAAGCACACGCCCATCTGCTACACTTTACATGGCGCAGAGCCGCCGCGTCAGTCCACAGTGCGGGCCTCTGCGGCCGTGCTCGGCGTCGGCACCCAGCGCGCTCTCACGCGGCCGGCCGCCGGTCGGCGCCAGCCGCGCCGGGCCGCGCCGCCGCCGCCGCCGCCGCCGCACAGGTGGCAGCACCGGCGGCCGGCCGGTCAGACGGCGCGGGCCGACGGTGTGCCGGACCCCGGGGCCTGCTGCTGCAGCTGGGGTCAGGGTCGGCACGCCTCAGGTCGGCGCTGGTGCACCTTGGGCTCGCCACCCGCACACCTGTGGCCGACGCGGGGCTGGTACGCTGGGATCAGGGCTGGTGCGTTTGGGATTTGACTTTGAGAGGAACTTTGAGAGTGAAGTGGACCAAATCCGTGGAGAAACACGTTTTTGCTGCAATTTGGGCATAAGTTTAGTCCGTTGACTAACGCCATGGTAGCCCCCGGGGGCACGTGCCACCTTTACCAAATTGATGGTATTCATTAATCAGCGCAGCTGCTAAGCTTAAGATAGCAGGTCACGTTGGGACCCTGCCCTTTTAAACAGAACCGCCATTTTGCACCACTGCTACCCCGCAGTTACGCTTCTTCCGTGCTTCCCCGTATTCCCTTCCCCCATTCGGTCCTCCTCGACTAATATCTATAGATACAGCAGGAAAAATACACATACATCTGCTCTTTTCCTCTCTCCCTTTTATTGAATGTTTGCGCGGATCGTACAGCGTTC
>NW_023596225.1:10311378-10333519 GCF_011947565.3 Pollicipes pollicipes | reverse complement strand
GTTTTTGGCCGGTAATTAAACGGGGGATGGTGTGGTGCTGGATGTGCGGACAGTGCTGCCTCGTATCACGTACACAGAAGCGATCAAGATTGACTTACCCGGTCTTAACAATATTTTCCCGTTTAATACTATATCTCGGAAGCCAGAACGGGCAGGAACGCGAGTACAATTTCGAAGCGTCGACCAACATACCGTTTGCAACTTGTGTGGCCAGCACAAACTTGCGAAGCAGGGACACCAGTAATTGTCGGGCAAGCCGGCAATGTCGGCATTTCGAAGTGCATTATCCGGCCCAAAAATGGACTTCACGTGAAGGCTGCAAATCTGCATTTTTGCGTCCAGAAAATGCCACCGACTGATCGCCTCGTCACCAACGGTGACTATTTTAAGTGAAACGACCAAACGCGCATGCGCCGTGTGTTGCCAGCGGCCAGCGGCAGTCAAAGGCTTTAGTTCAAGGACTGCGGCGAAAAAGGCTACCCACAGTGACGACCGAATGCGTTACTTGAGCCCCTTGCTTGACTAAATGTTACAGAAACCATACATTTTCAGCGGAGGAATAATTTGCAGAACGTGAGATGAAAGGACTTGCGAAATGCAAATGCCGTTAAGCGAATCCCACTGCCACGGCAAACAGCGCACACACCGGTTTTGCGTCCTGTGTTTTGGTGCCACCGCAAAGTCTGACAACAACGAAAGATGTCGCGCACCAATGATAAGTGACAGTGGATGAATTAGGGGCATCTGGCATTTACGAGTACCTTGGTAGCCAGGTTGGTCTCCTCGAAGCCTTTAAAATGCGTAGCGCAACACTCCAGCCGCAGTGGAAGTTTAGATAGTAACATTTCGAAAGTTAATCGCTTATTTTTCTTAGGGGTCTTGATAGTTTGAGGAAGGTATGCACCAACGGCGCTCACTGGACTGAACGATGATCACCGTGGCATGTTCATGTTCAGCTAACAGCACCAGTGACACGTACATGGCGGGCCAATAAATGTTCTCAGCAGTTCATAATGAACTGAACCACAATCGTTCGATAGCACCGTCGCACGTAGCGACAGTGACTGATCGCGTGCGCTAACAGTATCGGCGGATGGCTATTGATGCCGGCGAAAAGATGAGGATCATTGCATGAAGACCTGCTGATCTCGTGTAGTATCGTTAATCGTCGAATGACTGACCCGACCCGCGTGACCTTTTTAAGCGGCGCGGTTTGCAGTTAAGGGGAATGTTCCACATTTGAAGATATTGAGATAGACATCAGACATTATGGGAAAAGCTTAATTGTAACTATTGGTAAGCTTCCTATGTTCAAAAACGACGCTAAGTAGCAAAATTTCCAAGTTTGTGCAGATGCGCCTCATTGCGTCATTGTTTGATGGCGTCATGGAATGGTTTTTTGACGACAGCGATACCTGGCAGCATCTGGCAGGCAGACCTTAAGAATACCTCGAAACGCACGAAAGCTGACGCCAACCGGTCATTTCGTCGCGGGTGCTGTGTTGGGTGGCGGATTAGTGAATGGCTTGTTTGTGTATTTTTGTTGTTTGTGTTTTGTCTCGGTACTGGTCGTAACAGAAGCTTTGATGGGCTGTTTGATATACGCATAGTAGCGATCGCCAGCTTTTGGGGCAGATTACTAATATCAAACCACGATATGTTCTGAAAACTCATATAGCGCCATGAATCTCTTACCGAAGCCCGCTAAGGACTGTTGAGGATGCCAATACTGCATTGTCGACCTATCCTTGCCTGCAGTGCTGTAGTCCTGACATTGATATCATGTGATGTACACAGCAGCTACTTTCTCTATTTTTTTGTGGCTGGAAATGCAGTTGCACGCCAAAATTAATAAATCTGTGACATCGTTATGAATTGATTGCCAAAGCATTGTTACTTCTATGGTGGGATGGTAAGGTTGAGCTACCAAGAATGCTTTTCTTGCTTTTGGCTTGATTTTTTTATTGATTTTTTTATGCAATTACTAGTCAACCCTGATATAACCATTGTGGTGCAACAGCATTCTTCCTTGTGATAGTACTTTGGCATTGTTAAATCAGTTGTTACCAGTCATTCATAAATTATAAGCTGCTGTCTCATAGGCCTGACAGAGTAGTCAGCCAATGTGATACATTGCGTAATGGCACAGGTCAACAGTGTCACAGTGGCACTACATCAGCGCTGTACTGTGGCATGGCATAACGAACAATGTTGCAATTTTGTACTGCAATACCTGCTGCTTTTATAGTAAATTGCATCCCGAAAAGATGGGTCAAGCATACATTCTTGCGTTAACTCCGCATCTGACATATGACCGACCAAAAACACATGATACAATATACAAATCACTTTCAGCAAAACACACAACCAATAAGTAATATCACTTGCTCAGCCTGTTTTGGGAGTCCCCAAAACATAGGTGACAATGATGCAAACACGTCGTCTGCTTCCACAGCCATGCAACGTGCTCGGCCATCAGGCTGCTTCACTCAAAAATTGTTCGTAAGTAATAACACATGCATAACAAGAAAATATTGCATGTAGTGGAATAACACCGCAAACCTGCTGGCCTTTCACAAGGCTGGAGACATGACAAGTGCATGTAGTAATGGTTAGATGGTCGAAATGCAAAGAAGTGATGAAGCTACCGGTGCACACAAGGCTCATGATCAAAATATCAAGTGCTATCCAAGAAACCAACAGCATTACTTATCCACCTTTCTCAGCACCCAGCATCTCATACAAGTTGCATGACTATGACAATGGTGACTCACAAGCAATGCTTGCCTGCACACAAAATTTGTTATGACAGTCATATGTACATCCATAATAATACAGCACTATGTTTTTTTCAGAATTCTTAAGTGAAAGACAATTTTGCAAAGCTGTATTATGCAAGCTGATACCAAGCATTGCATTAATGATCTGTGCTGACCTGTCCCTGCTGCCCAAATGAATTGTTAATATAATGGCATGCAATGTGCTGCAACACCTCATTAGGTTCAAGATGTCAGCACCATCATAATGAAGTAGCATATTGCCTTGGAACACCCTGCAGCATGAGTGCTATATTTTTTTCAGTTTGCCGACATCACTACCTTGTCATCTTCAAGAACAAACTTAAAGATAGAGGCAGGTATCAATATATCACATTTTCTTGGGTGTCATTAGATTTAAAGGACACCAAAACAATGTTCTCTCTCAGAAGTATGAACTTCGCACGCACACTCCCATCACATCAAGATCAATGCAAGCTACTGGCACGCACCATCAGTGATCACACCCTTTTGGAGCGCCTGATTCACACTAATGTCAAAAAAGTGTAAACTCGCACTTGCACAACCCACAGTACTATCAAATTGCAGGTCTTCTCGCAATTTTCGCACAGGTTTTCGGTTATAACACCGCATTTCACCGTGAGCTCCCTTCAGAACAAAGTCCAAAGAGGTTGTAGTTAATGGACACATTTTGTTTTGTTCATGAGTTAAATTTGTCCTGCAATATGTGTAGAATGTTTAGTAAAATTTAGATCTAAAATAACTGTAATATTTCTCATATTTTATAAAGCCTTGCCAACCGATAAACCCGTGCAAGGTTTTTTGCTCTGGTACGCAAGACGCCAACCAAGCCGTGTGTAAGAAAAAAAAAATAGTAGAAAAAACGCCAGCAGGAGAAAAAAGTTAGACTTGCCGTCACGTCTTGTGTTTTTATAACATTCGGAAAAGTGCCGCTCTTTTTCCGGTGCTGTACTTTTTTGCAGACAAAAGACATTAGTGTCGTTTTAGTTCATTAGTTTTGCAGATAACGACATTAGTGTCGTTTTCTCTTTATATCGTTGCCTCTATGGTCTAGAAATAAGGAAGAATACCCCGTTTGCGACGAGTGGCCGCACAACCCGAAAGGGCTCACGCTTATGTTGCGACAACGCATGCAGCAGCGAAATCTTACCAACGGCCAATCGCCTCCCACGGGTTGTATAACACGTGCCGCATAAATCGCTCTTGCGAATGTATCAGCGGCCGTGCCGTTTTGAACGTAAGCAGAAAACAGTCTGTCAAGGTGGCTTTGAAGTAGTCCCCCAATGAACCTTTTCGCACTTTTGTGGGCGCATAACTCAGGAACCAGAGGGTTTGGGTCTTAAAAAGGCATCTTCGAAAACTGCATCAAAAGGTCCTCAAGATGGCTATTTCAGTTCAAAACCCCATGTAACGGTAGAACCATTCCTTTGAATAGCCAGTCCAGCCTCTGTTGTCACGTGCGTTGGTGCCTTCCTTCCTTTGATGGTCGGCCGTATATACTTTAACACTCGCTTGTGGTCGGGTTCAAAAATTATGGTTCAAATGACGATTTTGAACCCTAATACATGTTCCAAAACAACTGGGGAACGGCGCGGTGCGCCCACATCAGACATGCCTTGACGTATGCAATGATATAGCCGATCTTTTGGGCATAAACATTAATTATACCATGTACCACAGCTCATCCAGGCATGTCAAAGCCAGGTCATGGCTGTCAGCGAACGCAATTTGTTGGAGTCGTTCAATTCGATGCAACAATGTCGTGTTCGAGATCTTCTTGCAATTTTCAGATGACTCTAGACAATTACACTTATTGAAATTATAATTAACAACCAACTTTACGGATCTTGGGTCAGATTTAGGTCAGATCTACCTGAAGGGCAGAACCGTTTTCTTGCTGGATAACTTGCTTTATGAGGTAGTGTTTTGACGCTCATTACGAACCTCTGGATCACACGACGTCAAAAGGTGATTTCGATATGATTTTTGTGAAGGCCAGGGGTGCGGCGCTAAACCTAAAATGACCACCATCAACCTTTCGTCTTGAGGAGCGTGCCGCCTAGGATGGTACTTGGCGCCGATGGCAGATTCATTAAAAAAATATATCCGAAGAGTTTTGGTCAATTTGGCCTTTTAAAGATCGGATAAGGGTCACACTTGGTATGAACACCAGTGACATTTTGCTGACAAGCGGTATCTAATTTAAAGTTGGTTGCGTTAGGAAATCTAAGAGCGCTTTGGACACCGACCTGGAGTTTGACCTTGTTTGATCTCAACGGATCTGAAGGTCACAGCTTAAAACCCTCAAAATTGGAGGTAGGTAAGTTCACACAGAGCCCCGCATAGCTTTCCAACTTTACGTGTGTAGCTCTGTTAGTTATTTAGATATGAAGGGATCAAACTGGCCCTTTCCGGCCCGAGCGTGGAACACTGAACCAGCACGTGTGTTCAGGTCAAACGTCACCATCTATCCAAAACCTGCTAAGGTGCTCGTGGTAAATCTAGTGATAGATCTAATTAGATCTGGTTAGATCTAGTTTCACCGTTAACACCTTATAATGCAGGCACCAATTACTGTAGGGGTGCGAGCCGTACGCTGCGAGGTCGATGGTAATAAGTCACCGCGGAGTTGTAGGCATTCTCGCAGTCACGCTGCTCCGACGATTGCCCTGGAAATAAACGCGTGCAACCGCACTGTTATTTGGTTACGTCTGGTCGTAATTTGTCACCATCCCCAGGCACGCCTCTGGAGCAGGCGACGGGATGAGAGCAACTGACCGGCATTTCCCCTGCGTGATTAGACACGAATGGTACTAGCCGATCCAATCTGGCTCCGCAATTGTTGTCAGCACTATCTGTCCACAGCCCGGGCGCTATGGGCCACAGCCCGGATTGCTCTTGGACCAGTGAGCGTCAGCGTGCGGGCAGTACACGGCGAAGCAGAATGGCCTGTCCGCGGCCGGCCGGCCGCTGTTCTGTTCCGGTTGGGCATTTTTGGCGGCCGCCGGCGTGGGGTCGATGTATTCCCGGCTGGGCGCTCCCGAATATTACGGCGCCGTCGCCGGACACGGCCCACCAATAAGTCTGCATATGAGATGGAATTGAGCGAGCTGGCGGGTCGATCCAGCTGGCCTAATGAAGACGGTCGGCTCATGCGTCGTCCCGATAGGTCGGCGCCCACCGCCGCTCCGGGCCCGCGCCCTGATTAACGGCCTGTCTCGAGCGGCGACGGCTGCCCAGCGAACCCGCTCTCAGCCGGTGACGTCACCGGGACGGTCAGTGACGTCACCAGGTCGGTCAGTGACATCAGCGGGTCGGTCGGCGGCTCGCCCTCGGCTCGAGTTCGCGAAGGCTCGGCATGAACGGTTTGCCTTTGTTTACTCGCTTCGTAGCGTATTTTTAGAGAAAGGGCGTAAGCGAAACAAAAGTAGAACTGCTGACGGACTACGATGATTTTGCTCCGAAAAATCGTGAAATTGGTTTGTAAAGCGATTTTGTGAGTTGTTGTCTTAATAGGCGCACGCATAAGCCAAACATTGTTCATCACGTGATATGTGTTTTACAGGGAATAAAGAAAAGACATAACACATTCACATTATAACAACATTGCATCATCACAATTGAACAATATGTGCGGGGCTTTTGTATTCATGCGTATTGATTCAGTTATTAACGGTGTCATTTCCTCCAGCCCTGCAACCCTTACCCGTGTCCATTACTATCGACAAGTCAAGCTTGGCTTCTGTGGCTGATGAGCTCCCGATCGCGTATGCTGAACCCCACCTTACCTTGCCTCACCTCACCTTACCTCACCTTATCCCACCTTACCTCACCTTACCTCATCTTACCTTACCTCACTTTACCTTACCTTACCTCACCCTAACCCACCTTACCTTACCTTACCTCACCTTACCCCACCCTACACATATTCCGCATATCTTAACCCATATCCATACCTTATCTACCTTTTTTCTAACACTGCCACGCAACCTCGTGAGGAGCATTGATAGGTACCGTAAGGCGCGCAGGCACTACTATAAGCAACACAACACAAACGCCACTGTAAAAGTGGGCATTTCCCGGTCCTTGTCGGCACATTGTCAGCTCATGTCAAACCAGCAGGTTTAGTTCTGTCCTAGTTTCGTTCCTATGTGCTGCTCTGACCAGACTGTCTATTAAAGGTCGGGTTAGAAAATCAAACTCACGCACGTCTTGATTAGTAACGGTGTACATATTGTGTTCCAGGAACTTTGTATCCATTGCGGTTGCAAGCATTTGTAATTGAAGTGTTAATGTATAACTACCGTAATTGTTCGGGCACGAATCCAGACTCCTTTTCGAGTATGACATGAAAAGTAATATTTATAAAGCATTCGTGTCAGGTTCAACATTCTGGAAGATAAGCCCGATCTGATTTCCCTTCAATCAGCTCTCAACGCTTTCCTCTCTTTGCTCTTTACGATAGCTTACACATCACTTTTAGTAATCTTGTACTACTAATACTCTGTGTGCACCACTAGTAATAACTCGGTGGTACACTCTCGACAGCAAGGCTCGTTTTATATTTACTCAATGCAAATATGGTGGGAGATCTTAAATTATTTATCGATTTTCAGGAGATTCTCCGCCGACAAACTCGCTGACGGTCCCGGAAATTTCAAGCATACATTCAGCCTCGCCGGATTCCTCGGATTCAAGGTAAGAGGTTAAAAACGACCCGACTGCCAAGTGATATTCACGGAAGAGTAACTTGTTTCGCTTTTTCTTCCATCACATTTATGTGCCATTTGAAAGAATGATGTATTGACCTTAGCAGGACAATTTAGGCCTTGTGAAGCTAAACAGACGGACAAAAACAAAAACGCAGCGGGTTTTACAGCAAAGATCAAGTGGGTTCTCAAAGAATGCGAGCTAGTCGCCGAACGCTTTGACCTATTTGTCATGGCAGGATGAGTTCAAACGCCGCTGAACGTGACGAATAAGTGAAGTCATTCGCGTTCAGAAGACGCCAAGAGTGTAGGACGCCATCGCCGTGCGTTGTCAACATTATTACGAAGACAAGTGGGCGCAAGATGATGATCGATCCAATCGCTACAGTTTTTAGCCTATTTCGCTGCAGTTTTGACCCAATTTGCTGCGGTTTTGATTCTATTTCGCTGCAGTTTTGATCCATTTGACGTCGTTCAATCGCTCAAGGGAATCGTTCAATCTGATTCAACGGAATGCCGGACTAAGATATGCGTCCCTGAAATCATTTCCTAAGCAATAAAAACAATTTAAATCCAGGATAATAACACATTCCATGAACCTAGGGTTAGGCTTGAAAGTCAGACCAAAGTCAAACTCAACCCGCTTTTGACTGAAGAGCTTCCTTCGTTGGACAGTTTCTGATGCCCATTTCGAATTTATTGATGACAGGGGACCGCAACAGACATCTCCCGTGGTTTTTCATAAAGGTCTGTAGGTTTACTTGCCTAAAACGGTCCAAATCAACCCTTTGTTTTTTGAGAACGTGCCGCCTGGAATATCCTTAGCGCTTATTCAACTTCAAAAACCGAAGCAATCTCCTGCGTTTTTCGTCACCCTGGCCATAAACCAGAGTGAGCCTCAAATAAACACTAGTGGCCTTTGCTTACAAGAGATATCTAAGTTCAGGGTGGTTGCTTACGGAAGTCTGGGCGCACTTTGGAAACCGATCTGGAGTTCGACTTTGACTTAATTTGACACGAAGGCCATGGCTGATGGACTTCAAAGGCTTACGCAAGTGGGTTCATATAAACCCGACCCACTCTGTCAGTTTAATGAATTTAGCTCTCATGGTATTTGAGATCTCATGTGGATCAAATCGCCCCTGCCCGAGCGAAGGGCACTCAAGCGACCATCTGGGCGTGAGTTAACTTTGCATCCCAACATATCTGGTCATAGCTGTGAACAGCATAACTTGCTGAAGTGCCCACGCTGTACTTTTTTATTGACGGACACATTTAAGCTCCTACGACAAAAGCATGTAACATGCAGGCATAATGTTCACGAAAGCTGGTAGCATACATGTATATAGATTTAGAGGGAGACGCGCTATTCCAAACCACCATACACGCGCCATTGTAGAGGCTCCAGTTATAGGTGCCACAATCCGTGCGTCAGTCAGAGGAGAGCTGTTTGGCAGGGTCTCACCAATGCGCGGCTGTGAGTCGCCGCTGGGATACTGTGCCGATAAAACGATGACATTTTATTGTGCGTTTTATTACGACTTGCTGAATGAAGATTTCGCGGTGTTGAAGTGATTCGACTAAAGCGCGCTATCGATAAAGAGTATTGGAGGCTTTGGAGAGAGAGAGAGAGAGAGAGAGAGAGAGAGAGAGAGAGAGAGAGAGAGAGAGAGAGAGAGAGAGAGAGAGAGAGAGAGAGAGAGAGAGAGAGAGAGAGAAGAGAGAGAGAGAGAGAGAGAGAGAGAGAGAGAGAGAAGAGAGAGAGAGAGAGAGAGAGAGAGAGAGAGAGAGAGAGAGAGAGAGAGAGAGAGAGAGAGAGAGAAGAGAGAGGAGAGAGAGAGAGAGAGAAGAGAGAGAGAGAGAGAGAGAGGAGAGAGAGAAAGAGTAGAGAGAGAAGAGAGAGAGAGAGAGAGAGAGAGAGAGATCGGCATGGAAATGGGGAGTAATTCACGCCTTTCTCTGAAGTTGAAGCGAATCAGTCAGTCACTGGATGGTCACAGACCCCCAACATGCCGGTCGGATTCGTTGTAACCTTTTTAGCCTAATCTAATCAGGCTGAGCGATAGTTGCATTGGGGTCACGAGCGTGTTCAGAATGCTGGACAAACTTATCGCTCCCAAATTGATTTTAGGGACCTGTTGTACATACTGCGGCAGGCCACCAGTTCACAATGAAGCCCAGCGGTGAAAAAGCTTCTGATTTACCGGATTTGATCGGTGACAAAAACAGACGTTTTTCCGAAACCATTTGGTGACAAAATGGCGAAAATGCAAACAAATTTTAATAGACCAGATCATATTACGACTTGCTATCCCAGCCAAACGAAACTCAAAGCTTATTATTGGTCTGTGCTCGTTAACACTTGCAGCGTGAGCGTGTGTAGAACACATGTCGAAACGTTGGCGTTTCGTCGTATGAGCAAATTGAGCCATAAGATGCTGTCAAACGTAGTAGTTTTAATCAGGATAGTTTTTAGCAGGTGCCAGCAATATAATATAAACCATACTATATCAGTGCTGATGTCACAGATCAGCGCTGACACAGTGCTTTTCTAATGCTCCTCATGTCAGTGCTTTTCACAGATTTTTTAGCCAAGATTCACTTCACATACTAAGTAATATAAAATACCAAATAACTAGGCTTGTTACCAGTCAGAAGGACCGTAGCTTGCAGCAGCATCTTGCAACGAACGTGATCAGTTTGCTACGCAGCGTCTTAAGGCGTCGTGTCATTTGAGACAGATGGACTTGAACACTAGCCACGCGGTGATGCATTGGATTCTGTACAAGGCTGTGGGCTGCTGTCAACTGTGTTCGTGTCGTGAGAAACTGAATGGCTAGAAGAACGTAGCTAATCCCCAGCTTTTAATGTTATAACGTTAAAAAGCCCTGCCGATCTAAGAAGAATGTTGTTTGTCGATACCTGAGCTGTAGCGCCAGACGTAAATGGAGGACGTTGGAGCGACGCATGTCAAAGATTCATCCGGGGCTTTCTGCATCTGAGAGTAACAGCGGCTTTAAGGTAAGAGACTGAGAGTTACTGTTGTAGGCCTCTCACATTGCCCGTTGCACCTCTGGCTTGGCACAGTGACCGTACTGGACAGGCGTGAGATAAAACACTTTTTATTTTCCTCCATCTTACATATAAAACTGATTGAAAGTGGTACAGGTGTCCAAAAATGCCGTTTGCATCTGTTGATATCAACATCGCATGGATTTTGCTCTAAGTGACTGGGATCATGTTAGGAAGGGTGAGTTCTGCACTGGTATTGATCATGCGAAGTTCGTGAAGGTCGCCTGTCCGCTCAGCTGTTTGTACGATAACGTCGCAAAACAAAAGGTGATATTGTTGTCAGGTTCTTGTAGAACTATGTTGTCGGTAAATATAGGGCTACAGGGATGCATTTTTCTAAAATACGTAGGGTTGAGAGATGGAGGGGGAAGAAAAAATGACTAAGCCTGCCTGCAAAATGCACTCAAAACAGTTTTCCCCACAGTTTTGACGCATTTTATTTCCACAGTTGGGAGCAGAGATGTAGTTTCTCGAAAGGATTTTTGGAGGCTAAACCATAAAATCGTGATTAATGAAGACTAATGTTTAAAAATGAAATGGATGTAGATCCCTAAACAAAAATGGGAAGCTACATCCATGGTAAGGAGGCACAATCCCCTCCCCTTATCAGAATAGGAAACAACACGCCTCCAAGCTGGTTAGGTTAAGTATACCTTTAACTGATACTTTTATTAGGTAAGTCGCAACCATCATTCAGTGCTTGATGGCTAGCAAATGATACTTGAGTGCAAATGAACTTCCGAAGCAAAGATATTTGATGGATATGCCTCATTGCATTAAATTTGTCTGTTTTGTGGTCTATTGCATCCAAAGTTATATTGCAACAGTTTCTGAAAGATTCGGCTCCAGGTGACAATTTAGACGGCTCTCAATTTCGTTGGTAATAGAAAAGGCACTTTTCTCACCCCTGATGAAGCTGTAGATAGGCTCACAGCGATCACATAAAGATAGGATGCATCCATGTTGTATATTCAAATGCTGCCAAGTAGGTGAAGAAAACAAGCTGTCAGATTGCTGATAGCATCACTAGAAGGCATTGTCCGTTTGGAGGTGCTACTTGGAAGGCGCTGGTGCTCAAGATGGATGTGCCTGTGCAAAGTAAAGTTAACTGTCCGCCTCATACAGTGTCGGCTGCTGTATCGACACTAAGCCTTTTTCACAAGTGAGGCTAGGCTGGAGTGGTTTGAGTAGCTCATATATGGGTATGTTATCGCTAGTGTCGTAGTCAAGCTTATAGATTTGCGGAATATTGAAGGTCGCAAATCGACGTGGAGGGATCAGCCGGATACTACCACTGTCCATCTCCAGCCTGCAGCATGCACGCCCGTAGCTGGTGGGACACAGCGCTGCCACTTCCTTCGGTCGGAGACGGCTCTGAACCCGCCCCCTGTAGCTCCCGCCACTTCCTTCGGTCGGAGATCGCTCTGAACCTGCCCCCTGTAGCTCCCTGTAGCTCCCGCCACTTCCTTCAGTCGGAGACGGCTCTGAACCTGCCCCCTGTAGCTCCCGCCACTTCCTTCAGTCGGAGACGGCTCTGGACCTGCCCCCTATAGCTCCCTGTAGCTTCCGCCACTTCCTTCAGTCGGAGACGGCTCTGAGCCCGCCCCCTGTAGCTCCCTGTATCTCCCTGTAGCCTCTTGCTCTCTGAGCTTCCTGAAGCGTGAGACAGACCGGAGCATCTCACATCGACCGGCGCGTGGATGTCATTATCGGTGATGTGCTTACCTTGTGAGATGATCCAAAATTGACCCTCTGATGACCGCCCTGCAGTCGATCGTGACTGGCGGGGAGGCCGCGCTCCGCCGGTCGTTTGCCTCAGGCCCTCGCTGCACAGTCGCCTGGTCTGCAGAGAGATAACAAACCGTGACAACAAACTGCACTTCCGTTAATACAGCGGCTGCCAGCGCAGACACTCGCTCCAGCGGAGTCGGCATCCACCTGAGCGCGCCGCGGCTACATAAGGGGTTTCACGGCGAGAGCTTACGGCACCGCTCAGCACAGCCTGCTTTCTGTGACGTCACTTGGCCTTTAGCGCGGCCGCTGCCACCGGGCGCAAGCCATACCAGTCAGGAGCAGAGCGAGCGCCTGAAGGGATTCATACCCACCCCACCAAGGCTGGGGATTCGGAAAGCACATGCTCTAAGCGACTTAGCTATCCGAAGACAAAACTCAAGATAAAACTATCTTATTTGGTGTTCAGGTATTCCATGACTATTTATAACTCGAGTGTCCTTTCAGCGTCTGAGCCTATGGTGTAAAACAGCGCCAATCTTGCCATTTCACTGGAAGAATTACTCTTGCGCACCCTCTGCAAGGTACATCAACATTTTTCTATTTACCCTTCATGAAAAGACCACGTTATGCGATATCAAAACGTTATGTTTATTTCTTACGTTAAAAATACCGACTTTCAATAACGCGACACGCACAGACGTGACCACTAGTGAACGGGGAAGACAATGGCCTCCAAGTTTCCGAAAAGGAATCTAAATGGTCCTGCCCGTGGTCCACAATCAGAGTTGTTTCCAAAAATGCACGACTGTTTCAGATTTGCAGATGACAGAATACACCGCTTTTTGTAACAAATTTCAGCGAGGCGTTGCAATGTACGGTTCGAATGTCCCAGCCCTTGCTGGAATTTTGGAGCTCGGTTAGCTTCAACATCAGAACTCAAAATTATAAGTATACAGGACACTAACACCACGCAAGCCATATAATGACAAGATACTCTATTTTTGCTGCGTCCATGCTCTCCACATGATAGAATTATCAAGTACCACGGCGCATGCAAACATTTCACAATGATAGTGCGAATGGCCCGGTCATCACTGCAAATTGTCTGACCGTCATCTCATCATCGTCTTAATCCTTAATGTGTAATATCATAGACAATCTAACCACTGTGCGAACCTGTCTGGAAGCAAGCTTCAGTCTCACCATGTAAGCGTAGATTCATTAGGGTTTGTATTAACCCGGCATTAACCGAGCACCTCATTGACACGTCATTGGCCGGAGGGGGCAGACTTGAATCCCTGCTCATCGTTTATAAGTAAAGGTGCGTGTGAAGGTCACAGGTCAAGGTCAAATCCTTGACACGTTGCGTTGGAATATTTGACCGCTCCCACAACGCATTTTACTGACAAGCGTATCTCAATTTGTGAAAGCCCAACGCCTTGATCAAACATGCTACATAAGAAAGCATCCAAATTAACGCGCGCCATACCTGACCTAGAACCAAGGTCACGTACCATGCAAAGAAAGCTGAAACCTTGGTCTGTATGTCTATTCTGGTGAATTTATGGCCGTCACATTTGAACTATTTAAACGCATAGTGGGAGATCATTGCCGTAATTATCGGTATTAGAGACGTAAGCAAGAGCTGTTAATTGTTCATAAACCGTCTAAGGTCAAGAACAAATGGATGACCACGGTGGTGGATAACCGGTCGGATGCATGATCATAGCGTGATTTGCATAGGAAAGCCTAGACTGTCCAATTAGGTGCCCGCACATCATTTAACTGTAAGATGGACAACAATTCTAGTTGCATTTTTTGCCTGGTTAAATGAGAAGGCTAAAGTATAAAAGTCACATTATGTCAACTTTATCAAAAATAGATAACTAACAAAGTCCTGGCCCGATTTCAATGCCTAGAACGTCTGCATTCAACAGCTCAGCTGCGAGCCATAATGTGCAAACTGTGGTGAAGGCGATGGCAATATATTTTTTGATTACTCAACCACTTAATACGCAGATATGTACATATGATTACACGCTACATCCCGAGCATGCAAAATATGCGAAACTAAAGTCAACTACCTGTGGCCCATCCCAAATAAAAAACGTCAAGCGTCCTGGGCTTACAGCCGGTCGGAGTCGCTTACACGCCTGGCGCACTGGCAGCACGTCTCCTTCTTCGGCAGTCGATGACTTTTGCGGCGCTTGTAGTCGGGCTGGCTAACCAGCTCCGTCTCGCAGGCAGCGCAGCAGCCTCTTGAACCCCGGGACTGGGCACACCTGTAGCCTTTCTCACAAAGAGTTGTTACAAATAGTTTGTATTTGTAAGTTGTAATTTAGAATGTACAAACTACAACTTCCAACTGTTTCATAAAACTAGCGAAGGTTGTAGAATTCTAGTTGTAAAATCATGCGCCGTGTGTAATTTCTCAACGCCAATCACCGGCCTTGCCAAGGACGTAAAAAAACACGCCTGACCGTTTTTTAGCACCCCATACGCCCAACGCTGACGTGACGTCACTGGAGTCTTGCCACAGCGAGAGCAGCACGCAAGCCCGCACGACGCATATTACGATCTGGATATCTGCGTTTCCGTTGGTTACAGCTGCATCGCATGCAAAATTTGCTGGGAAAGCCACCCTTTCTTTCTTCCGTCACTAAAAATAGGTTGCGTTATCGAACGATTAGTTCAGTGTAAATTCGGTAAACCTAACCTAAATTACATCGCCCATACTGAGCGAGACGTTGGCGTCAAGGCATACAGTCAGGCTCACGCAGTCGGGCTCGCCGTTCTCGCTGTCCCCGCTCCTTCCGGTGCCGGTTTCTGTGTCACCCATGTGCACGTGCCCAGAGTCGCACTCAGAATCCTGGTGGAGTACGAGTGACACAGGGCTTTATGGAAGGCCCCTAGTTAAATTTCTTAAGTTTTGAGCGCGCCTCAAATTTTCCGTTTCTTTCGTTTCTGTTTTTATCCACTTATTCCGACGGGCGTGTTAATGAAGGGGCCATGGAATGAGCACTGACCCCGCATACTTGTTTCGTTTAGGCGGCGTCGTCAGTGAAACACTGGGGGCCACAGAATACTTATGGTGCGACATTCTGGTGGCACGGGCACCGGGCCTCATGATCGATTCAGAAGCCCTCTAAGGAAACACTGGTCCACTTTATGACTCCGGCCGTCCTCCGACGGGAGCAGTTAGTGCGACTCGGAGTAGAGGATTTCAGTGACGCACAATAATTTCTTGCAGGTACAGGGTATCTAATAAATGACACAGGGATCATTTTTGATAAAATCAGGCCCCTGGACAAAAAGGAGCAAGGTTGTTTGTTGATTAATGGGCCCACTGTCCGACACATAACCATTCAATTGCGTTAATCAATGCGGGCCCTGTCATTACCCTATTTCCTATCCCCTTTATTGTCGGTGTACCCAACAATGCAAGAAGCCCGCTGACATTCCAGGTCCCGTCATTGTCCCTTTCTGGCAAACCGGCCCGATGCCGACTCGGATTCCCTTGCTGACACAGGATCCCTTGTCTGGCACTGTGGCCTATGATAAAACACAGTGGCTCTTTTTCATCTGTGCTTACCTAGCCTCCGCGCGTACTTGCCATTAGTTCATACCAATAGCAGGGGCACAATCAATATTTTCTTAAGAGGGTGGGGGCAGGCCGCAGCGTTAACGCATCAAGACAATTTTAAATTTTCTTCTAAGAGCGCTGTGGTAAATATGAAGACCTGTGGGCAGAATGGAGCGCCCCTTGACTGTGCTCCTCCAAAACAATCAAACTGCAGCGACAGCAGGGTTTGAAGACTATGATCTTGTAGGCAGGAGTCGGTTTGTCCCCTTTGTGAGTTTCTGAGGGCCCCCGTTTGACACCCGTCTACCTTATTTGGTTGCCCCCTTCACAATTTTTTTTTTACCTCAATGCTACAAAATCTCAGGAAAATATAAATATCACAGGGATCTTCTTCAGACATGACCAGCGGTTGATGACCGTTCTACTAAGATAAAGGACTACTCCGAGCCAACAACTTGAAAAAACTGCCGTACATCAAAATCAAGTGGCCTAAGAGCCGGCGAGAAATGTATTTCGAGCGAGGTTTATTCATAAATACCGCGGTTTTTTCATAGTTCCTCACAAGGGCGTAATGTCGATGAATAATTTGTGGGGGGAGGGGGGGGGGGAGGGCGGAAAATGGCTCACCCTATCACAAAATATGCATTTCACCTAGGTCCTAGGTCATCCCCAATGATTTAGAAAAGCTGACGCCCCCTGCCTGCAGGATAAAAGAAACACTAACCGAACCAGTACGACTTTGCTTGCTACCTCCAATCAAAGCTCTATTAATTGCCTTGCCTCCAATCGCTTTGAATGCTGCATCTACCCTACGTTTCCGCTACGCCACCACGATCGAGACAGCAGCGGCGGGGCCTATGACACAAGGCACCAGTGACGTCATTGCCCTGTGCTGAGTCGCACGGTATTCCACCAGTGGGAAATCCAACAATGCCCCCCCCCCCCCCCCCCGTCTAGTGTTTCATCCGCCAGCTGATGTTGCCAATGTCCGACGAGCGCACGAAAACAAATTATGCTATGGATAATCGCAAATACCGCGGTTTGCAAAAAAAAAACAAAATAAATGTATCGGAAAGGTCGAGGAGCAGAACATTAGATTCCCCAACACCAGCAATCAAGTACATTTGTTACTGTATTCGCCGTGCGTCTTACAGTTTTAAGCAGAAGTAAACAAACAATATTGGCACCGTCATGGCGAACAGCGAAACGGTGACTCACTGAACCAGCATAATACTAGTGTTCTGTTACCATGATGGACACCTATATTCCACTTACAGACATGGGATTCATGCATCGTTCACACCCGGCGATAGCTGTCCCTGGTTGGCGTCCACGTGAATGGCGTCGCATGCCCGCAGTTCGATAGGATGGCATGCCTGTTTTCACTTGCATGGGTAGAAACTACACTTAAAATTAAGACATTTCATAACCTATTTGTACATCCATTTCATCCCGGCAGTGACTTGCATGCCAGTAGGCCTACTCACGGAAAATGACCACCTTCGTACCAGTACCCTCCCACCTCTGAAACGCGCGAGCACAAGGCAACGCAGGATTTCGATCAGGTCGGTGCGCCTGCCAAGGTCATGTATAGTGATGGGTAATAGCGCAAAGGAATAAATTTGCTGCACGCTTGGTTGCACGGGCCATACGCGGAGTTAGGGATTATCAAATCCATCAACACCATCACTGGGTTACTTCATCTAAGCATTGCGTTCTGCGAGCTTGTTTGTCCTTCCACTTCCTCCGAGTACTCGTTTATTTTGCCCCTGGGGATTCTTCCCAGCCTCCTTTTTCTGCGAGCTGTGCGTTCACAATCCATTTTCGCTAGTGGCATTGCCTTAAGCTAACGATCACCTATTGTACAACGGGGTAGGCCATCGTTGATTTGTAGTTGTAATTTGTACTTTTAATCTTACAAATGCACCACGGCTGGAAAATCAGCTGGCCTTTATGAAACATACCAAGGTACGGTTGTAGAAATTCTCGAGAGATTTGTCAATTTTTGTGTGTGGTTTTGTAGGTTTGTAATTTGTAGTTGTTGTTTGTAGGTTTCTGCTTCATGAAACACATTTTTACAACTACACATACAAATTTACAAACTACAATACAAATGTACAAAAAACTGCCTTTGTGAGAAAGGCTACTGGGCACGGGTAACATGTACTGCGATGCATTTTAAGCCATGGCTCGTTCGTTGTGGTAGATAATTGCTTTAAACGTGGAACACCCCTCATAGCTGAACACTGCACGCCTAATTTCGTATCTGCGTCATTCTACGTCTGAGACCAATGCATGTTATGTATTCTTATCTATATTTTTGTTATCTGACATGTCAATACTTCAATGTGCAGTGTTGAAACAACACAACGACAAGACATATGAATGATGGAGTAATTGGCTAACATTTCCCTTTTGTAGATATGACATGTGATCTTTCGTTCGGCTCAGGTGCCAATTTGTCTACGGTCCTGCGCTCATTTGGTTAAAAACCGGCAAACACTACGTCACTCTGACGTCACTTGCACCCGATCTCTTATCGCCTCATAATTGTTACTTCAGCGCTAGGTGTAGAACTCATTGATCGACAGGTGCTATAAATTTCGCAGTGATATCTCAAAGCGTTTTTGAATTACCGCGAATATTGGCCTGTAGGCAGACTTGACACACCCTGGCCAATGTCAGGTAAAGACTGGCGCCCACTGTAGGCAGACTTGACACACCCTGGCCAATGCCAGGTAAAGACTGGCGCCCACTGTAGGCAGACTTGACACACCCTGGTCAATGTCAGGTAAAGACTGGCAAGCAAGAACTGACACCATCTAGCAGCCAGTGCTAGTTAACCTCTCCTTTAATTGATGGCAAACACCGGCAGTCACTGACAGTCACTCGCGAATACCGGCGGTCAGTGCTAGCCACTCACAGAAACATCGTGCCTGGCATAGACACAGCAGTAGAATGATGCACTTTTTTAAAGCAATGCCACCATCTTACGAATCGTGCTGAAAATGTAGTTTTTTTTACACCGCCATGCTCCTTGCATTAAACAAGCAACCCATGAAATGATTGTACCACAACACCCATAAATCCAAGAATAGTTTCCTCTGAGATGTTGTGTGTTGAGAACGACGAGCAAAGAGATGGTGAACATGTCAATTGTTTTGAAGATGATCCCGACAATTGTTCTGATAACCCTAAGTACCTTTTGCAACCGAAACCCAACAGTTCTCATTGATGCGTTGGAAGGCTTACCTTTCATGAAAACTTGATCGGGTGTAAACCCATGGTTACAGCAGTTGCGCTCCAACTCATAACTACCGACCTTGAAAAATGAATGGCTATAAGACCAGTGAGGTTCAGCGCTTTTAAGCGAGGACACTGATTAAGTTGCAATGGTATATGATTTTTGCAAGTCTGGCTGAATTATTGTGCACATGTTCTGAGCGGACATCGGTCACAATAAACACGAGCATTTTTAGTATTATGAAAGCGTGCGGTGAATGAATACACTTGATTATATATATATATATATATATATATATATATATATATATATATATATATATATATATATAAGTGTGTATAAGCGACATACGACGTGCAACATTTGACATAAGACGACAATGTCACATACAAGGAATTTTTTTACGGATGGGCGCGTGACGCAATACAAAACAAAGGCTGTTTTCAAAGCATGCGTGATAAAGAGGACGGTTTCATGTGTATAGTACTATTGAATCTACTGTTCACCTCGCACGAAAACGTGTGTATGATAGCACTAATGGCACAGCAAACCACGCCGCCATATCCCAGGAGAGTCCGAAGCCACCGATTTTCTACCAAATCACGACAGCCATGGCAACGTTTCAGCTTCGTAAAAGAAAAGTTTTCGGTGTTGTACACTTCCCCTACGTTTCAAAGGGCCGCGGCCGAGTTCATTGCTGGCTCGCTGAAGCAGTCAGAGTGCGTAGTACAAAGCAGTTCGACAAAGTTCGACTCGTGGAACTGATGACCATACGCGCTCATCAATTTCCACAGACTACAGGCGGACAGTTAATATTTCATGCGTTAATGTTTCAAATGAAACTAAACGATTCTGCGTCAGAGACTGGCGTGGACCAAGCATTCACGTGGTGCTTAGATATAAACATGAATCGGAAAGCTTGTCCGACAGTTCTTGTCGTGAACCGTTAGGACCTACATGTCCAGAGGAGGCATTTCGGATGCCGTGAAATTTCAGTCATGCAGGGAACTATTTTTATCTTGACCTGCATCATCGTAGGTAAAACTTAATAGTTAATGGAAGTGGGCTCTGTTATCCGAAGTTCTTACGTAAGCTGCCTTAGCAACGCTTGCACCATGGTGACCAGTTGCGTCGTATCGTCCGGGATACAGCAGTACCCATCTGGTAAATGTACTAAGTTCTGGAATATGTCCGTACAACTGTACGTAGGTAGGTAGCCCCAGGTAGGCCTGCACTGTGATTTTGCAAAAATGCCGCAGGCGACAACTTGCTGGCCGTTGCTCAGAGAAATTCACTTCTCGCATGGACGTCATCACAGCACAAAAATACCAATCTTTGCCATTTCTGCATCTTTTGAAGATGTGTGCGATGCGTTGTCTGAGCTGTGCTATTTCTCCAATAGCCGCACACACACCCGTATTTTTTCCAAAATCTCTGCCCAGCCGAGTCCATACCCATGGGTTGGTCCGACCCGTGAAATCATGTAGCCAGTGGGCGCAGCTCGTAATCACTGTACATCAAAAGCAAGTAACTCGAGCAAGCGAATCATGACATTCAAAATGTAAGCGATGTTAGACTATCCCGTTCTGCACCAAAGTCCTGCGGGCTAGTCTAGCTAACACGCCAGTCAGAATAACTCGGCTACAACGAAAACCAAGTCTAGCGCTGTGCCCAAACGTTGACCGTCCAGGGTGGACTAGAAGGGAGGCAAAATTCATTTGCTAACTTATTGAAAACATGTTGTTGGTGCTGCAATATCACTCCCAGTGCTATAAGTGGACCTAACTGGTGCTGAGGTTTTACCAGAGTATGTTTTTGAAGTAGGCCCCAAAGATGGCATACTCCCTGGGAGAATGGAATGTTCCACATCTGAAGATCTTGAGATAAGCATCAGATATGATGGGAAAGGCTTACTTGTAACTATTGGTAAGCCTTTAAGGCTCAAAAAGGTTCAAGTAGCAAAATTTCAAGGTTTGTTAATGCCTCCTTTGCGTAATTGTTTGATGGTGTCATGAAATGTTTTGTGACGACAGCAATACTTGGCAGCATCTGGCAGCCAGACCTAAGGAATACCTCGAAACACACGAAAGCTGACGCCAACCGGCCAGTGTCGTCGTGGGCGCTGTGTTAGATGGAGGGGTAGTGAATGGCTTGTTTGTGGATTTTTGTCTTGGTACTGATCGTAACAAGAACTTTGGTGGGGACATACGCAGCGTAGCAATCGCCAACCTTTAGGGAGGATTATTAATATCAAAGCACGATATGCTGTGAAGACCGTCATGTAGCGTCATGAATCTTTTACCGAAACCTGCCAAGAACTGTTGAGGATATAAATACTGTATGGTAGAAATCCTTGCCTGCAGGGCTGTAGTCCTGACATTGATATCATGTGATGTGCAGCAGTAGTTGTTGTCTTTATCATTTGTGACTGGAAATGCCGTGGCATGCAGAAATTAATAAATCTTTAACGCTGCTGTGAATTGGTTGCCAAGTCATTGCTGTTTCTATGGTAATGATGGTAAGGTTGAGCTACCAAGAATGTTTTTCTTGTTCAGGATGATTTATGCAAGTGCTAGTTAGCCCTGATGTAGCCATTTTGGTGCAACAGCATTCTCGCTGGTGACAGTCCTATCGCATTGTTAAATCAGTTGTTACATCATCCATAAATTATAAGCTGTTATCTCATGAGTTTGACATAGAGTAGCCAACCACTCTAGTACATTGTGTAATGGCGCAGGTCAACAGTGTCACCTTGGCACTACCTCAGTGTTGTACTGTGGCTTGACATAATGAACAATGATACAGTTTTTGTGCTGCAACCCCTGCTGTTTTCATAACAAATTCCATCATGAAAAGACGGGTCAAGCATGCATTCTTGCATTAGCTCCGCATCTGAGAAGTGACTTACCAAAAACACGTGATGCAAGGTACAAATCACTTTCAGCAACGCACACAACCATTGAGTGACATCATTTGCTCAGCCTGTTTTGGGAATCCAGAA
>NW_023596225.1:10286378-10306378 GCF_011947565.3 Pollicipes pollicipes | reverse complement strand
CGACTGTTAAAGGCAAGACTGTTGACAGCAGGCCAACGAGATCATCCTGGCTCGGGCGACCGTGCTGGGGTTTTGACCGACCGATGGCGAGAGGTCAGCAGAAAACTCCCTAACTGGGTTATCCCAGCCCGTGTGGCCGTGCGGGAGTACTGTACGGCACGTAAAACATTTTGCGGTGCTGTCTGACAAATTCAAAGCGAAAACCACCCGTGGGCTAGATCAGGTTATCTTGGGTCGTGGGATGAGGGGATGCTGTGCAAGCTCGGGCTCAGCAAGTGCTTTGAACGCTGTACGATCCGCGCAAACATTCAATAAAAGGGAGAGAGGGAAAAGAGACAGATGTATGTGTATTTTTCCTTGCTGTATCTATAGATATTAGTCTGAGGAGGACCGAATGGGGGAAGGGAAATACGGGGAAGCACGGAAGAAGCGTAACTGCGGGGTAGCAGTGGTGCAAAATGGCGGTTCTGTTTAAAAAGGGCAGGGTCCCAACGTGACCTGCTATCTTAAGCTTAGCAGCTGCGCTGATTAATGAATACCATCAATTTGGTAAAGGTGGCACGTGCCCCCGGGGGCTACCATGGCGTTAGTCAACGGACTAAACTTATGCCCAAATTGCAGCAAAAACGTGTTTCTCCACGGATTTGGTCCACTTCACTCTCAAAGTTCCTCTCAAAGTCAAATCCCAAACGCACCAGCCCTGATCCCAAGCGTACCAGCCCCGCGTCGGCCACAGGTGTGCGGGTGGCGAGCCCAAGGTGCACCAGCGCCGACCTGAGGCGTGCCGACCCTGACCCCAGCTGCAGCAGCAGGCCCCCGGGGTCCGGCACACCGTCGGCGCCGCGCCGTCTGACCGGCCGGCCGCCGGTGCTGCCACCTGTGCGGCGGCGGCGGCGGCGGCGGCGCGGCCCGGCGCGGCTGGCGCCGACCGGCGGCCGGCCGGCGTGAGAGCGCGCTGGGTGCCGACGCCGAGCACGGCCGCAGAGGCCCGCACTGTGGACTGACGCGGCGGCTCTGCGCCATGTAAAGTGTAGCCAGATGGGCGTGTGCTTCACCAGGGTACGAAAAGATCTGGTCAGTCCCACGCCCAGCGTCAACTGTGACGTCAGGATGCCGGAGCCAATCAGAAGCCAGCCTTCGCCGGCTAGTCTTCCAGGTGGGGTGCCGAATTTCGCGGTCCTTTGACTGCGTCGCTTCAAGGTTACATGAGGTTATATTCCCGTAATCGTCAGACCGCTCTGTTTTCGCCATTTGGTGTTCAATGGCCCTGGTCCGCTGCTGGTTGCCGTTGTTGCCGACCTCTGCGCACCTGGGAGTCAGATGACGAAGGAGAGATTTTAAATGTTTGTCACCACAGTTTTCACAAATACGCGCCTATGCTTTCATACTTCACGTAAGTCTGCATAATTTCATCCCTACCTGCGGTTTACCAAAGTTTGACGCGTGCTTGTCGCGTGAGCTTTGCATAAGCTGTGTTGCTAAATCTAAGCCACACGGCAACGACCTCAAAAATCACCATTAAAAAGGACGTTATTTGATTCAGATGTACAATCAGGCTGAAATTACATGACCTGTCCGCGCATCTTTGAGTATTGGACGTTCATGACAAATTTACATTGCGAGCTGAAAACGGCCCAAATCTTGTAAGCCCTCTTCTCCTCAGAAGATGCTTCTAAAACCCATTGTCCTTGAGCTCCTGTGGACAGCCCTTAGATTTAAAGGTGTAGTTTGTGTTTTGTACGGTGTATTTATTGTTGCAGTTCTTCTCGTAAGGCTGCTTTCGCTCTTCTCAGGTAAAATTATCACCAAACTTGTTGACTTAAGTTTGCCTGCCTCCTCACCTTGTAGCATGTACAATAAAAGTACATGCTAGAAATAACAGGCATTCAAGGAAGCACATTCGTCAATACTTATCACACATTGTATGCCAATTCGCTTTAGCTGCGTATACCCAAGCTAGAACCATAAATTGAGAACAACAGTAAGGTTTTCATTATGATTCGATAGCGAGTATAATTAGCTTAAGACCTTAGCTTCTTTGTTTTGAATAATTTGTTAAATGGAGAGTGTGAAAGTTCTTTGGAACGGATTCACGGTCCAAGGTACAAAATGTCGATCGCATTGCAACAGTCTGGCCACCAAACGTAAATAGGGTATTCGTACTCGTAAACGTAAATTCGGTGTTTTATTTTACTGCAACTTTGTAACGGCTGGTCAATGTTTTATATTTTTCTCAACAGTGTGCGAAACTTAAGTATTATTTGCTAATGTCTAAGAATAATGTGCATAGTTCAAAAGCATTGTTCAGAAGCTTTCACCGTTGTCCACATCTTTAAACCTGAGGTAGACTACCGTGCCACGAAAGAAACGCCTAAAAATAACATTTCGGCCAAAGCCAGATTCTATTGTTGACTGATTCACGCACAACATGACGCAATACATATCATACATATGTATACTGAACGTCATCAAAATTTCCGAGGCCACGCCTATGAAAAGCAGAGCACGTACATAGTTTCACCTGGGCCGCCATCCCTACGAAGCATTCACTGTGTCCAGCGCCCCCACCGTTCCCAGCACCTCTGCCGTGCTCAGCGCGCCCCCACCGTTCCCAGCACCTCTGCCGTGCTTCAGAGCGCCGCACCGTTCCCAGCACCTCTGCCGTGCTCAGAGCGCCGCACCGTTCCCAGCACCTCTGCCGTGCTCAGAGCGCTCCACCGCTCCCAGTACCTCTGCCGTGCTCAGAGCGCCCCACCGCTCCCAGCATCTCTGTCATGCTCAGAGCTCTGCACTGTTCCCAGCACTTCTGCCATGCTCAGAGCGCTCTCTGGAAGTCACACTCTTTAAGTGTGTCAAACACCATCTGAGAACCACACTGGATCTCCCTTGCACTCGGGAGCGGGAAGACAGCGTGGGGAGCCAGGTCTGGTGACGCGGCGGGCAAGTTAGCAGCGACGATGGCTTTGGCGCCGCGCAAAAGCTCGTGCGTTCTCCACCCACTGTGAGCGGCCACTTTGCCATAGTTGAGGCCCTGACAGTGTTCGCCTCAGGAAAACAGGTCCAGAGCGCCAACAAGAGCATGTTTGCTTTTACATTTGCAGGATGGTTTAATGGGATGTCTTTCGGTGTCAGACTGTTAATCCCGAGGTCAGCTGAGGTCTGTGTGAAGCAGCGCAAAACTCTACCGTTCTGTACGTAGTAGAACTCGACTTTGACAGCCTGACACTGCCACTGGAACGATAGATACAGACGCCACAGAGCGGTAGAGTTCTACTATATTGTGCGCGACGACAATTGGAGGCACGAACACAACAACGCGCCCCCTCACCGTTGTTAAAAGCGCGCGAACTTTTTAGCGGCACCAACACTTTCCTTTCTTCCTACTCGACCTCTCCACCAAATTCGGCCCTCTTCGACTTGTCCTTTCCCAAGATAACAGTTGAAGCTTAAGGGTTCCGTGGAGGAGACTGAGTGCAGATGCAGAAAGTGCTTGATGCGCTTACAGAACGGGACTTCTAGGAGTGCTTCGAGTGTAAAAGAAGCGATGGGTTGATGCGTTACCGCCCAAGGTGAAAACTTCGAATGGATGGCGGCCAAAGTTAAATGTACGTATGCATATCGGATATACAGTGTGCGCTTTAGACGAACGGCATGTCCAACGGGTTTTGATATCGTAGCAAGCTTACACAGAAGGACACCGAATGAGTTTCGCAGCCTGTTTCGCTAAAACATTAGTGGTATTAATGTTGGATGCGGAGGAGAAACTGAAAAGAGCAGAATTAGGCAACGATACGGTCTGCGAAGACAACTCAGAAACAACACAGAAAAGGAAAGGCAACTACGCGTATTTTCTTCCTCTGCCGATTACTCTGAAGTTGAGTTGCTCACATCGGGAATAACTGCTCCAATTCAGCGATAACTACCTGGGCTGTAGTGAACTGATATAGCATTATAGCATCTCGATTATTGACTGCTAATGGCGAGAAACTTAAATAGATTGCACACGTTACGCATGTGCTCAGTTGTAACATGTGATCTACTCGAAGACGTATATGCTTATCATATTGCGGAGACATAGATGTGAAAATTGCGTTAAAGACGCGCAATGTCTCTGCCTTCTAAACATGATATGGCCAGGACATTTTTGAATTCATGTATTGCTTCCAGCCGACGTGCGTAGACTGCTATAGATTCAAGGATGCATTAGCACTTCTTCTACGAGGGGGAGTGGCGGAGACAAAAAGACGGCGTTGGCGGTAGAGGCAGCGCAGTAAGAAGGAGGGGGGGGGGGGGGGGAGGGCGCGCGTATGTTTTTCCCGCTCATAATTTTTGGGAAGCCTCTCTTTCCTTAACTAAAGGCATTATACCTATCCCTAGATTTCCAAAATCTAGACAAAGGAGACCCTCCTAACTAAGCTAGAGAGTAACGATTCGTTCTCAGATTTTTTCTTCTTTATTAAGAGACCCGTTTTCTGGATCATGGGGCTACTTTCATGAATAGGGTAGCCCATGCTCTAGATAAGTATGCCCAATGTTTTGTTACTGGCGTCCATTTGCTGGCTTTAGATGCACTGTAACGAGCTAGGAGACTCCTGCTCTGGGTACGGAGGCACCCTCTATATTTTGGAGGCCCCTTTTCTAGAACAGGAGGTTTCTTTCATGCGTCAGATGGCTATGTTCCCGGACCAAGGCACCCTATTTTGGGAGAACGAGGCCCCTTGATTTGGGAGCCCCTCCGTAAATAGGAAGAATCCTGTTCTGGAAAGGAAGCCCCTCTGCGCATCAACAGATCATTTCCTGCAAAAGGGGCCCCGTTTGAAGTGAACGAGATACTTTGCTAAATAATTAAGAGGATGCTCTATTTTTGATTGTCACATTTATTTACTTGGATGCGATTTGTGTGACAACTTAATATTGGGCACATGCCCTCGATGCCATTCCCTTTAAATATGGCAGACCTTGCCATGTTAGGGGCCCCTATTTTGTACAGCAAGCCCCTGGAAAATCCTGCTTCCCCTAGTCAAAATTTGTGGCGCCGCCGGAGATTTCGTCTGCCGGCTTTTACCGCCCAAGACTGTCTGACAGATGCTACTGATGTCAAAACTGGCAGAAATTAGCAGAAACTTAAGTACTGCACAACATGCTGAGAGCCAATGGTGCAAAACTGGGAGAGCAAAATATCAAAATAAACAGGATGTTAAGCATAGTTAGTATTAGCATGTTGCGCTGAGCATTAAAATCTTGTTTGAGAAGAAGGGCTGCCTGACGAAAAATGCAAGATGTCAGAAGTAAGTTGCGAGAAAGGTGCACAAGATAGGGATTTCATTTACATGAAGCAGATGATAAAAGTGATTCTTATCATCCCTGTGACATGATCTAAATTGTGACCAGGGGTGAACCTGGAGAACATAGACACTTACAGCCACCAGCTGGGACAGTTTTTACCTGCTGGTTATGTCTCAGCCTAGGCAAAACAAGGGGGAAAAACCACTAGCGGTAGAACCAATAGAACCTGCCTCATGGTTTTTCACTACTGAACCCCCAAATCTCATACTCCTGACGCAGAACAATCTATTTGTCGGTTTTAACACGCACTTGCTCTCCAAAATCGTAATGATGAGACATATTGATTGCTTGACAATCCCGTGTCGGCCACCAGATAGCTATTGCTGTTGAAACATGCAGGAGTGGTATGAAGATCACATTTTGGGCGGGGCAAAGCCCGATTTTCAGTGCCAGACTGCAGAAAAATATTGTGTCTGACATCCCGTAGGCTCCATGAACCGCCGCTCCCCGGTGGCTCCACCGTAGAGAAATGGGATCAACATGAGTATCGGCTTTCATAACGCTGTAAGCTCAACGAACTCGGCAGGTCTTGTTTCGGATTCGGTATGCTCATCAAAAAGGCAGTAATAGGATGCGTTTGCATTATGCCTTTGCATTGCATTCTGCGTGTTTTACATGGCTGCATTAACTGCTGAATAAGATACAAATCCACCTGTGTGTGGTAACATGCTGCAGCTGGTTATGGGAGCAGTCAAATGTAACAAGTCATGTTCAACAGTCTTAGGGTACACGATTATTAGGTGTTAATTGGTGCACCAATTACAGCAGACACATCACATACGTTGACTATGTTAAACCAAGCTGCTGTTTTTGTTGCTTTTAAATGAATAGAAAACATTGCAACTATCGTGTGGTGATATAGTGAATGTAAAGGGGAATATCACAGATTTTGAGTTTCTATCCGTTTATGCCCGTGTTATAGCCAACTTTTAATCGAAAAAAACAGATAGTGGGAGAAACTAGTTGAAGATGACCAAGGTCTCAACCCTGCCCGGAACCCACCCCCACTCCCTTCTTAAATATTTCCCAGAACAAAACATCTGAACGGCTTTGAGCGCAGCATTGACATTGTTGGCAAGTTGGGCTTACATGATTTTGCCACACGTGGAAATTCGAAGTTTGACTTCGATAATTCACAATCCATACCGTCTTTCATGAAATAATATGGTGTTGTTTTCCTCAAAAGTGACAAATAACGCCTATTTTTCGCAGGAAATACACCTTAAAAAGGTTTTATATGCCCAATTTCGTCATTTTCTTCATTGGACACATCGACATCATTTTGGCAACGTCTGTGTGGCCCGGCCACTCTATGTTAAGCAGTCAAACTTTGACTTTCGCGACCTAGCAGCTCAGAGCTAGTTTAGTTCAGGTGATTTAGACGACGATGACACAGATCTCAGAGCCTTGAAAGATCTTTCTGACGCTGTTTTCCCCACTGATTTGTCTTGTGGAGGTCTACATATAGCAAAATGAGCCAATTCAACCGTCGTTTTCACCCCTTTCACTTGACATGACGCATCACAGGCTACATGTGTCGATGTTGACTAGTATCCACATGATAGGGTTTTGTCACCAGCTATTCAACGTCGTCTTTGGCATTGTGGCAGTATGCTTAGTTGATGAGATAACAGGAGAGGTATACAAGTCGTAATTTGATCCCTATGGTCTGATTTTGCCTATCAAATGTCGCTTCCTTATCGTTCAGTTTCACTTACCTAATGTACTTTGCCCTAAAGCGTTCCTGTTGCTCTTTTCCCGTGGCTCTCGCTCTAGTTTTCGAAATCTTGTGAAGGGGTAGGGCCAGCGAAGCGAAGGGGTCCATGGCCTAAGGGCAAAGGTAAAAATATGTCCGTAGGGTGAAGGCCACAGTATTTACCTACGCGTGCCATCACCTTGGCTTGGATATCAGCAATGCGTGGTAGGCGTCGACTTGGGAACAGAGTAATGGTAGTGACAAGTCCTACGAAGTTACCACAACAGCTTCCCACTGGGTGAGGGTGTGAGACAGGATGTGTATCCGCCAAGTGCTCTGTGTGCCCACAAGATGGAGGTGCATATCATAAGGCGTGTTGTGTGTATTTCTTATGAACACCGACATTCACTGCAATGTTCCTTGCTGCGAAAAATAGACCGGCTGATGGGAGTTTGTCCCCTGAGCTGCGTGTGGGTTAGGCGTGCTGCCAACGGGTACGCACAGATCGCCATCAGCATTTTCGCATCACATCAGCTGACATCTTGGCCCACTTATGTTATAGAGTAAGTGATCTGCAACATTCGTCCCAAAGAACGCACACCATAGCGCGCATTACGACCGAGCATGAGCTATATACCGCGCGTTTGCAGAAAACAAAAAAAGCACAGCGTTCTGACCATAGCTTGTCAGCACCGCCTACCAACGCAGGAGGTCTCTACGCGCGTAAAAACCAATCCATTATAAAAGCACATGATTCTGAGTGTGAAATCAGGCACAGGTTCAATGATAGGCATTGAATGGCCTTGGCTGCAGACAGCACATGTGAGGTCTTTGGTGTATTTATGCGGCTAGCACCGCATATGTGAACACCTTATCAGAGAAGTTCTTAATGCTTGAAATAAATACGATATTGAGCTAAAAAAACTGCTCGGTATGAGCAGCCGGATAAAGTTATGCAAGGAGAAAGCGTCTGACATGGGGCCACACGCGTCACAGCCCCTCTCGTGATACGGCTCGATGACACTTAGCACGCACTCAGGTGGGGGTGGGCCATTCCCCCCCCCCCAAGGTTTCAGTAAGGCTTTCGAATGATACAGCACAACTATGACAAGCTTTGAACATGGTATGCAATGAAATAGCTGATCGCTCGGCATAAAAACATGCCTCAAAAGGTAAGTGACCTCTAGCGGGTCAAATTTAGACTATGGCTGCCCGCAAATGTAATTTAGGAATTGAAACGATGATTTTAGAATTAAAAGGGTCGAAAGTAAAAGGATTATTTTAAGCTGACACGATACATGAGTGATACGATGAAGTGTTGGACCAAGTCAGACATGTTTTGGACTGGTTTCTCAGACAAGAAGACAGCTGATATATTACGATTTATTGGATGAACTTTGGGTCATGTATAAATGCCAAATCAATGCCAACATAAAACCGCTGTGTTACTATATAACTTCTTTTAAGAGACAGTTTTCAACGCTCACTTCGACTTCCTTGATCACAAGGACGTTGACATAGTTCTGAATTTGACGTCATGCAGGTCAGGGGAGGTCATCACTTAAAATGACCCTGAGTATTATTTTGCTTTAGAGTATGTAGTACATGTCGAAGGATTAGGATTGTTCGCCTAGGATTGCTCTTGGCGCTGATTTTAAATTCAAACATCAAAAATATCTTCAAGACATTGAGTCGTTTTGATTTTCCAAAGCCAAACACGTCCAATGACCTGATTACAACACAAGGAAACTTTTGCTCGCAAATGCATCGAGGTTAAAATTGCTTACGTGAGTCGATTTGAGGGCACTTTGACACTAATCTCGAGTTTGGCCTTGTTTGGCCTTGTTTGACGCGAAGATCGCTACCAAGGTACTTACTCTTCGACACAAGGAAGTTCATATATACGGCCCTATGTTTCCTGTGGGTTCGATGCTGCTAGATCTAAAAAAAATTGACACTTCAGTGGGTTCAAACTGACCTGCATCGAACGCGTCTCTTTCAAACGACCACGGTAGCGCATGTTAGAATGATATGTCTTGTATAACCGCCGTCTATCAGCAGCACTCTATGTGTCCCTCACGACATGTCGACTCGCTCACAGGTGGAGCACAAATACCGAATGTTTGATGAATCGAAGTACTCACATATATGCGAACTTTTTAATTACCCGTTTGTGTGTAATGGTTTGCGAATCAGTAATGGTTGATAATGCGTTAATTTAACAGGGCTCCACTATTTGCCTCAAACGCTGGAGCGGCATCTAAGCGCTTGCAACAAGAACACATTATCACTCTCGTGGAATCTACTCATCCGCGATGCTCACCGGACATGTAAGAGAACAACCGAACAAGGCATATTTTGGACGTGATCCCACGTCCCCTTCCTTGAGTGGCCTCAACCGAAAGCCTTTCATTCCGGAGAGCGGGTCGTCTGCTGTTGCAGCGGCCAGGCCAGAACGGTACGGCGCCGGAGCCCCGGCCTATAGCTAACCGGCTGTCCCCTGCGGACCTAATCACCGTGCTTGTCGGCGGCCCCGGAGCGACTAAGCCACGGCGCCCCCGCTCAATCTCTCCTCAGCCTGGCGTCCGCATCGGGGCCGGTCAGCGCCGCCGATATGGCTGCTTACGTAACACCGGCGACGTGGGAGGGGCGACCAGGCTGTTCGCGAGCACAGCCAGCGCGAGCCGAGTGGGTTGATCACAGATACAGTGCTCAGGGTATCATGAGATGAGGCTCGGTCTAAAATTGCCCCGGTCGGTCACGCAGCTAGACGAAGCAGCTCGATGATGGGTCTTAAATAACCTGAACAAGTTCATGTGACACCATTACATCATTGACGCGAATAACGTACACGGATGCTGTGGGAAACACCGTTTAATAAACTGGCTTATTATTCAGGTTACTGCCCCTAACCCCAATTCACAAGCAAATTGATTGGATCCCACTATCTTCACGGGGTTTGGTTACTTCAATCCTAGCGGTCTTTCGGAAAATTTAAAAAGTTGAAAGGGGGGGGGTGTTCAACATCCATATGGGGTTTTGAACTAATTTAGCCATCTTGAAGACCTTTTAGTGGTGTTCACAATCCTGCCTTTCTTAAAGTCTAAGCCCATCTGGTTTCTGAGGTCCACGCTCGCGAGAATGGGGAAAGGTATATCGGAGAGAGTATTTCAAAGTCACGATGGCATTCATGACGTCGTAACAACGTCATTCAAATTCTGCCACCCCATAAGTCATGCGGTGATTTAGGCCAATAAAGATATCATTTTTGAGGCGCTTATAACTGAAGCTCGTGAGCGTGCTTTCCAGATATATCGGCCGTCAATTGGCTCTCAATCAACATTTTGCAAGGTACGATGACGTAATCAGACCATCCCGCATTGAGGAGCATGCTAACCTAACGGAGAATTATGCGGTCTAGAGCAGTCTTCTCCACTTAAAAATTATACCAGTAGTTGTAAGAGAGCTTGTTCCACCATATCTGATGCTTTCTTCAATATCTTCAAGTGTGAAACATTCCCTTTAAGGGCAGTGCGGGCGAGTTATTATTTTGAGGATGCATTTATGGCTTCCTGTTAACCGTTCTGGTTGGTGCATTCGTATCATTTCATTTATTTACGTTGACGACTCACCTTTTGGATTTGCATTGCTCCGCCCATTAGCAATGGCTGTTTGATGCCTTGTGCCGTAATGTCAATGCAAGTGCGTGTTCTTGGATGGCTGAAACACGTGACCGGAGCAGCTATCTTTGCGGTAACAGTCGAATATCGCAGACGAAAGGATCTGACAAAATTGAATTCTGGTCAGTTTTCAAGCTGTCGCAGGATACTTGAAAATGTTTCAAACTAAGTCAGTGAATCCGGTATCGCCACACTCGAATCGGTTTCAAAGTCCTCCAAAGAATGTTCTTTATTGTCCCTTTTTTCGAAAATTAGGCTGCTCACGTCTAGGCTTTCACAAAGGGCGCTACCACAAAAATTGAGTTTCTGTGCACCGCTTTGACGCATGACTGTGTGTGGCTGCAACTGTCGTTCGTAGCTGCAGCGTTACGCCAAATTCAGTGGTTAAACTCGGCACAATTTCGCTCGTGAAAGACGAGTCCAGTGACAGAGTACGGTGTCAATCTCAATTCCGCTGCCGTCCGGAGAAGAAATAGAGTGGGGGCTCGAGCACGCGTCCGGCCCGACGCAGCGCACCGGCAAAGCGGTCTGATGTGCTGAGGTCGGTGTTGTCGCACGTTGCCATGGTGATGAAGCCTTCGTCGACGGCGGCACGTTTCGGTCCAATAAGTCGCTCTGTGGCGCAGCCAGTGAACTCGCTTTGCAGCAGCCATTGCTGACGGTTGGTGCAGGCGTGCTACGCTGCCTGAGGTGCGGTTTCCACGCCGACAGTGGACCGGTGCGGGCGCAGCCGAACCCCAGCAGGACGTCCACTCGGCTGCTGCCAGGCTACTGGCGGCGTTTTAATCATGCCCAAGCGATTGACACACTAGACACCGACATAACCAAGCTGCAGAGCATGCCGCGATTCTTCCATGCGTCTTCCATCGCGAGTTCTTTCTGGCTGGCTCCATGGTTCCATAAGGGTATAGCAAACTTTGACCAGTATCCTCGCTGGAACAAACTGAAAAATGCAATGTCAATTATAGATTGTTATGTATATATATATATATATATATATATATATATATATATATATATATATACATGCGTGGAAATATATGCATCCGTGTCTACACTGAATCTCTCCGTTTATGTTCAATTAGACTGAAATATAAGTGTTTCGCGGTCATTGTTGTGGAAATACGTACGCCGTATTAGACGGACAGGATTGAAGCTCACAAAAAGCAAAGAAAGAAATGACAAGCAGCTTGGCTCGGTGACTGGATAATGGATTCTGGGCATGTTGACTGGGATGGGCTGGGTACGGAGAACGGGACGCCGTGAAGCTTAGAAAAGATAATGATAGGAAGGATAAGAATGTTAAAAGGCAAAAGGACCGTTATGCTGCACATGACCAGGGCCAGAGCCTGCTATTCAGAGTTCCAGCATTTCCTCATGATTCGCGAGGATTCAAGCAATTGCCACTTTACTTATTTGGGGAAGATATCAAGGTAGTCGACGCTTATAGCCTGGCCTTGATAAGCCTTGAAATAGCTTTGAAAAGCCGATATCCAACACCTCACTTATATGTGCTCGATGAATCTTAACGGTGGCAATATTAAGCACAAGCTGAGGCTGATACATGTATGACTCTCATGGCTTGACAATCACAGGCCCTTTGCGGATACTACCCTGATCTAGATGAGCGTGTTAATCGACTGACAATGACGCTAGTACACATCTCGCGAAACACACCAAAGTACGCATTAGAGGTGTGTCGCAACTGCCAACCGTGCAAGCACGACAATAGGAAACAGCTGTGATTTCTGCATGGCTGCGGAGCAAAAGGCGTCAGCGATTTCCTTTTCCTGGAAGTTGTCAACAAGTGTTCAAGACGCCCGGCGTTAAGAAAGGGCAGTTGGGTCATCTTATGCCGAATTAAGGTGTGGTCATAAAGCTGACGGATGAGAGAAGTCTCTGGCTTTTGAGCATCTTCCGTGTTGAGATGTAGTTCTTCATGATTGTTCAACTTGATTAAGAGATCCGGTTTTCAAGGCGTCAGGTGTGAAGGCGTTGTCTTCTGCTAGGTGGTGAGCGGTTGTGGTGGCTTCAATAAAAGTTAAGGCCGTTCTGGATAACGTTTCAATGACGTCAGCGAGGTGACCTGGTCTAGAAAAAAATTAATTTCTGAGCTTCTATTACGTGTGTACATGCTGTACACAATAAGGAGGCCAGGGGAGGAGGGCTTTGGGATCGTGCCCCTTTCTTGGAGACAGCCGGGCTCCCTGAAGCGGAATGGCCCAGTTTTTTTCGGCGGGGGAGCGGAACAGTTTGAGACGCAGGTAGGGTTTATGAACCATTAACGAAAAGGGATCCCTAGGCAGAAACATAGGATTTTAAAGCTAAGAATGCGCCATAAATAAAAAGCAGGGCACCTTTAGCAACAAAGGGGAAGGGGTCTTGCCTCAGAGGCCCCATGCGCCCCGACTCAGTTTCCTCTCAGGCGAAATCCTGGCCACGCCACTGATGCCGCATTTTAGGATTTAATTTCCCTGAGTTATAATTTGAATCACAACTCAACAGTGCGTAACCTCAAGTTTCAGGTCATCGTAAGCCCGGTAAAATGGCCTCAAGTGCTGAAAGCACTCGCTAGCTTCAGTCTGTTTCATGTGCGTTCGTGGGTACACACTTGAGTCATTACATTAATGCCATGGACATTTCATGCACCATTCCATTGATTTCGGCGTGCACGTTGCCGATGGGATACATAGTGAGTTCCAAGTTTGTGTACGGTTGAATTAAATGCGCAGGTCATGGTAGGTCGCGCAAGTTTAACACGCATCTGCGAAGATGCGGAAGCTATGTTCAAGTTGGGAGCGGGGACATACTCCATAATGCGAAAGTGAGGACGCTAATATTAGAAAGCTGCCCCCCCCCCCCCCAAGCCGGAATAGGCCCTCTAAGTCAATGACTGGCCCTCTTCAGGTCTACCGCAAGTACCGGTCACTGGGGCTAAAAAAAAAAAATACTTCACTGAATGGTGTGATGGTAATGCTCCAGGCCTGCTGAAATTTGATTGCTCTTTTCTCTAGCTTGTAATCGAACAATGCATTCAAAACAAGAATGGATCCAGGGGGGGGGGGGGAGCTTATGAGGTCCTCGTGTCCCTTCGTGGCACCCAAATCCCAAAACCTGCATTTTGGAACCACGTAGTGCTTATTTTCAACAGGCAGCAAATTCCAAGGGCACCGCAAGGGGTCACATTTCGAAGGCACCGAATTTCGTGGGTAGCACAATATCCGCAGCCTGTCCATTGCATGAAATCCTAGATCGGCCCATTCGGTAAAGGAGTGACAAAACCCAAAACCATATGTCGGGCATCATAACCTTCATTTTCAATAAGCGCCCAATTCCAGAGGGCGACACAGGGAGGGGGGGACATCTTTGGAGCATGTTTCAATAACATACACATAATGAGCCGTGTGCAGGCCAGAATGCGCCCACATCAGTCAATGCTGGACTCTCTACAGCTCGCAAAGGGACGTCTGCAGATAGAATATATGTCAGACATGTATGGTGTCGTCTGACACTCTGTTGCCGCACCATATTGAAAGATTTCCTGAATTTGCCTTCTGTGACAGCCACGGTCTCACTTTAATCTGACAAAGGTCAGCTGACTTTCGCAGCAAATCAATTTTGTTTGTGCTAAGCGATCCACTATTTGATTGCCTACAGCTTTGTATGGTTTAGCGGTGCTGTTCCGCGCCGTTCGGGTATTATATTATGAACACTTTTGGAGAGTCTAGTTGACCTCCTCACCCAACCACGTGTTAATGCGCAAGTTAACTACCATGCGCAGGAGCCACGACAAAAAGAGCTAATCTTATGAACCGCTTTTAGAAAGCAGCCATAAAACAGTCATTGTGTTTCGCCTTTCCTGGTGGGATTGAAGCTAACTACATCCCTCAACCCAGCATTACCTTGCACCTGTTCGTGCCGCACAACTTATGTTTAAGAATAGTTGATGTACTTCAATTAGGGCTATGCATCTATTCATCTGTTACATGCATTATCAAAAGAATTGGTCAACGGAAGCGTGTCTAAGGACAATGTGTGTCTTCAAGGTGGTTACTTGCTTTCATATGGTTGGTTACAGTGCTAGCCTTAAGTAAGTCGATTGCGATTCTATTTCCGCAATAACTAGGAAGAATGCATAACCTCTCGTTTTATGTCGCACAAAACGTAATACCGTGCTATAATCTTGCATAGTTTGCAAACAAATTGATGGAGAGTCAATCGGTGGTCGTTATGTCTGGAAATCGTGCTCACGAACACTATATATGAATGACTATGCAATTATGTCGTCATTGACCTTGACTGCCGCAGGGTCAGTGGAGTGGCAGGGTATCAATAAAGTTATAATCACGTCATGAATGACTGGTTGACCTTGGTTTGAACATTTTCGCGGGCGTGTAGCTCAGAAACTAGAGGGTTTTAGGTCTTGAGGCGGGTGGGGCTGTGAACTGCACCGAATGATCCTCAAGATGGTTGTTTCAGCTCAAAACCCCTTGCAGATGTGGAACGCTCCCTTGAAATGTCACGGAATGCTGCTGACAAGGGAGAGGGTGACACGTGGCGTGGACAATCGAACAAAAGCTGTGCCGAGCTATTGCCGAGCATGACGTGCTTCTGCCTTCGTTCCAGGGTTTTCCACCCACGGTGCCCAATCAAACAATCGGACAGCATCGTCCTCCTGCAACGACAGAACCGGTACGTACCGGCGTACCGGGTCACGTGACGACGCGCCCCGACATGACTGCGGTGCTTATCGGCAGCTGGGCTCCAGCCGCCCCGACATGGCTGCCGTGCTTGTCAGCAGTTGGGCTCCAGCCGCCCCGACATGGCTGCCGTGCTTGTCAGCAGCTGGGCTCCAGCCGCCCCGACATGACTGACGCGCTTGTCAGCAGCTGAGCTCTAGCCACCCCGACATGGCTGCCGTGCTTGTCAGCAGCTGGGCTCCAGCCAGCCGCGGCACTCCGACGCAGGATCACGTGATGCCGATAGGGTGGACTGCAGGATACAGGCAGCAGGCTCGTCTGTTGACCGGCGCTTGTGGTGTGGTAGGACGCCAGCTGGCATGTCGTGCGCTGGAGTCGGCAGCCCAGAGCTGGATACGACCGCCAGGCCAGCACATTCATTGCCGTGGGCGTCTTGCAGAAACCTGCACGAGCACACTCTCCGCCCCCAAAACAGAGAGGTCGGCGGATAGAAGTCGCAGAAAGGCTCTCTGCACTGGGTAATTCCCGGCCCCCGTAATGCAGCTGAACGTGACCAAAGTTCTGCAATGAGCTCTGCCCTGCCGCGGCCGGATCACGCCAGCTGGGGAGTGACCCTGTCAGGTCACAAACACCAGACGGGTCACGCCAGCTGGGGAGTGACCCGGTCAGGTCACAAACACCAGACGGGTCACGACAGCTGGGGAGTGACCCGGTCAGGTCACAAACACCAGACAGGTCACGCCAGCTGGGGAGTGACCCGGTCAGGTCTCAAACACCAGACGGGTCACGCCAGCTGGGGTCGACCTCCGGGCGAGCGACGTACTTTCATCTGGCCGCCGTGCGCAAAGCGTGTCTGGCAGGTGTCTGCTCCGTCTCGCACGCGCGGCATAAACACGCTCTGGGTAGCGGCACGAGCGGGCCAGACAACGCCCAGAGCAAACAAATCACACCACTTGGGCAAACAGGAATAACGGAGCATTCCCGCTGCGTGCTGCGAAGGGGCGGCATGAGGCAAAGGAGAATGAGAGCACGAATAGGGGAGAGAGGAGAGAGGAGAGTTAGCGGAGAATAGAGATAGCATAGAACAGAACAGAGAGGGAAGGGCTGAGGGAAGATGAGGAGAGAAGAGAGGAGAGAGGAAATAGAGGGGATAGAGGAGGAGAACAATTTTTTTTTTTGCAGAGAGGAGAGCACGGAGACGGAACGGGAGAGAGAGTGAGAGAGAGAGAGAGAGAGAGAGAGAGAGAGAGAGAGAGAGAGAGAGAGAGAGAGAGAGAGAGAGAGAGAGAGAGAGAGAGAGAGAGAGAGAGAGAGAGAGAGAGAGCGAGAGGGAGAGAGAGGGAGAGAGAGAGGGTAGAGAGGGAGAGCAGGACTTGGCGGCACATGCAGTTTGATATATTATAAAACATGATCAGCAGTTCTTGCGGCTGTCGTCTTCAGGTAGCCGATCCCAGTAAGACGATTAGGGCAGATCAGTACTTAATGTGATGCGGTGAAAGCATGTAATTTCATTAATTAAACAGTTAGATGAGGATGTGTGGTCGAAAAATGTCGTCCGGCTAGGACTAGGAGAGTGGCGCACACCTGTGCTTCCCCATATAACTTCAGCCTGCGTGAGGTGCTTCAGCCACGTGGTGTGCTCAGTATAGCCGTACTCGTCAGCGCGACGTCTCGAAGGCTCAATGCTGTATCAATGAAATATGCTCATCTGCCACTTATGCACTGTGTGTGAGCTTGCGCATGTTTATGCTTTGTATTTGCTAGCTATACTAATTCTCTATCTTGTACATTGGAAAATTGACGAATTAAGTGCAAATTTGGCAAAACCCGTGTGCAAAATTTAAACGGCCACGCAACTTTGGAACATACCTTAGAACAATGCAGTTAATACCGCAGTTGGTTTGGTACGTTACATATTTCGTGAATGGGGTCGCAACAGACCCATGTAATTAGGCTGTCAACCACGGTCCAAATTTTTAAGAGTAAAACAATGCTGTGGGTTGAAGTTTGAGAACAAACGTAAGGGTACCAGCACACGGCACTGAGTTTGGGCGTAGCAAGAACGGTACAGAATGAGCAAACTGGTGCTTGTGGCGCAGTAAGTGTGTGACCTAGCGGTTTACTTTATCTCACAAATGCAAATTTTGCGAAGTCTTCTTCCAGAAGACCTTGCAATGCCTTGCAATCACTGTATCCCTACAATCCCGCCACTGTAAGTCTGCGAGCCTCGCCTTCTCTTCAACATTCAGACTGTAAACTCCTTTAGCTTTTCAGATGGTAACTAACAGAAGTCCACTGAATTTTCCAACTTACATCTGGATGACAATTTATTTCAGTGATTTCTCAAGATAGGAGTATTTGTATGACGGAATGCTGGTTCGAGACTCATAATTATAAAGACAGCAATGAAATGCAGTGTAAGCTATCAAGCTTTTGCCTGTTGATATCATAAAATTATTATAAACTATTGCCCGCTATTTTGATTGCATTATATCTTGTCAGCTATTTTTAGATGTTGGCTTGCGTCATAAGTCTGTGGCTTAGCATCTCCCTGCTGGATCTGTGCACTCACTTTACTTTCTTTCCCAGCCATGGAAAAAAGTAATCCGTCCCTATTGCCTTACTGCAATGCATCATTAGACCCACGCAAACTCCCACAATAAAACCAACAAAAAATAACGAAGTTTTGCTGCCAAATGAACATGAAAAAATTGAACAGAAAAGGGAATCAGTGCATAGCACGGGTGGAATTCAGTCCCTTTCTCAGATCCTCCGGGCCGTAGGTCATAACCGGAATGTCGTAATGCAAATTTGTCATTAAAATGACAACCAACAGGCGATTAGATGCTTGCTGCCTATTAAAGCTCTTAAAAGGCTATATAATCAGTTTGGTAAATATATGTCACAATCAAAATTTACGCCTGCATTGGTTGGTAGTTAATGCGATTTATTAGTTTTACTGAACAATGTTGGATGGGATCATCGACTAGATTTCTTGAATATAGCGGACGTTGGGATGAAAGTATTGGGCTACTATGTGTGGAGTTCAGAAAGCAAGCATCAAAGCACCAACTGGACACGGTTGATCTCACATAGTCCAATTTAGGGCTACGTTTAGCGTCAGTTATCGTTACGCCAATGTGAGATGTAATTGCGATGCAACTTTTGAACTTTGTAAACAATTAAATATGATCAACACTCTGCACGCAGGTCCAGCGTGCGGCCGGTGTCTGTAACATCCGTGAAAAGGCTTTGCGATGATACTGGCTCGGAACATTCGGACAGGCGCGCGTCTAGGATTTATCGTGAAAACTCGGTGCAGGCTGTTTCCAAGTATCTCTCAACTGGTTTGCATGGATGACGTTGAGTTCATAGTAACTGCTAAGCAAAGTCTTCCGCACGCCTCCTGGCCTCACCAAACGAGGTTGGTCGATATCATGCGCGAATAGGATTTCGCCGGCGGCCGTTTCGCTGGACGAGCTGTGGAGGGCTTTACGAGCGATGCAGTGCTACGGCACGTTCGCTCATGGCCGTGCTGACACTCTTTTGTCATTTGTCAGCTGACCCTCCCATGTCAGTTAGAACAAACAGTGCGACCGTTCTGACACTCATGCGCTGCTGGATTGCGAGACCACCGTCTTTCCCTAAACCTGGAGCTGTCTGATAGTATGCACCCACCTTGTCCTTTTTAGGCGATCTCGTTAATCACCTAGGTCAACGTCATGTTACAAAAACAGGTAACATGGCCTTGACCTAGGTGATGACCTGACACTAGCTGGACTATCGCCTTGGCCTGTAGCATCACCGCTGACTCTTGAGTGCCCTCTGTGGCCAAACAGGGTCAGCGGTCTGAGCAGCTCGCTGCGTGTTGCAGTGCTCAGTGCGTGAAAACATGCTTCGTTCCTCATCACAGCCAACTTGGAGACTGCGGCACTTATGGGCACACCGGTGATTTAAGTAAGCGAGAGATAGTGGTGGCATCACGTGAAGCGTACGATGTGTAGCGCATAGATCACTCCATATCCCTGTCAGTATCATGTGACTGCGCGTGTGATGTAGTCGGATGTATTTGATATCACTTACAATTTGCATATGATCTCACTGACGCGTCTCGTATGACTTAGCGACATAGCAAAGGATTCGACCCGAAGCACCCCTGATCACCTGACGCAGGTGACATGACCTGTTGCCTGATGTGATGACCCGAAGACATGACCTGATGTGACCCGGTAGCGTGTGACACGGCTGTCAGCCGTCTCCTGACCCGCCGTCGGGCGCCCGCCGCAGAGCCACCGCCCTGGGAGAGGCTCACGGCCACCCTCCGCGAGCGGCCCGACCTGCTCGAGAAGTTTGTCATGGAACACGTAGAGCTGGACCAGCTGGAACGCTGGATCATCCGGAAAACGCAGCGCACCAAAAATTCGCAAGGTGAGTGACGCATCGCGGGGGTAGTAAGGGGAGGAGGTAGGGGGAAGGAGGGCAGAATACAAGCCCATTGAATGGCCTGCTGTGATGTTGCCACGGGCTGGTATTATTGATAACAAGAGCAAAGCTGGTTGCTGCCATGGTTGTGAAACC
>NW_023596225.1:10263878-10281378 GCF_011947565.3 Pollicipes pollicipes | reverse complement strand
CAGAGACATTGCCACTGCCGAGAGAGACTCCATTGGAATGAACAATGACGTTGCAGCTCGCCAACAAGAAGCCATCCTTGTATCGGGTTTGAGCTTAATGCTACATTTTTCGGCAAGCTAGTGGAGATGTACGCAGTGTTTTGATTTAGCCTAAACTTCCTCAGTAGCATCTAAATCAGCCATGTACTAACGGTGTTCACTCTCTCCACGCATGCATTCACTCACAAATTGAAAGCCAAATTGATGTTTGTTTTGCAAATGGTACGAACGCATTTTACTCTGTATAACTGAAATACTGTATTCCCACACTGACGGAATTCAGAAGATCTTCTGCGAAGAAAGGGGCGCGTCTCCTGGTATGGTATGCCAATCGCGGATTATTGTGGGCCTCCCTGTCACTGGTCGACCCTCCAGACTTTGTATATAAATTACTGAGTTCAGTGCTCTACCCGGCTTGTGTAAAAGCCCCCTTTAGAAGGTTTAATGTATTGCAGTGCTAGTAACATTATCGGCTTAGCAGCTTTACGACCTGCATCAGTCATGAGACATGCACACGTGAAAGTTTCACTGTTTTTACCAAGCATTTTTGTATGTTTCGAATCATGCTATTGCTTTGGGTTGAACGGCGCCTCTTTTCAACCTGGCACGACTGGCCGCCTGTAAGCAGTAGATTATTCCAAGTGTCTCCGCGCACCATCGCGTGTTGCGCCCAAAGCTACGCTACTTGTTGATACAAGATGCACATTTGATTGTCATCGTTTTGGCAGTCGATGCATAGTTGATTGACGTATTAAAGTCCGTCTGTTTGAAGCGATCATTTGTAAAGGGACAGGGCATCGATCGTGACGGAAACAGAACATCAGTCGCGACAGAGGCGAGACTTCAGTCGTGGCAGATACAGGGCTTCAGTTGTGGCTGGGCCAGAGCTTCAGTCGTAATAAAGACAGAGCTTCAGTTGTGGCAGGGAAGGAGCGCCAGCCGCGGCAAGGACTGTTAGGGCATGGACTGTTAGTCGTCATCCGGCTGTCATACCCTCAGCTGTGACTGGCACTGGCCACTGCATCAGTCGTGACCGACACAGCTCCGGGGCCTCAGCGGTGTTGTTGCTATGTTGCAGGCGTCACCAAAGCGGCGGTTCACTCGCCGTCGGTCGTCGGCGCGCCGAGCCAAAACAGTCAGTTCGTAGTCGTGTGATGTCCTGCTTGTCGATTAGTAACGCAGCACGGGTCCTGTGATGCACCCGCCGCTGGACACAGGCTTTTGGCACAGGCTTTTAGCACCAGCGCCCGCAGCTTGACGAAGCGCCCGCAGCTCCGACTGACACCCCGCTGCGGCGTTCGGTCTCTCAGCAGGCGGTGACGACGCTGTGAGCTGGTAAATTGGCGAGTGTCTGATTGTGATGCGGTGAAGTGTTGGCCATTAGCCGGCTGCCACCTGTCGGAGATCAGGTGAACACGGCCGCGGACAGCTGGAATACCGATCTGCGCGTGACGGCACATAGTCCGGCGCTAGAGATCAAGGCAGCTCGAATCGCTTTTGACCTAGGGTAGGAGTGAAAAATTCCATCGCGCTTTGCATTCCCCTTCCACGGGATGTTTCAACTCAAAACAAGGCAAAGGAATTCAACAACAAAAACAACAACCAAAAATTCAACAACAAAAACAACAACCAAAAATTCAACAAACATAAGGCATTCAAATAAAAAGCCATGGACACTTGCACATCAACACATCACCAAATCAAGTGCCACAGACATACCCCTGGCTTCTGTTAAAATAGGCTCAGGAAATGTAGATCATATATCACTGTTTCTTGCAAAATACCGATGTTGATTTTCATGAAAGTAACATAATTAAGCCTAACTTAAAGAAGTCTTACCTTATCTCATCTTGTCTAACCTATCTGTATCGCAGCAGCATTTGTGAGTCACTGATTCGTGCAAAATTCCTTCCTGCCACTTGCCATGCGATTCGCCAGCTTAGCCCAACTTAGAGTAGCCCATATGCTGAATATGACCTCAACTTTGATCGTCTATTTCATGGCGGCAGTACATCGGATAAAAACATGATAAAGCTTATTTTTGCCTTATTTCAACTTGTGTTTTGGCTCAATTCATTTGTGTCAGCTTGTTGACACAGGACAAATTTCACAACATACAAGCCCAAACCCCTCGAATCACTTTGAACAGCTTATTCCCACTATCATGGTTAGCCTCTGCCAAAGGCAATGGTAGGCACGCTCCACAACACAGTCTCTCTCCGCCAAACGTAACATGACTTGTAGATGACCACAAAATCGGTTTTGCTGCTTGCCTTTTCAGCTGCAGCAAAGGCATCCATTAAGGTTTGGTTATTCATGCCTAATGCCATAAAGCTTGCGACGTTGGTCTCTCTTTTGATATGGGATGGTCTATTTGCTAAAAACCAATATCTACCTCATATTTTGATTGCTTTGCAGCTCAAAGAATTCTTGTGTTCACACGCGCTCGGGCGGGGATCAAATTGACCCCCAAAGGTTTTTCCTGAATGGTTTCCGAACGGCGCGGTATAACCGCGCCAAACTTGGGCTAACTGTAGACAATTGAATAGCAAATCGTCTGACACGACCAATTTATATATATCTTATAAGGTCTCTGAACTATGGCAGGTCAAAGTTAGGCCATGATTTCAGCGAAGTCAATTTCTAGGGAATCGTTCAATCTGATGCAACAACAGAGTGCTAGATGAAGCCATACATCTCTGAGATGCTTTCTTGGGCAACTCAACAGTTTAATCAGCACATTACATTGACTTAGGGTCCGGTATGAATATCGGGACAAGGTCAAAACCAACCTGTTTTATTACTCTAGGGCTTGATGTATGGGGTAGTTTCTTGTCCTCATCACAAATTTATTAAAACCTGGAACCGCATTCTCCATCTTCCATGGACTTTTTGGAAGTTAGAATAGGTCATTGACCTAAAATGACACAGGTCAACATTTTGTTTTTAGGAATATGCCGCCTAGCGTAATCTTTGTCACTTATTTTAATGCAAAAGTCAGAGCAGTCTTGTATGATTTTGGTCACTGAACTTAAATGAGCATGTGACCTTTTGCTAAGAAACGGTAATCTGCGTTCTGGGGGGACTTTGGAGACCAACCTGGAATTCGATCCTGTTTGACCTTATTTAGCCCAAAGATCATAATCTAGGAACCTAAAACTTTGACCTAAGTGTGTTCACGTACAGGTCGATACAACCCCTGAATTTGGTGTCTCTGGCTCTCTTAGTTCCCGAGATCTCAGGGGGGCCAAACTGACCTCCCCCATCCGAGCGAAGGGTATACGGCCGGCCACCTGGGCGCGTGTTAAAAAATATAGTGCATATCTACAGTACAGTTATTTGCAGGCCAGCAACTATGATAACTGTGGACAGCAACTTGTAAAAACAGACATGAGGGACCACTTCAACAAATTTGTAGCAAATAGTCAAGCTGTGGAGCAAAATAGATTGATTTGTATTGTGGCATCATTATTTGTCTTATGACCAAAACTGGATGGATTTAAACAGCAAATAAATAAATCTGGTTGCAAATCGTGTGATAAAAGCAGGTAAGATTAGCAATTATTTGCTTCACAGGAGAAACCTACTGGCTTTTTAAAGTCAGGCTTTTTTCTGCCTCCCTCCCTCTCCATACAAAAAGTTAGTATCTTTCACATGGTTTGCTGACGTACAGGGTCATCTTACTCACCCATAAAATATAAATAGCGTGTTCACCGACCTACAAGATTAAAATGTGAAATGAGTAAGATGAGGTCTGCATGAGAAAATAGTTTAGAAACACATAATTTCGCTACCAAACACTTCTGTATTAGCTGCGCCAGGTCTGTCCCAAAGATATGTACGGCAGGAAAAGGTAACGTGGTGAGGTAGCGAAACTGATATGGCTTAGATTTATCATTGTTAAGCCCTACATGAAGCAAAAAAATGGCTGACTGGGCGTTTAACAGGGCAAAAATGGCGCTAAAATTAACTCCTGTGCTTTAAATTGTCTCCATTTCCTATTCACCATTGGCTGCATATCAGACATGTTTGGGCGGCTGGCGAATTAATCCAAGTTATGTAAAAAATATGTGCAAGTTCGTGGTTAAATTTGCAGTTAAAAGAACCTTGCAGAGAAATCGGTCGACATTCTAAGCCATAGATGGCCTGTTTAAAGATGACTGAAAAGGAAGAAAAAATGAAGTTATATCAAACTCGTATGAGACCACGAAAACGTTAAAAAAAATTAACAGGTATAGAGACTCAGAGTTGTTTGGACAATTTTGTAATCAACAAACTTGACCAAAAATATGGGAAGTGAGTGGTCACATGGTGATATTCAGCTTTTAGAGTTCATTTAGAAGGCAGTTCTTGAATTTTTCACTCCTGCATTTCGGGAGTGGTGCAATATCGTGGTTGAGTTTTTTTTTTGGTAGAAGAAATACGTGGAGCAAAATTCTCTGCTAGGCTTTGCTGGTGTTGGTACCAGGCTCTGCTTTGCGGGTGTGGTGTTTGCGCGATGTAACCCGAAAAATTGGGGATACGCGAAAATCTTGCATTTGGCACAGAGCTGAACATTGTGATGCATTTGTAAACGAACTAAACTTGGTATATGCACGCGGCTGGAGTCGCTGGGGCTCTCTGGCCTGGAGGTATCTGGCGACCTTGTTCTGTGCATGCCTTGGCATGATTCAGATGTGGGTGAGACAGGATGTAACCATAGGTGCCCACGTTCTGTGGAGCTTTGTTTATACTTGATGGTGTCGAGTGAGATCGGTTTTGGATGACATCTTAAATCTCTGAGAGGAAAATATGGGTTTGGTGTGTCTGGTTAGACAATATTACAAAGGAGTACAAAATTCACATAGAATGTGTGGAAACGGAGTGAAAATGCCTTCTCATAGAGTGTTGTTTTACACCCAAAGCTAGCAATTCTAGGGCACTGGATGGATAATACTTCTTTGAGGAAAGAGGTCATCTCTTCCACTAGATTTCTTAGGTGACGAAACCGCTTTCGGGAAATGATGTCTTGATGAGGGACCACAGCGTGGCAATCGGCAAAGAAAAGCAGTTAGTGTGCAGTGTATCAATGATCACTCAGGAAAAACAGCGTTCGAAGCCCGGTCAAAATTCACGCTCTAAATTGCATTGGGGTCCTCTGCTCTTCGCACAATAGCGGATAACTCCCTTGACTTGCGTCCTGTTTAAGAGTGCTGTAGCGTGATGCAAATGGGAACGGCCGATTCTCCCATAATGCCGGTCGAAAGAGTGCAACACATACGGCTCATATGGCTTCTACTCAAACGTCTTCCGGACATGTCCAGCTTCCTCCGCGTTAGGATCTCTTGGGCTACTTCTGAATTCACGCATAAGCTTCGGGGAGAGCGCACCATGGCCTGATCTGGATTCGAAACGTTCTTCGCGGAGAATGCGATGCCTCCCACCTCCTGCTGCGCCCGTCTCTGCTCAAGTGACCAGTACACAAAGCTTGTTCGAGGTGTGCCGGGCACGGGTGAACACCATAAGATCAAAGCGTTTTTTGTGAACGCCGAGGCTGTTAGACGAGTATAACGATAATGTCTGGTGATCAAAGCAACATTGTTTGTATCACTATCTCGTGGAGATCGATCGGTTTGCGAATCATTTCAATATCCTTAAAGCCCGGCAGTTGCGTACATCGCGTTTACTTCTATCCCAACGCGTTTGCTCTAATCGAACATTTTTCTTACAATGCAGCTGCTTTTTGTGTATGTTATGCATGCATTCATTGTTCCGTCTGCCTTAAGCCACTGACCTCGCCTCAAGCGGAGGGAACATTGTTGGCGATTAACGTAATACGCATAAGGACGTTAAGAATGAGCAACATTTGGCTGCCTGGAAAAATGTCGCTGTCACCTCCATGATTTGGGTTACAACATTTTGAGTTCGGTAAATGTATATATAACAGCCCAGAACAGTGATCCGTCCCTTTTGCAAAGTTCACTCCAGCATATATTGTATTGACACGTCATGGGTTTGTGTGCCCATAGTGAAACAGCACAAAAGGTCGTGGTGGATGCGCAGCTCTCATGTGGGCGTCTGCCGCGTTGTGATGCAAAAGAGCAGATGTGGCGAACCTCACCGCCCTTAATTATGTGTCAGCAGAGGCTAAATGTCACCCATCCCCGCTGGCGAGTTCCTGCGCACAACATACGCACATGGTCGCACTCAAATGTGTCAAACCCACTCACCTAGACGCACGGCAAATGGAGGTGACCTGCTTCGCTCGCAGAGGAACATCGCGCAATGCATGGCGTCTGCGGCTTTTCCTTCAGCAAGAACTGTCGCTCACGCATCAATGGGTTGTGTTCAGAGAAGTGTGCTGATCTAGGCGCAGACTGCATTATTCCAAGCGCCCGCAGCCACACAAAAGCATCGGGCTTTTGTGGCCGCTTCAGCTTCAGCAAGCAGCCGGTCAGCTTTTTCAGAACAATGCCGATATGATGATGTGGGGATGCGCCTCGTCCGTCGGCATGTCGTTGGTGAGACTTTGTGAGTCACCTTACCAACGATCGACTGCCCGGCATCAAATGGTGGCATGCTATCACTTGTGCCAAGCTCACTCCGCAGACTCGCATCAGGCTATGCAGAGATAGCTCGGCATCAAATGGTGGCACGCTATCACTTGTGCCAAGCTCACTCCGCAGACTCGCATCAGGCTATGCAGAGATAGCTCGGCATCAAATGGTGGCACGCTATCACTTGTGCCAAGCTCACTCCGCAGACTCGCATCAGGCTATGCAGAGATAGCTCGGCATCAAATGGTGGCACGCAATCACTTGTGCCAAGCTCACTCCGCAGACTCGCATCAAGCTATGCAGAGATAGCTCGGCATCAAATGGTGGCACGCTATCACTTGTGCCAAGCTCACTCCGCAGACTCGCATTCAAGCTATGCAGAGATAGCTCGGCATCAAATGGTGGCACGCTATCACTTGTGCCAAGCTCACTCCGCAGACTCGCATCAGGCTATGCAGAGATAGCGACAGAGCTACTGGACTCTGGCGAACATAACCTGCAATCAACCAACGACACTGTGGATGCTGATGGATGCTGACGTGCTGCTGAACGATCTGATAACGGCTATAGTTTGTGTGAGGGCTGGTGTTCAGTCCTTGAGTTCTGGCTTTAGCCCGTCTGACGTCGAGTCAGCGCGGGATGGCTCCAAACTTGTGACGGGAGGTGGTCAGACTGGCAGAGCTGGCTCCGCTGCCCCCGTCTGACGTCGAGTCAGCGCGGGATGGCTCCAAACTTGTGACGGGAGGTGGTCAGACTGGCAGAGCTGGCTCCGCTGCCCCCGTCTGACGTCAAGTCAGCGCGGGATGGCTCCAAACCTGTGACGGGAGGTGGTCAGACTGGCAGAGCTGGCTCCGCTGCCCCCGTCTGACGTCGAGTCAGCGCGGGATGGCTCCAAACTTGTGACGGGAGGTGGTCAGACTGGCGGAGCTGGCTCCGCTGCCCCCGTCTGACGTCGAGTCAGCGCGGGATGGCTCCAAACCTGTGACGGGAGGTGGTCAGACTGGCAGAGCTGGCTCCGCTGCCCCCGTCTGACGTCGAGTCAGCGCGGGATGGCTCCAAACCTGTGACGGGAGGTGGTCAGACTGGCAGAGCTGGCTCCGCTGCCCCCGTCTGACGTCGAGTCAGCGCGGGATGGCTCCAAACCTGTGACGGGAGGTGGTCAGACTGGCGGAGCTGGCTCCGCTGCCCCCGTCTGACGTCGAGTCAGCGCGGGATGGCTCCAAACTTGTGAGGGGGGGGGGGGGGGGGTCAGACTGGCGGAGCTGGCTCCGCTGCCCTTTTAATTGACTGACAAATTTAGGAAGTTGCTGTTCTTTAAAAGTAATGTAGACAGGGTACGACTGACTCGACGCTTGCCTTTTACGAGTGTCTTTTTGTTGTTTTTCAAGACAGTGATTTGGACGAGTGGGAAGATGCCGGATCTCATGGTGACGATGATTCGTATGTGTCCAGTTTTGAATAGCATTGGGGTGAGTTGGGTACCCGATGACCTATATTAACAACACCCCTTTCGATGTCGGCCTTCCACAACATCCCTGCCGTTGGCATTGTATGGGTGGCACCCTACAGATTCTCCGCAAGTCATAATTTGTTCTGAGCTTTGTTCTTTTTAGAAGCGCGGTTTGTGCGTATCTGGTCTTTTATATCCATGTGCCTCCGGCAAACTCTTTAACCATGAATCTCAATCACACAACCTGTTATCAAGTAGTGAATATATTATATTAACAAATGTTTGCACCCCAACACTTTCAAACAAATAGAAGGTGGTTTGAAACTCGTATTTTGCAACTTGTGCCTGCATGATAGATCGCTCGATGGCTGATGTTGCTCGTCTTACACCATTGTCTCGTTTTAGGTTCTGCTTCAAGGAAAACAAGCTTGTCGCGATGGAAGGTACGGCCTACTTGAAGACATTGAGAAGCTGTTTTTGTACCACTTAATGCCTATATACGGCTTGTCAGCGCCTGTTCGCTGACGTTCTATTGAATGGCGTTCCAGCGATCGGTACTGACAGGCCTGTCGACAATGCAACTTTTTCGGCTTTCTCATATGTACTCAACATCCTCAATCCGCTAAATGTCGCTGCATGGGTTCGATCTTTAATTGCGGAAGCAATGGATATCCCTGTAACGTAGTGCTTTTTGGATTTATGTTAGAAAGTAAAAGGTCCGTATGGAAATGCATGATAACTGCATGCTTAACGTACAACCATTGCAACCAGGTAGTTGAAGTGCCTACGCGTGCAATAAAAGACAGGGTTGACAAAAGCTGTAAACTTAGAAGGTTTTGGCGATAACGGCGAACTGTGGATTCACACGGCGTTCGTTTGAATAACACGAAATAGCTAACATGTCAGCATACCCGCGCTGATGCTCGCTGGTGCACTGGTATTTAGCATGTCATATTTGCTTCAATGGCCACTTTTCCCGAATCCCTTGTACTCTTGGTCAAATGAGTGCAAAATTAGTGCAACATGTATTCTCCCGCGCGACACCAGTCCTTTCCATCGGCAATTACTAAAAATCCCCCCCTATCCCGAAGTGCTCAGGCCGTTAAAACCAAGAAAAGACAACTTTGCGTAGCTGGTCACTTTCAAGCAAGTCTATGTTTGTATAGTGCGAACTAAAGTTACGCTGAAAAGAAGCTTTTGTCAGAAGTCTGGTGCGTGACCGTTCCAGGTTCCGTCTAATCGAGCGCTACGTTGATGTCACGCTCCACTGGACCGTTTCATTCTTAGCTGTTTTAGACATGCTGGGCGCCATGCCATTTTTCTCTCTCATTCGGCGTCCGAGGGAAGAACCTAAACATAAGGCCTGGACCTCTCAACTACTTTGAGCACAACGAAATCGAAGTTTACAACAGCCTTGCTTTAAGGGTTGAAATCTCCCATTCATTATTTGTTTTAAAGCCTTTAAATGCTTTTCTGAAATACTTTACTGCGTCAATGTGGCAATAATGGCAATTGCATCCGCTGGTAGAATGTTTTAAAAGGAAAAAAGTTGGTTGCGCGCTGATACGAGTTTCCAGTCTGTTACCACCAAACGTCGAAGCCCGCGCCAAATATCGGGATCCTTGCCTAGCGCTGTCCAATGCTTAGCGAAGTGCCGTTGCTTTTCCAGGCATTTGAAATTACCTATTATTGTTGCGTGGCTAATTGTTCATCAATAGCTTCAATTACTCTTGCTCACAATCATTGCGGCATTGTGTGGTCTGCAATTGCAATGCAACGTTATTGAAATACTCACGTTTACTTGACAGCTAGAGTATAGACCTCTTCACTGCGGGCTATATAGTGCTGTATTCAAAGTTAACTCTCGAACTTTTTGACAATACCTTGAACGTTCTTTTTAGATAAAACGTTTCCAATTGCTTTTAAAAGCATCGTGTCGACACCTCGCATAACACATATCGCATATCGTGTCATCTTACCATATCACTTATCGTGTCTCACACCTCACACATGACAGATGTTTCTGAATGTTTTTTTTCGTTCCTTGTGGATGTAGGGCCTCTGGGTTCTGGGTGGTTGTAGCAGTTTGCAGCAGGCATTAATCACCGCGTGGCTCAGACCCTCGAGATTGCGTTCCTCAGGACGTTATGGTATTGCTGCTGCCTGCGGCTGCCCTGGCACGTCATTTATTAACGTGGACGTTCGTGGCTCGCTGCCCATGTGCCTTGCCGCTCGCTGATCAGAGCAGATCACCGTGTCACCAGTGGCCGATCGTCGGCTGCTCTCGGTCGCTGATCAGAGCAGATCACCGTGTCACCAGTGGCCGATTGTCGGCTGCTCTCGGTCGCTGATCAGAGCAGATCACCGGCCGATCGTCGGCTGCTCTCGGTCGCTGATCAGAGCGGATCACCGTGTCACCAGTGGCCGATTGTCGGCTGCTCTCGGTCGCTGATCAGAGCAGATCACCGTGTCACCAGTGGCCGATCGTCGGCTGTTCTCGGTCGCTGATCAGAGCAGATCACCGTGTCACCAGTGGTCGATCGTCGGCTGCTCTCGGTCGCTGATCAGAGCAGATCACCGTGTCACGGGTGGCCGATTGTCGGCTGCTCTCGGTCGCTGGTCAAAGCAAATCACCGTGTCACCAGTGGCCGATCGCCGGTTGCTGTCGGTCGGAGCTGATCAGATCAGCTGACCTCGCTGATCCGAGCAGATCACCGTGGCACGAGGGGTCGCCGCTTTCGATCCAAAATAACATGCCATGTACCGTATTCGTCTGGTAAAACTGTGCGCTCATTGAAACACTACTACCTGTAGGATATTCCTATCTACCAAGCTTTGTTAAATTTCGTGAGATGCTAAGCGATTTGCGCCAGGCGTCACCCGGTTTGCACACGGCTAGGACCACGGCGATGACTACCAAGTGACTGGTAGCATGGCTTTGGACCGCGTAATAATCTTGACGCATGGCGATTTCCAACGCGTGCCCATGTCAATGCTCCTTGGCAGTTGTTGATAACCATTGACAGTACTGAGCAGAGTCTAGCTGCGAGCCCTTTCAGTGGCGCCGATCGTATGGAACTGTTGCCTGCAGTGATTTAGACTCAGTGCCAAGGGCCGACGCACTCTAGTGGTCTACAACGTGTTAATCGTCACGATGCGTGCCAATTTATCTCCAGCATGGTCTCGAAAGGAACCATACCCAAAAAGAATAACAATAATGAATCGTACAGGTGACCACCAGTCTGTCAGCGGGGCGAAACTGCAGATATTTAGGTTTGGTGTTGCCCCCCCCCCCCCCCCTCCTCCACTACCCTAATTATTTCAAAATATCGATCACACCTTTTATTACAACCAACGATTGCGTTGATCGTGGTGATTATGAAGTTACGTTGTCACTGCACGCAATGTCGTAAAGCGGATAAGGACTTTTACAACACTTGAGAGAAGCAAAAGTGGGAGATATACTAGCAAACAGGCTGTTCTCTACGCTTTTGTCTCGTTCGAAAACTGTTTTAATTCTGAGAGGCGGGTGCCATTTTTTGGGCCTTTTTATGTGAAACAGCAATATTGTATGGCATGGTATCATGCATTTACAAATGGTAGCAAAAATTAAATGGTCCGCCGTTTAGTTGTCTAGTAAACGTCGTTATGTCCAAAACAGTAAGATCATGACGTGAATTTGTGGTCCCTGTTTTTATGTCAAATGACAGTGTACTATGGCATGACAGACATGCACTTAAAGGCTGCAATAGAGAAAACTTTACTTTCTAGCTATTTAGTCCGTCTGTAACAGTGTGTCATTTGTTGAATTTGGTCAGCCCTTAGCCACTTGTGCAAAGAACATAGTTTTGAAACCGTTATCCTTTCTGCCGAGCCATGTAGTGAACTGATGATGTTCTTGGATTGGTGCATGATAAGAGCACGCTATGACAACGACTGTTTATTATTTGTAGCCGGCCGATACCGTATATTCGGCGTTGCATGAGGTGGGCGCGTCAATTATTTATGCTGGCGTTTCTGTCGTACCTTGTACATGTAAAGGGTATTTTATGCGGCCGCCATTTGTCACAAATTAACATCTAGCTTGTCAAAGTTAAGTTTCGTTCCTCCTTTATCGGGCCGAAAGAGGCTGGACTTGCACGTCAGTGGCACTGTGCACGAGCCCCAGAATGTGGGCTGGTTTGGCTCAGCCGACGTGAAGAGATCGTCTGGCAGCTGGCCAAAGGGCATGGGCTTAACTCAGGCCTGCAATGTCGTTACCGTTTGAACAAAATCTGGGCTCAATTTTTTATGAACCCGAGAAGCAAAACGTTGCGGTGAACTCGAGGAATATGCAGCATGCCATGCCAAGCAAGTATCCAAATCAAAAATGGCCCGCGAAAATCATTTGAAGTATATTTGCAACGAAAAAAGACCTTGATTCCATACCGTAGATACAGTTTATTGCTGTGTTGAACGAACGTTTTTGACTAACATCTCACCATCAATTCGCGATAAGAGATGGGTGTGCAAGTGGCTGTGTATGAGCCAGTTGTATTGTGTGTTTGTATAGTTATGAGCCAGTTGTATTGTGTGTTTGTGTTCTCGTGGCGAGATGGCGCGCTCCCGATGTACCTCCTCTGCCTCGCCTCCGCCTCAGCCCGAGCCTTGTCCCTTCCGCGTTCCCCTGCGCCGATCCTGTGAACATTTACACTAACAGGCACTAACCGCTCGCTTCACCGCAGTGCACTTAGAAAGCGCTTGCAGCGTTGTTGTCTCACATTGCTGTCATAGTCATCGTGCAAACGATATTCGCACCGCACATTTCGGCTATTTTATGTAGTTGACAGAAACCGTCTGTTTCCAGCTTTGTTGCCAGGTTAGCATAAAACAATATCGGACATCGACATTGACACCTAGCCTAATTTTAAAGTCATGTGGATTGTACACCGGCCTGTTTTGGGACTTAACGGTCGCGACAGTGGAAATTGCTCTTGTAAAGCGTCCGCAGCTTTCAACTGCGAGGGTCCCATTTTAACGCCTGTGGCTCATGGAGTAGGTGTTTCCGTTTAGAAAGTTTTTGTGCTGCCTTCGTTCTCAAAATTCAGGACTGCTGGTTCTCATTCTCAGCTGAATCAGTGGAGATCCGCTACCGCGCGGGCCTTTAGGGCGTCATGTTACCGCAGGCGTCATTTTCGTTGTTTTAATTTCTCGTCGGTTGAGGACGGAGCCGGGCATAAATTTTGCATATACTCTGTCCATTTAGAGATGAGGAATGAAGACTCAGCAAGCTCAAACATGAAAGTGACCTGCTGACTCAGATTCCACCCTTAGGAAAAGAGAAGCTTTGATCTTTGAAAAGGGATCTTGGGATCACATGATTAATATCCACTAAGCACACAAAGCTTTAACTAGTTGTAGAAGCATAGGGTGTACCAGTAAGTCTCGCTTACACGCAACCTCACCCCTAAGCTTACTCAAATTTCGCCGGTATAGGGGCGAAGTGCCACCAGTGGGCGTAAGTCTTACTTGTATGCACGACTTTCACCAGCATCTGTAATCGACGGGTCCTGCCAAGGTGCGACCAGCTCACCATTAGGCAGTAGGTGGCGCCGCACCGCGCAGAACATACCGCGCCGCACGCGAGCCTCCCGCACACGGAACAGACCCTGACCCCTCCCCCCATCCCGCTCTTGCAGCAGAAGACCGAAACTGATGCGCTGCTTTCGCCGCAGTTTTGCGTGCACGCCGACAAGCGCAAAATGCTCGAAGAGCTGACGCGCGCGCTGCCGGACAAGCCGGGTATGGCCAACGTGCTCACAGAGCTGGCCGGCTGCATAGCCTCGGCCGTGAACGCCGACTTTCAGAGGCTGTACCTGGTGGAGAAGCGCGATGGTCACGTGCACAGCTACGACCCGGAGACCCAGCAGGTGACCAACACATACCCCATCGGGCCGGGCACGGTGCTGGCGGCGCACGTGGCCGCCACGCGACAGCCGCTACGCATCAGCGTGCCGTTCGTCGATCCCGACAAGTACCCGGAGGGCGTCGGCGGCAGCACGGTGAGTGGTCCGGCGACGTCGGCTCTGGCCGTCGGTGGCAGCTCAGCGGATTTGCTCGCGGCGATATTATTCAGATTCGTCGAATGTTTCTAAACTGGTCCTCTACATGAGTCGCTGATGAGTGTCATAGCTTTAAGGCATGGTTGCTGGCGTCCCTTGATAAGACTGATGATAGTTCCATGAATAAATAGGCACAGATATTTTAGCAATGAACTTTCCGACCGTTAGATGATGCGGGTGAAACGCCATATTGTCTTAAACAGTATTTTCACAAACTCGGCTTTTACCTTATTTGCATATTGGTAAAGGAGAACAACAAGCTTGGCTATCAACGAAGTACGCAGAACATAACCTACCCGTGCTACAAAGGCAATGGCAGACACAAAGGGTCCAACAAGGCATGGCTCCACCCATGATGATGGAAAAGCATATCCACTTTCCTTTAGGGCCGCCCCGATGGCTCAGTTGATTCGAGCGTCTGCATCCGATCCACCCGCCCGCGGCGAGTGGGTTCAAGTCGCGTAAAGGGAGTTTTCCACATTTTGTGCCATGTTTTAGACTGAAGCAGCCATATTGAAAATCTTTTGCTGCAGTTCACAGACCTCTAGTTTCTGAGCCACACACCCGCGAATATGTGCACACCATTTCGGGGAGACTACTTCAAGGTCACCCAGGCCTCCATGACTTCATAATGACGTCATTCAGATCCTGCCATTCCATTAGCCATGCGGTGATCAACACCAAAAAAATACAATTGCCGAGTTCATATCTGACGTTTGTGAGCACGATTTCCAAGTATAACGGCCGTCAATCGACTATCGATCAGTGTTGTGTAAGACACGACGGCGTAACAAACAATGACATATTAACAGGCATATTTACTAAACAGAGAGATTGTGTTGCCTGGAGCAGTCTTTTCAACTTAATATACGTAGATTCCACTTCCACTTAGAGCAGGCTTCCACTAAGAGTAGTCCTTTCCACTATTAACACTTAAAGGTTAGCCTATTGGATCATATCTGGTGTTTGCTTCAACATCTTCAAATGTGGAACGCTCCCTTAAGGCGCTCGCTGGCCTGCGGCCGGCGGCAGCGGCCGCCCTAAAATGTCAAATGACGTCAGAGAGCGCGACGGACCGTGCCGAGCATTGCGGTACGCTAGACTTACGCCTCTAAATTCCACCGTTGATATGGAACTGCGTGATCGGTTGGAAGGTGTCAGAGCTCACGCAACAAGCACTGCTAAGCGCGAGCTTTTTGGTCACTAAAATTTAGCGAGTTAATTATTTTGGAATAGATATCTACCACAGGCTCCTGTTATGATTAACTGGTGCGGTTTTCGCAACCGGACCCCGTTGATATCCGATCTTTGATTAACCCTCGCACAACCTATTTCAATGAATAACGCCACATCTTTGGAGGTGAGAAACAGCTGATACATTGTGGGTGAAACAGGCGCAGCGCCTGCGCGTCTCCTTCAAAACTGATTATGCCACCGGTCCTAAAAATGCGAGTAGGAGGCGATATCTTCGACCCGTGTGTCGACGCTGGTGTGAGTGTGTGCGGGCATGTCCGTTCTCGACGACCGAGAGCAGCGAGAGCGTGCTTGGCAGCACGGACGCGTCGGTGGCCGGGCAACAGGCCGTCGCTCTGGCCGGGCACGGACGCGTCGGCTGCCAGAGTCAGACGAGAGCCGTCGCTCTGGCCGGGCACGGATGCGTCGACTGCCAGCGGTCGCCCAGCAGCTGACCTAGCGCGCGGCGGGCCCGCCATGCCCTGCAGGAGGGGGCCGAGCACGTGATGGCGCAGCCGGTGCACCTCTCGGACGGCGACCTGGTGGCCGTGATGGAGCTCTACCGCAGCGGCCCGCATCCCTTCTACGAGGAGGACGAGGAGATCGTCAACAGCTACATCGTGTGGGGCGGCATCGCGCTGCACTACGCCGACCTCTACCACACGCTCAGCGACCAGCGCAAGGTCCACGACTTCATCCTGGACGTGACCAAGTGAGACGCGCCGGGAGGCGAAGGGAGATATAGTGAGTCAGGTGCGGTGCCAGATAGGACTGAGGGTGCCTCTTGCAGCGGCGGCGGCAAGCTTTGAGGGATATGTGGGGAGTCACGTTTGGTGCCAGCTAGGACTAAGGGTGCCTCTTGCGGCGGCGGCGGTAAGCTTTGAGGGAGATCTGTGTCTTGAGGGAGTTGGTGGGGTTTCGAGGGAGTCTGCGTATCAGCTGGTGGAGATGCCAGTGCGTCAAGCACGGCAGCTGACCAAGTCGGTATGTACGACACGCGATTTATCCGATTCTCTATCTTTTGCCACCGCCTTCTTCTCTCTTCTCTCTCTCTCTCTCTCTCTCTCTCTCTCTTCTCCCTCTCTCTTCTCCTCTCTCTCTCTCTCTCTCTCTCTCTCTCTCTCTCCTCTCTCTCTCTCTCTCCTCTCTCTCTCTCTCTCTCTCCTCTCTCTCTCTCTCTCTCTCTCCTCTCTCTCTCTCTCTCTCTCTCTCTTTCTCTCTCTCTCTCTCTCCTCTCTCTCTCTCCTCTCCCCTCTCTCTCTCTCTCTTCTCTCTCTCTCTCCTCTCTCTCTCTCTCTCTCTCTCTCTCTCTCTCTCTCTCTCTCTCTCTCTCTCTCTCTATGTCTCTCTCTTTCTTTTTTTTCTCTCTCTCTCTCTCTCTCTTTCTCTCTCTATCTCTCTATCTCCCTCTCACTCTTTCCCTCCATTTCTCGTTTTTGGTGAGGTTCCATATCTTGATCTAACTCGCTTTCCGATGCTGGCCACCCCCCCCTTACGCGTCCACGCCCGCCCTTGTGCCCTGCGCCGCCCCGCTGCTTCTGACCCGCCCCCGCGCCCCAGCGCGCCTCTGGAATCCCGCCCCGGTGCCCCCGTCCCGTCCTACCGGCCTCCCCCGCCACTGCGCCCCGCCCCTCTGGCCGTCCGGGTCGTCCTGAGCCTTTCCGGTGTCTTGTTGCAGATCAATCTTCCAAGACATGGTGTCCATGGATACGCTGATCACAAAAATCATGAACTTCGCCCAGAGGCTGGTGGCGGCAGGACAGAGCCTCACTCTTCCTAATGGACGGGCGCACTAGAGAGCTGTACGCCCGCATCTTCGACATGGGCAACGCCAACGGAGATTCGAGCCCACAAGCGCAGGAGATCAGGTGCGTGGGGCGCGAGCCCTCCTAACAAGCACATGTGGTCGGGTGCGTGGGGCGCGAGCCCTCCTAACAAGCGCGGGAGATCAGGTGCGTGGGGCGCGAGCCCTCCTAACAAACGCAGGAGATCAGGTGCGTGGGTCGCGAGTCCTCCGAACACGTCAGGAGGCACAGGGCCTGGAAGGATTGGACCCCTCCAGAACACTTCAGGGGAGAACGCGGCACAGCACATGATGTGCCGTATCCCAGAAATAAGGCACAAAGGTACCGCAACCGAGA
>NW_023596225.1:10232796-10262899 GCF_011947565.3 Pollicipes pollicipes | reverse complement strand
GACAGAGCCTCACTCTTCCTAATGGACGGGCGCACTAGAGAGCTGTACGCCCGCATCTTCGACATGGGCAACGCCAACGGAGATTCGAGCCCACAAGCGCAGGAGATCAGGTGCGTGGGGCGCGAGCCCTCCTAACAAGCACATGTGGTCGGGTGCGTGGGGCGCGAGCCCTCCTAACAAGCGCGGGAGATCAGGTGCGTGGGGCGCGAGCCCTCCTAACAAACGCAGGAGATCAGGTGCGTGGGTCGCGAGTCCTCCGAACACGTCAGGAGGCACAGGGCCTGGAAGGATTGGACCCCTCCAGAACACTTCAGGGGAGAACGCGGCACAGCACATGATGTGCCGTATCCCAGAAATAAGGCACAAAGGTACCGCAACCGAGAGGTACGGCACATAAGGTACCGTACCAGAGAGGTACTGTTCATGAGTTACCGTACCAGAGAGGTACGGCACATGAAGTACTGTACCAGAGAGGTACGGCACATGAGGTTCCGTACCAGAGAGGTACTGCACATGAGGTTCCGTACCAGAGAGGTACGGCACATGAGGTTCCGTACCAGAGAGGTACGGCACATGAGGTTCCGTACCAGAGAGGTACGGCACATGAGGTTCCGTACCAGAGAGGTACGGCACATGAGGTTCCGTACCAGAGAGGTACGGCACATGAGGTTCCGTACCAGAGAGGTACTGCACATGAGGTAACGTACCTCAGAGGTATGGCACGTGAGTTTCAGAGGTATGGCACGTGAGTTTCAGAGGTATGGCACGCTGTCGCACCAGTTTCAGTGAAATTAGCGGGCTTACGACACATTTTGTTGAGGCTGATTGCTTGGCCATGCCAGCTTTGTTGGAAATTTTCCTACCTCTCGATAGAAATGAGAGGAAAAGGAGGAGAAACAGGAGGTGGAAAGGATAGGGATAGAAATAGGGGCACGGAGACTGCCATACGGAGACGAAACGATATACGAATGCAAAGATCAGCACACACAAGTTTGGTGCACTGAAGCGGTCACAAAGAGGACGAGAACATATGGAGGCACTAGGGAGAACAGATTTTAAGCCTTCCGGATCTAATTTTAACATCTGAATCAGCGCAGTTCTTCCTGGATCTAATTCTAACAGATGGCAACCACCCACTTTGTATGTAATTACCAGTATCTTGAAATTGTGCTACATTTTCCACTTCCTACTTTTTTACTATTCTTGTGCCTATCTCACCACGCTACGTGCTATTCTCCGCTCCCACGCCCCGACAAGTGAGCTCCGCTGTTGTATCTATCGACCCTGCTTAACGTGGATGGGCTGGGAAATGGGATTTCGGCCCACCGGGAAAACTGTAGCCGGGTATAGCCGGGTATAGCCGGGTATAGCCGGGTTTAGCTGGCACGCCGATGGCAGGCAGAGTGTGCTTTGACGACGGCTTATTGTTAAGGACACTGATATTTTGGTCCATCACCACAGCGGCTAACACGAAAGAACGCATAAAAGGCTCGAAAGTTGCCCTGGGTAGCGTTTCTGTTGCCTCCGATGCAACCGGCTTGGGCGATTGCCCATGTTTACATTGACAACCGTGGTTCGTGCATCGTAAAATGATTAAGCTGAATCTCTGCCCTCTGCGACAATATAATCTATGGCTTGATTTTTCTGGTTATCAATTTATTTCATTACGAGGTACCTCGAGTTGCTTGATGTTGGCGATCAATGATATTTATTACCCATTAAACCTACAAAGAGACTGCGATACAATGAAGGGCGTGTTTCTGCACGGTGGTGTTCATAAGACATTCGATCCCACAGAATGGCGGGCGGTATGACACGCCGGCACATGATGATCGCCGCCCTCTCACCCGCCTGCCAACACTTTAAGCAACGGCAAGACATTCAGTTGCTGTGTGGGTGTGTTTCTTCGGCGAGCTTGGTGCTAGGGCTGATATGCGCAGACAGCCGTGATCAGGCGAATTAGCATGCTGACGTCGAGTTCCGACTGGAGAGTTATAAAAGCTGCGATGAGTTCGTTGTAGCTCAAATTGATCTCAGTGGCCTCTGCCAAAACTATTTCTAATGTTTAGGACAAGGTGCGCATTAGACAAGTGCAGTGTCTTCTTTTAACCGCAAGGTGTTTATTCCTTTTCATAGTTTCATAGACAATCCTGCATTGCATTGCAGTTGTTCCCTCAAGGTCTTACCCCTTGCACATTCCTCTGAAAGAACTGATCTCCCGCGGTAGCATTTTCGACATCGCCTTCCTTTTCGGCATGTTTCTGTGATTGCCACTCTACAGGCCTCATCAACGCTGAAATAGCATTGGCATTGGTGTGTAGTGGTCATTGGTCTGTAGTAAGAATGGTAGCAGGCCACAACCGGGCGTGAGTTCCTCTTTCAGCCAAGCTCACATGTTACCCGGTTTGAATTAGTTCTGAACCCGGAAGTATTAGTTCTCTGGCGGTGGACTTCCGTATGACTTTCTTCAACTCGTATTTTCTCGGCTACTTCTTTTGGCAAAGAGACAAACAAGAATATTTTTTGGCAACGGCAACGGGCTCGGGTCTACAGCGTTTGGACTTCTGTGCTGTTTTTCGTACACGGGAATCAAAGAGAAGCTTGCGTTTAGTGGCGTTTTCCACTTGAGTCGTACGGATCATTTATTTTGCCAGACGCTCACCCTGTCCTTTACAGTTCAACTGCAAAGTTTGGTTTCAGCGTAAGGCGAATGGGTGCTGGTGCAGCTTAGCGGTACTGGAGAAAGAACATGATGCTGGTATATCATAACTTAAGTATGCTCTGTGGAACAGCATTGACGAATCCAACACCCGGTCACCCATTTCGAGATAAAGTCGGCAGACGAAAATTACACATCGCGAAGCAAGCAGCAGATACAAAACGGGCCGCCAATACAGCAAGGATGAAGTAATCCTGCGCAATGATATGCATTAGCTCACAAACAACGCTGGTGGACGCAGAACCTTTACATGCATTGAGCCCAAGCATAGCCTCTCAAGACTTCGAACTGTAACTCAGGAATGAGTAACTTCGAACTCAGGAATGTCCCGCGCGAAGGGGCGCAGACGGCTCTGGTCCAATACGGCGGCGGCGCGGTACAGAGGCCGCCGTCGGGCGATGGTCAGTCGGACGCGCGGCACATATCGAGCCGATGCCGCCCGTCACATCTAGAATCTGCCCAAATGCCAGTGTTTTTTGTGCCAAAATGCGGTTCGCGTTGGAAGCATGCAGACAGCGGAAAAATCCCTGACCGTTAGCCAGGCGATGTCCGCGCGCACCAAGCACGAGAGGGTTCGAAGTCTTAAAAGTGACATAGCTGTGAACCGCAAAGAACAATCATGAAAACGGCTCAGTTCAAACTCGCTTACAAATAAGGAGCGGTCCCTTTAAGCAAGCCAGATGCACGGACAAATACGGAATCGGAGACCTCTAGTCCAAGTGTATCAAGTGGGTGTGACTGAACAATGGTGGGAGGGGTAAATCGGGTCAGTGTACTCTAAAGATGAAAATATCACTGGACTTCAGACACTTTCACTTCATATGCTGCACTTATCCACAAAAGTTACATGAACTGATCCCACGACGGAATTTGGCTCATCTGCTGTGCCAACAAAATACTGTTGAACCTGGCCAATTTACGGTGTATTTTTAAAGCGTAAAATACATGGATCTTACAATTATGTGTGCCACGTGCGGAGGCCTGATGCTGATATTCTACTGTAGGTGTGAACTACAGCGAGCTGAAAAGTTTCACTTAAGAAAAGAGCAAATGTTCAGAATCTAGATGTTCAGTCCCACGCATCATTTACAACCATACACACTACACGTACTGTTGGACAGGCACCTATGCAAGATTGGGTATGCCCTATCTGCATGCCTCGACCAAGGAATGTAAATAGCTAGCTTCTTCTCACAACTCACACCACTCACCCACCGAATGTTACATTCAAATTTTCCTACACTTACCAGCACCCCAACTTTTCTCTGGCCAAACGCACACTGGGACACGAATCCAGATGAATGACAATGCTCAACGCTGTAATGACGCATTTGACAGCACATGATAGAGGTAGCCATGGACTTGGCAAGGCCATATTTAGCGAGTAAATACATCCGCTCATATTTCCTGAGATTTGCGATTTAGTGATCTGCGATTTAGACTGTGATGACACATGCCTTGAGCTTTGGGAGTCCTCGCTGACGGTGATATCGCATGTTGTTCGTTTGGTGTACAGGTCCTACGCAGGTAGAAATAGCCTTTAACTGTCTGCCTGACGTGAAGCGTCATGGGTCACACCTGTCAACGCACATCAGTATCCATCTGATCGAGTTATACAGGAGCTACCAAGCACAGTGTTTCGCTTAGCATAGTCGCACCATTTTCAGTTATTGAGATAATGGTCACTTCCATCATTTTGCTTGAAGACATCTCAGAAAAGGTAGGGGCAAGTTTGGGAAATCCCATTTTTTCCAGCCAGCTTTTTGCAAGCTGATAAGCTTGAACTGAAATGGCTGTCTTGAAGACCACTTCGTACACTACACAGCCCCGCCCTTCTTAAGACCAAGAGCTTTCCAAGCTTTCCCAGATCAAGTTCCTATCATCGGCCATCGCTTGGGCATGCTTGGAATTTCCTTTGGATGTGAAACGGTCCGGAACAGGCTGAAAATCGCAGGCGGTGTCTCCCTTTCGGAGCTGGCTCCAAGCGTTGCTTGGCCGGAGAGGGGGGAGGGGGGACGGCTGCGACATCCGGCTCGGATCGGACCAGAGCGCGAGCGGCCGGCGGCAAGCGACGATGCCGCGCAGCGCTCGCGGCGGGTCAACACTGCAGCATAAACGGAGCTGTTATCATAACAACATCCTCAAGACATGTACAACTGCACACAAATGGACTCCGATTAAACCATGGACATGCCGGTTTAAAGGGCGTGTGCCACATTGATGTTCGGCTTTGAACTGAAATGGCCATCTTGAAGTCTCGAAGACCATTCGGTGCAGTTCACAGCCCTGACATTCGTAAGACTTAGACTGTTTCAGTGTCTGATCTACACACCCGCGAAGGTGGGGAGACTGTTTCGGGAAAGTATTGCAAGGTCATGTTGGCATTCGTGACGTTTTAATAACCCCATTCAAATCATGCCATTTCATCAGCCATGCGGTGATCAAGGCCAAGAAAAGCGTGATGATCGAGTCGTCCATACCTGGCGTTCGTGAGCACGATTTCCGGATATAGCGACCGTCAATTGGCTTTCAATCAACCGTGCGCAAGGTACGATGACGCTACCAAACATTGACGTATCTAGAAGTATGTTTGGCAAACAGAGCATTGTGTTGTTTGGAGCAGCTTTAACCTCCTTAAGGTGTGCCAATAGTTATAAATGAGCTTGTTTCGTCATATCTAATGCTTTCTTCAATGTTTTCAACTGTCAGATATTCTCTTTAAGTTTCTTTTCCCCACAAGGTGTGTTCTGGTATGATGCGAAGCTGAGCAGGGCCATTTTTCTGTGAAATTCGACCTTTGACCAGTCATAGTGGAGTAAATTGTTAAATTAACAACATGAAAGCTAGTGTCATTCGCACAATCTGGTTAAGACAAATCCAGTGGTGTTTTTCACTAAGCTCCATCTTTTGGAAACGCCAGAGGGTGACATCAAGCCCCCCCCCCCCCCCCTATCAGTTTGCGTTATAAGAACGGTGAATTAGGGAGACGGTTAAGAGGACAGGTCAGATCAGTTGTAGTTTGTGAGAGAGAGGCGTAAGCGTTTTGGACATCTGTCGTCTACAGCCTGCTCAACTTCGATTGAGTCTAATTGACGTGTATTATATTTGGGAATCGTGCTCACGAACGCCAGAATGAACGATTCGATGTATTTACTTTTCTTGGCCTTGAACGCCACATGGCTAGTGAGTTGGCAGGATGTCTATGACGATTATATGGCGTCATGCATGCTTGAATGGCCTTGACACAGTCTGCACGAAAAAAATCTGCACATCTCCGCGGGCGCGTAGCTCAGAAACTAGTGAGATTTATGTCTTAAGAATGGCAGGACTGTGGTCTGCGCCTAATGGTCTGAAAGTAGCTATTTCAGTTCAAACCCCTGTATAAATGCAGAACACTGCCGTCAAGTGTCGTGAATTATTTTTCACAAATTCCTGACTAATGCAGGTTGAACTGAAGGTATAAAAGCCCGAGGCCGAGCCCACGTCCACCTTTTTAAAACGCTGAATTGTGGGCGGAGTTCGATTCCCTTGTAAAATGAAACGATTCGTGGGATACGCCTGGCCGGAGAAACCTCAAGTAGCCTGTTATTGTCCGATGCCACGTAGTTATGGGTTTGCGCCACTTCGTGCACTGCAGAGCAGATGTTTCATTTACCATACTGATGCCTCAAAGTCGACTTAACGGCCCAGCGGGCGGCCAAGTTGACCTGTAGCGAATTTTCGGTCACGATCGTGGCCAAACTACTCAACTGGGACTCATTTTCTGCACGCGATGCTCATTCAACTGCGTGGTAAGCGACGGCCGATGTCGCATCCACGCGTCTGGATTTTATAATGTAAAGCCAACAAAGGGAGGGCCTTGCCTTTACGCGATATTTCCAAGACCGAGCCATTCTCATGGGACGGAGCAGAGCTTTTGCGCGAACTTCCGACCACTCAATCAAGAGGCCTTATAAATAGCGTCATCGCGCCCAACTTGCTCACGCCTGGCCGCGCCATCCCGCGGCCCACCGCGCCGGCTGGGCGTCCAACGCTGTCACACAAGGGAGCGTCTCGATCAGTGTCTGCAGTCGCCGGCGGCTGGTCGGGAGCTGGCTCACTTCGGCCGGCTGGCACGGCCCAGCTTCGGTTTGAAGGCAGTGTTCCACATTTGCATGGGGTTTTTGAAGTGAAATAGCCCCCTTGAAGATCATTCGGTGCAGTTCACCGCCCCGTCAGTCAGTCTTAAGACCCAAGCCCTCCTAGATTTTTAGCTAAACGCCGGCGAAGATGTGGGGACTGGTTCGTGCAGACACTACGTTATTTATAGGTCACCAAGGCATCCATTACGCTATAATAAAGCCATTCAAATCCTGCCATTCGCTTCGCCATGCGGCGATCAAGGCCAAAAATTACATTTGTCGAGTCTTATATGTAGTGTCCGTGAACAAGATTTCCAGATAAAGCAGCCATCTATTGGGTCTCAATTCATGTTGCGTAAGGCATAATTAAGCAGTCAATAACAGTTTGATGGGAATATTTCATAAATAGAGAAATTGTGTTTTCTGAAGTCTTTTTCACAGCAACGTATGGCAATAGCTATAAGTGAACTTATTTCATCATATCTGATACTTGCCTCATTACCTTCGAATGTGGAACATTTCCTTTAACCTGTCTGAGTCAGGTCTCTGTGAGCATGGAGTCTGATCGGGCAGCATCCGTCCGCATTGTTCACGGATCAGGTGTTGCAGCGTTCAAACAGGGTGAAAATCCCAAAATCGTGATGGACCCACCTCTTTCACACAGCTGTTACGAAGATAAGGTGGCAAACAAACACATCATCAGCTTTATAGGCAGTCTAAGCGCTAAGTGCGCACTTCGTCCACCGCGTTACCTAAGAGCATCGAACTCCGGCTCTGTCCCATGCACGTTACTATGTCAGAGTGTATGGTATTACAAGTCGTTCAAACATCTCAAAACTGACCGCGTAAGTTAACGAGGCCCAATTCTTAACGAATAGCCCAATTCTTGTGGATTGACCCCATTATGTGCAATATGATTGCCGATGAACAGTAGCTACTGTGTTCAGCTTCAGAAACTTTGATACAGAGATTGGGTCCACTGAAAAATTGTTTTGAAAAAAACACGAGATAGCTGAGATCGACTTTCCCGTCACACCTCACCTGCACCTGCTCCGAACTTAACACATGTCTGTAGCATAGTCCTGCGGAAAGAAAGTATGTTTGGTACACCCACGATGTCAGTATATTGGTTTGACTGGGTTACGACTGAAGGCAAAAGGCATACGCGACAATATTTCACTTGCTTAAATTCGTTTTGGCTTAAAAACTGCACTCGGAGCTGTCTACTCGCTTAAAAAAGACAAACTCAAAACTTCTTGGCACGTTCAACCCTTTAAGCCCAATTGTATATTACACTACTATGATTACATATATGCGCATGGTACATTAATAGGATGCCACGGCTTAGAATTTAACGTGCACCGATAATATGTTATATTTGTAATATTTATGCCGTGGATGCCGCGCGATAGTACGGCGCGTTTTAACCTTTGGCCCACGAGGCAGCCTCAAAGCTTTTGCTAATAGTTTTCCCTAACAAATCTCCCTCTCTAAGGTTTCCCGAATAAAATCTGAGCGGCTCCGAGCACGAGGCTTACATTTGTGTTTGTTGGTTCTACGTCATGTTTACATAAGACATTCAAATTCAAAGTTTTGGACCTCAATGCTTCATGGTATAGGACCTCTTTTTCCGCAGCCCAGTTTGTCGCTGGCTTTTCGCTCCAGAATGGCAAATAACATTTGTTTCCCGTGAAAATGTAATTCCAAGAGATTTTTAAAACTGCTGAGTGTGTTTTTTCTTTGTCACATAATTTGGCTTGTTAAAAGTTGCATTCAATACTATTTCTTCCGCCTGTTTGATTCGGTTTGATGAGAGCTTCCCAACGTCGTTCTCTTCGTGGGTCTAGCTGCTTAGTTTGGAAGTCGTAAAGGAGGCCTCTGAGACCCCTTCTCGTAGAGTAGGGCGAAGGTAAAAAGTTTGCAATTTGCAGGTGAGAGTGAATGTCCGAATTATCCGTATTCTTTTCGTGTTGCTGTACTGGACGCGTTCTAAAAAAGTGTTCAAGATCTAGACACAGAGGAATGTTGCTAGACACGCCACAACGGTGACTAGCATAACTCTCGTTTGTCTTAAAATTAAGATCAGGTTCGCATGCGAGGATATGATGTTGTTGAGTAGCATCTGAAATCTTTATTTAAGTTTACAGAAAGGTCAGATTTTGCCCATGACATAACACGATCTGTTAAATGGCAAAAACCGCCCACCCCGTGGCATTGCCCGTTTACCATAACAGTTGCCAACTATCAAGGTTGTCTGAGCTTCTATAAAGCTCTTAGTATGGCTACCCCACGAAGCATTGAGCTGAGTCATCTGGTTGGGAAGCTCATTCCCCTTGATTCTGTATGATCTCTTGGCCAGCCTTCCCTGGCCTCCGCCACCAGGTTAATGGCAGGCAAAAGACAGTCCCAGGTGTAGTTTTGCGAGAAAAACTACCGCGTGCCTGTTCCATAAGTATAGCGGTGTTGAGCCACCGCACGAATATGGTCCACTACAGCAACGACCCATGAATGCGCATCTTGAATGTGATTCGTATTTTTGGACTAAAGGCCCTTCAGCCAATAATACGAGCGCTATATGGTGTGTCCTGTTGTCATTTCAGCAAAACGTTGTCTCGATATTACTTTAGGACACGGTATAACACTTCTTTATGTCGGATTTTGAACTAGGCTTGATGGACATTTTCTCCCACCGCCACATTCATCATTCATTCAACACCTAAATTGACAACATCCTTCCATTCCCGTTTCGGTCAAGCGATGATATACGATTCAATCAGCCGATGGTACGACCCATCATTCAACTAAGCTAGCTTTGTTTCGTGGGGCTTTTACGGTAATTCCCCATCCGATTAAAGCCAAAAAGGAGCTGGGAAATGGATTCCCAGCATCCGATCGAAGGCTCGTAAAAAAGACGGCATGGTCGAATGATTTTTTGCTGCGGCAGCAGAAATAATTCAATCAGCACACGTGATAAATCGGGGAATCACACTATCACTGAGGCGACCCACGCCGTAGCATCTTCCAATCAGGTTCGCAATGCTTCACCTCTTCACCATATGTCCCTCTGGCAATCACAACGTGACCTCGCGTCTGATTGAGGGCACACTCTGAGCAATGTCGACCTGGGTCGCAGATTCGCCGTCGGAACTGGCATCGCCGGCCAGGTGGCCCTCAACGCCCAGGGCCTCAACATCGTCGACGCGTACGCCGACGACCGCTTCAACCGCTCCATCGACCAGCAGACGGGCTACGTGACGCGCTCGCTGCTCTGCATGCCCATCTTCAGCCGCGGGGTCGTCATCGGCGTGGTGCAGATGGTCAATAAGACAGCCGGCGCCTACTTCACCAAGGTTAGCTCTGAAGCTCCGGCCAGTGTCGGCAGATTCTGGCGGAACGCCGAGCCGGAGGAGGTGGGACCGTGTGCAGCTTAAGTTTTATGCAGCATTTCCACTGCCTTTTGTCGTCAAGCACGACTTAAATTGTCTTGATATCATATAATAAAATTATAATAATTTATCACATTCAAAAACAACATCTATAGCATTGCATCGCAAACGAATGACTGCGGAGTGCCAGTTTGCTCTTTTCACTGCCTATCTTTGTATTTGAAATCGGTGGTACCGCTTCCTGACAAGGTCACGTGAGCGGTGGCCAGATCAGCATCTGTGGTGTAATTGATTACGTAATCGTGATATCCATATGATGAGCCTGAACCTCAATTTGACACAAGTTATGTTAAAGGCTCATTTATGGTTTCGCAGATTTCCAGGCGTTCATCCCAGTGTGGATGTTGCTGTAGGAAAAGCGAAGTGATGACAAAGGAAATTAGTGATTGCCAGATTGAGGGACTTACAATATTGGAAAAAAACAGGGGATTGGTAGCTTTTGTCTACACATCATGAAGCGTGTTGATCGGAACTGACATTTCACGTTGACGAAGAATGCTGTCGACTGAGTGTTAGGCTAGTCCGCGGGCCTGTGGGAAATGCTGATTGCGTGTACATGACGATTGGACACGGAATGTTCCGCGTTATATACGACATCCCTACATTGCTGAGCATGTTCTGTGTCACCACTCATGCATTAATCGTGTTGCCGTAATATGCACAAGGGGCCTGGTACATTACCATGACACCCCATACATTTCAAGCACAGCACGTTGTTTACGACTTGCTCATATGGCTGAGGCGCGAACTTGGAGGCATGAGAGATGCAATTAGCCAGTGATGTGAGAGTCTGAGCCTCCTGAACTAAATGTGGGGCGCTGCTCTGCATCACCTGAGAATATTGTGCCCACCATTTGCGCCTCAGAAACTTGATGATTGAACTAACGCGACGTTCGCGGTCATTCCGTTCAGAAGCCAACTCTGGCCGATTGGGACCTGTCGGCGAGGCTTCAGAGCGCTGGCCACACGACGGGCATGATGGGCCCGATAACGTGCACTTAACGCACTGATGCTGACTGAAATTGACTTGCAAACCGGCGGCGCACGGCGCCAGCAATATTCGCTTCCATTAGCTCGGTGGGGAGGCACCTCCCGTGGTTGATGTGCTAATGCCGTGCCTCGCACTGCCGTCCTGCGCCACGCCATCCCGGCTGCGTTGAATGATGGAATGTAACATCATCAGCTATTTGGCCGTGCCAGCTTGAATATCTATAGCGTTATTACGACTGATACCACGAACCAAGTGAGGTTTACTTGAACTATGCTATAATATTCAACTTGGGCAGCCCCGAAAGTCTGAAAGACCGTCACCAAAGCCTGACGGCATTCTATAAGCTGCGACATCTTTGAAGCCACTTATGGCAGGTTCATGGAGTTCGCACAACAAAAAGCGAAGCTTGGAAATGTGTATTGTATCACTGGTACACATTTGCATTCAAGCTATTTCATCAGGTGCGTTTCCACTGCACGGTTGTAATATCCCCACGTTTTCACCCCTCTCCCTTCACTTGACGTGGAAAACGTAAAATTTTGATATTGGGGTTCATAACTGGACCAGAACCCGCCAATCCGGTGTCGCAGCGACACGAGTCTGACAAATTTTGACGGAGAAAGCACGCAAAAATCGGAGCGGCAAAAGTGCGAACCGATGTGAGCTAACGATCTCTCGCTCTTGAGTGCAAGCCAAGCGAGTCGCTCTGGGGCGCGGTAAAGATTGAGGTTAAATAGCGATCGAAAATGGTTATCATTGAGTTATTAGAGTGCAGTTGATTACATCTCATTCCTTCCCGCTCAGTGAAGCATTTGATGAGAACAATGCTTTTGCTGCCAATATGACGGATATTGGTATGAGGCCGGGAAATTGGAGGTGTGAACAGCACATCGGCCAGTAATTCTAGCGCCAAGTGTAATGCGTCGTAACTGTCGTTATGGTTACGTCGTCGTATGTGTTCATATGATCATATGTTATATATGTTCATATGATCTTATGTTATATATGTTCATATGATCATATGCCATATATGTTCATATGTTCCCGTCCGTATATGCAGATTCTGAAATTCCTTGGAAAAAGACCGACAGAGATCTGGAGGATAACAAAGGAACCCGTGCCGACATATTGCCATGAGATCCTGGCACCAACCGTCGCAACAGCAGAATATGTGAATTACGACTTCAAGATGGACGTATTTTCAACCGAGGCGTGACTGTGATAAATCCCTTTGTCCACGGAACAGATTTGTTGGGAATTGGACACAAAGGCGCACCACCAGTCTACCAGAACAAAGAACACGATAAAAGAATCGCAGAAGCGATTAATACGATGTGTCAGCCCGGTAAATTCTCTCCTGGAAAGAAATGGTCGTAACATTTTTGTATATGTCATGCTATTGTCACAGACTCACCTCTTGGAAACCCTTTGATCTTTTTCGCCACCGAAGACATCCACGGCATATGGAAGTCGTATGTGAGGACAGTGACGAATCCAGGCAAAATACCCACTCCTCACGGAGCATCAAACACAAATCCAGGTGAAGCATCCGCTCCTCACACAGCATCAAACACATATCCAGGTGGAGCATCCGCTCCTCACGCAGCATCAAACACAAATCCAGGTGAAACATCTGCTCCTCACGCAGCATCAAACATGAATCCAGGTGAAACATCCGCTACTCACACAGCATCAAACACAAATCGTCCCTTGAGTAGCTCGGGTCGAGCTCACAGGAGTTCGTCTTGAGTGCTTCTGGAAATTTCCTATTGCTGGCCTCCTCCCTTATTTACGTCCACACCCCTGAACCACTTTGGCATATCCTATGTTGGAACCGCATTCTCGGCTCCTAGAAGGGCTAAATGTCCACAGCCAACTTATTTGATGCTGCTCGTATGCTCTCCATATGTGCGTCTGTTTTCTCTGCCGGTCTCTCCTGCACACCGTATGGTGTCGCCGCTGATGTTCCCTTTCAGTTTTGGACAGCCCTCACCCATTCGGAACTGGCAGCCGCCCCTGCCGTTCGGCGGCCGCCGGCCATTGTCGCTCGTTCCATCAAGACGCGTCCGGGTCAGCATTACAAGGTCGCGGTGACACCGGGTCACGCGTGCGCGGGGAGCTCCCGGGGCGGCTCGGGAGGCCTGGACCAGAGCGCCGACTTCTCGGTGCTTGCTCTGCATATATGTAATGAGCTATGCATATCTCACGCCAGAAGAAAATGGAGAGGACGCCACGCGTGGAATCCGTGTCGTAACGCCGAGTCGGCGGCGTAGGAGGTAGCGGCACTTTCCTACTTTTTTCGGGAACAAAACTGGACATTTCTGCGTAAAATGAAGCATAGATAACTCGCATCCCGCCACTCGCCTAGACCCGCGCTGGCCCCGTCTCCTCTCATCAGCGTCGGACCGCGGCACTCTTCGGCGCTGAGCTGGCCCGTCTCCTCTCAACAGCGTCGGACCGCGGCACTCTTCGGCGCTGAGCTGGCCCGTCTCCTATCAGCAGCGTCAGACCGCGGCACTCTTCGGCGCTGAGCTGGCCCGTCTCCTCTCAGCAGCGTCGGACCGCGGCACTCTTCGGCGCTGAGCTGGCCCGTCTCCTCTCAGCAGCGTCGGACCGCGGCACTCTTCGGCGCTGAGCTGGCCCGTCTCCTCTCAGCAGCGTCGGACCGCGGCACTCTTCGGCGCTGAGCTGGCTGCATTAAAGCGGTGTCAGCCACCACAGAGCCAATCGTCTGGCTGGTCCCCACAGACGCCGGAATATTGCTAACGCGGCGGTCGAGGCCGGCACTGAGTGGGTGGCCTGGTGTCAGCTTTCCCTTGATCTCGCGTTTGCTCGCGCGATGCCGCCACGCATGGGTAGGTGTTGTTCGGCGAAACGCATTGCTCTAGACGCCTGCTTGCGCGGTGAGGTGTACTCAGTGTAGGTGATACGTGCAAGTTTATTGGCTAATGGCACATGATCCCTTGGATAGGCCCGGAACGGACATCCCAAATGCTTTGCGATAGTATTGCTTGCGTCGCCAAATATCTTCTGGATCGGGGTGCACGCTAAAAACTTGTTTGCGCTTGTCCTGACTTGACTGACTTGTCCTGACTTGCCCTGACTGACCTGGCCTGACCTGGCCTGACTTGGCAAGCGATGCAGTGTATGTCACCGGCTTGACGGAGAGCTCAGCGTCGCCCCCGCTCCAGACACACAGCCCTGAGGCGGTCCTCGTGTTTTGCTGCGCCATAATGTCTCGGGCCTGCCTCCCGGTGACACTCGGGGCAAATATGAACGCTCGTTCCGTGAGAGCGGCTCCAGCCGTCTGGCTGCCGCTGCGGGCCGCTAACAAAGCTGGCGCGTGACGGAACATACATAGCGATACCATGTGAGACACGCGCCGGCAGTAATTACAGCGCGCCCAGACGGAGTTGAGCTCGGGAGGCGACCGCTCCGAGACAGCGAGTCCCCGCGGACCGAAGGGATCAGCACCGTCTGGCATACTGCCGGAGGTGCGGCGCCAGCACTTTCACCCTTCGCCACGTCGCCATTTATTACAGCTCAAGAGATGCCACTCTAAAGCCCAGTCTCGGGACGGAAGCTCGCATGTATTGCCTCCAGGAACCGTTCGGGCTCGCTGCATTTTGGGCCTGGCTATATATAGAGCTCCAGGCGAGGTGGCTGGCCGCAGCTGGTGCTCATCAAGTTCAATATACAGCGCGCTAGGAATACTGCTAAGTGATTCACCGACGCATACTGATGGCATGGAATCAAACGCGTCAGCCGACCATGCGGGCGTCGGAAGAAGTCAAAGTTTCCTGTGACTAGAACTGAACACAGACTTATCGCGCAGACCCCGACAACGCTACATTTTCACCAGGTCCACCCGCAACCAGCGATGTGGTCCTCCCGTTTTGAGTATGCGTGCCTCGCCCTTCCACATAGTCCGGCCCTGAGGATTTCACGGTGTTACCATTCCGTGCAGAATACCGTCGTCACGGGGGTGGTGCGAACGGCACCTCAGTTCGGTTTGTTCCACAGCGGGATTCTGTTCTTACTTCGACCACCATCACTTGTGTGAGTTCTTTTGGCTGTTGATCTCAAACAGGGTTTTCTTTTTGCTTAGAGCTTTAGGTTGTTGTTATCAATGCGTGGAGCACGATGAATAATATTTTTGTTTCATTTTTGTACACACTAGCAGTCCGTAAGGTGCAAGAACTTTTAACCCACTGCACCTTTCAGTTGGTCTGCCATTTGGGGGAAAACTGCAGAAGAAAAGAAGCCCATGGTTGGCGACTTGTATCGTTTCCGTTCGTTATATGAACCTGCCAACCTTGGCTACCCTGCGCACGTTTTCCAAATTTCCCGAGTCAATCCGCCATTCTCGTATGCCGTTGTAACCCACTGTCGTATGCCATTACGTCGAGGCACGTGGTGTTCTGTCGTCGGTGTGTGTTTTCGTCGCGTCAGATGTCGTTAAGTCGCGGTCGTTTATTGATGCAGCATCGCCGCTGCCCCAGGCCACCGTCACCCGTGATATAATGTACCTCGACAGGCGGACGAGGAGAACTTCGAGTTTTTCGCTGTGTACTGCGGACTGGCTCTGCACCATGCCAAACTGTACGACAAGATCAGGCGCAGCGAGCAAAAGTACAAGGTGAGTTCGTTATCAAGCACCCGCTGCGTCCACGGGGTATACGTAACTATGAATTTATGTTTAACGTAGGCGGGAATTGCATGTTCTGTTATGTTTTTGTTTTTGTTTTGTACTCGCGGCAACTCAAATGAGTAGCATTTCTATTGTCTACTTACTGTTGCGGTCAAGACAGAATGTAAGCCACATTTTTTAACAAAAGTTGCAGCATTATCTTTAGTTATATTGTCACTCTCATCTTGTTTTGATACAGACTACAAACACGTTTTGAGAACCCCTGAGCGCGGGTTTGTTCGCATAGTTTTCAGGCACTTACCACGGTATACAGCGTGATGTCTCGCATGGCAAGTAGTGTTACGTTGACCCTTCAAGATTGGCTTAAAAGCTCGTCAAATTTTATATTTTCTCCTAAACACAGATACATCGAACGCCAGACGTTATAGATTTTATTGGAAATGGTGCAAACTAAGCATTTATTTGGGGTTCAGCATTGCTGATGTATTATATGCCGATCCAGAGTGCACAAAGCACATGTGAGGCTCCCGAGTAAGAGGCTGAGAGTCCTGAGAACCCGCCCACCCCCCCTCCCCCGGTTGAGTCTCTGCTTGGAAGCGTGCGTTTTTACCTTGGGCCTTGTGTTGAAATTAATCAAACAAGCCCAGCCATAAGCACTAAAACTTGCTTACCACATGTGTACCTTTTTTAAAAAATGCTCATAGAGGTACTATTTTTGAACTTTGTGATTGGCCCAGTGCGCAAAGGTCTGTTACCTAAAAACTGGCTGTTTCAAATTTGAGCCAGTGCGTCACATGAACCATGTGATACTCTCATTCCAAAAGACAAAGTGCGCCTCGAAAAGAGCTTCTGTGGTTAACGCCTAGCGGTGAAAGCAAAGCCACAGTATAACGTTTCGTTGAATTCGCGGCATAATAGCTCCATATTCGCATATTTTTGTCTAAACAGTGTGTCGCGCTTTCGTAGGATTTATTACCCAAACCTTTTGAAACATTGGTGTGCTGCAAATATTTCAGAACACACACGTTGGAAAAGCAAAGCACTAAGCTATTTGGAAGGATTTCGATCGGACTGGTATCGCTGATCATATTGCACATGTCTGATGTAATTGTACGCGTCTCAAGTAACAATAAGTGCTAAGTACGAAAAAGGTGGGATACTCCCTTTAAACGGGAAAAATTAATACAAAAGTGGCTTTACATCACACGTTGATGTTTATTATATTTTAGATAAGATATAATAGTTATTATACAGTGTAGGGCAGGATGAGACAAAACTTGTTGAAGATCTATTTGTATTCTACGTAATATCGTTTGCAGTGCAGAGCCCCGAAGTTGTTTTGTGTACCCAGGGTTTCGTGAGACAGGTTGAAGACACATGGGTCCCGAGGGTGAACCCCAAATCCCTGGAATCGTTCGATAATCTTCACATCCTTGGAAATTCATCATCGTTTCCACTGCACTTCTCAAAACATTATCAAATCGCAGGAATGGATTTGGTGCAGGAAGATCGTGTCTAACCAGCCAACTGCGGCACGTGTGTAGATGGGACAAAATCATCGTGGATGTATTTTGCTCGTGTCAGGATAGACCGTTGCCCCATCACAGCATCATGAGATGTTGTGATGGGGCAACATGTTGTGATAGGAAGTGCTCAGCTACCACAAAGGATACAATGGGCTTTGCGCCGCATTTGATTAATCTGTGTCTGCTTTCATCATTAGAGTAATGGTTGCTCCAGTTTTTGAATTCCACATGTAAGCTGCGCATGTGTTTTAGCTCGCACTATCTGCCCTACATGCGGAAAGAAGTCAGAATTGTTGAGATGATTACGTTAGTCTCGGCACTGACGGCACACGTATTGAAAAGTCGATAAAACAGATATGGAAAAAAGGTTTCACTCCAAATAGCCACTCTGAAAGCCATGACGTACAACTGTTGTGACCAGGACACTGATCTGCAGGCGTTTGACCTGAGGGGCGCCTCTCCCCCGGTTAGCCTGTTTCTCATACAGCACCATGAGCCGCGATGCTTGTTTGTCGCGTGTGACGTCAGCCGGACCGGCAGGTCGCGCTGGAAGTGCTCAGCTACCACAACAGCTCCACAGACAGCGAGGTGGCCGAGTACAAAGGCACCTTCAACATGTCGCCGTCAGCGGGCCTCAACGAGTGAGTAGCGCGTGCCGCCGGCCTGGGCCGACCCGGCGCGCTGCCGGCCTGGGCCGACACGGCGCGCTGCCGGCCCCCGGGGGCCGACCCGGCGCGCTGCCGGCCGTGTTCCGCCGTCGCTCCGTCAGCTGCCGTCCGGGGCCGACCCGGCGCGCTGCCGGCCGTGTTCCGCCGTCGCTCCGTCAGCCGCCGTCCGGGGCCGACCCGTTCGGCCGCCACTCCGTCAGCCGCCGTCCGGGGCCGACCCGTTCGGCCGCCGCTCCGTCAGCCGCCGTCCGGGGCCGACCCGTTCGGCCGCCACTCCGTCAGCCGCCGTCCAGGGGCCGACCCGGCGCGCTGCCGGCCCTGTTCCGCCGTCGTTCTGTCAGCCGCCGGCTCCGACCGACGCCCGACCCGGCCCTGCCGCGTCATTTTCGTTCAGTTTCCGAGACGATCGATGTCCGGTGACGGGAGCATCCTAGAACGGAGCGGCAGCATGTTCCTCCGGTAGGCAGCATGCTCCTTGACAGGGGTATGCTAGAACTGAGTGGCAGCATGTCCCTCCGGTAGGCAGCATGCTCCTTGACGGGGGCATCCTAGAACGAAGTGGCAGCAGGCGTTGAGCGCGAGGTCAGTAAGCGGTGTCTGTACACTGTTTGCCATTTTATTGCGGTGAACTCGGTCCGCCTTTCGTGCCTTGATTATATGAAGAGTTCAGTGAGGTCATCGAGAGACAGGACCACTGCTCCTTTTAAATAACCGACAATTATTAAATACATCGGTAGACTAGATACCTCGGCTACTAAATACCTCGGTGGACTAGACAGTTCGGATATTAAATACCTCGGTAGTCTATACAATTTGCATATTAAATACCTCGTTAGACTAGACAGTTCGAGTTTTAAATGTCTCGGTAGACTAGACAGTTCGGATATCAAATACCTCGGTAGTCTCTACAATTTGGATATTAAATACCTCGGTAGACTAGACAGTTCGGCTATTAAATACCTCGGTAGACTAGACCGTTCGGGTATTGCATGATGATGTAGGCGCAGGCAGTCAGGGACGAGGAGGACGGTTTCACCGAATACCAAACACCAATACCAAGTGACTCCAGTACATACCGTGCAGGGTGGGTGCAGTACATACCATGCACGCTTCGCTTTATCTGGTGCTTTCTCAACGGTCTCTTTAAAGTTTTGCTGCTGAAATATTGTGTATGTTTACACCACACACCTCCTCAGGTATTCTGTGGAACTCTCAATGATAAGTGGGAGATGTGTTACGGTGTGACCTGCTAAAAGGGAGCTAGAGAAGTTCTTTAATCTAATGGTAATACATGGAATGCTGGAGCATTTCGATAGCGAAATAACTGGCTTTGCTAAATATGTTATGATATTTCCGGGCTTCATGCCAAGCTCTTTAGGTTTGTGTACAGTCGGCTCTCGACCCCTATACGAGACTGCAGTATGTGGTCGGGGAATTTCATGATGCTTGGCTGTTGCCAGCGACAAATTTACTAAATGCCCGTCAATGTTGTGGAGGCTTGAGGCATTTTTCCATATTTGTGCCCTTGCTATGTACGCATTCCTAGGCGTTTGCAGCCTGACGGTACGGAGGAGACCAACAACATCCAACGTACATTCTTCTTGAGTCACGCTGTGTTAAGGTAATCCAGGCATGCACAACTCCATAGAAACGTTACACGAACACCGCCACCTCAAAAGTTACGGAGTGCGCAAGGTCGAAACAAAACATGATTACCAGATTATGCGCGTCTGGCGTACGATTCTTGTCATCAACGGTGGGTCAGGTGGGTCAGCCCGCCCGCTAGTGTCAATTCTGACACCGCCAGTCTGGCAGCGAGTCTGACGTCATAAAGACGTTTCACAGCGCAATGAAACGCTGACGTATTCAATGACGTAGCCACCAAATAGTGATATTGTGTTGCCTAAAGCAGTGCAAGTCTGTAATGCATAATAGTCTTTTACACTTAAAAGCAAACGAATAGTTAAAAGTAAGGTTATGTCATAACATTTGGTGCTTGCCTCAATATCTTCACAAATGGAGCATCTCCTCAAACGTTGACAATATATTTACGAAGAGACTGGAATAGAGATCGGGTAATTCGATGGGACTTACACCGGTTTAAAAGGTAACACAGCACGGAGGCCACCACGTGAACAAGGACATAGCAAAATAGCTTCAAAAGATGGCCTGGCAACGGACAGCCATCCAGGATTTTAAGGCGTGCTAATAGAATTTCCTCTCCTCTTTGCTGAGGACGCTCTAAACAAAATATCTCGACGTCCTTGCGAGACGCCATTGCTGATTCCAGCTTGAGTAGCGCCTAGAGTGCTTGAAGAGAATGGCTCGCATATTGTATGATGTTATGCCTCAGCAGGTATATCGCGCCTGTGCGTACAGTATTCTGGGGCGCGGCAGACGCGCCAGCGTTGGCTGCGCCATGGCGAGCGGTGCTCTACGGATACCCTGACCCAGTCGGGACAACGACGCTGGTGATTCTGGGCACAGCTGAATGACCCCCGAAGGTTTTTCCAGAATGGTTTCCGAACGGCGAGACGCAGCCGCGCCGTTCGGCCGCGCCAAATTTCGCATTGCTGTAGACAATTGAACAGCGAATCGTTTGGTGCTAAGAATTTGGGTGCATCTTGTAAGGTTGCTGACGTACGCAGATCAAAGCCAGGCCATGGATTTTACGAAGTCAATTTCTAGGGAATCGTTTAATCTAATGCAACAGGGGTGTTAGATTGCTGCATCGTCCATGCATCTTCGTCAGAGATGCATGGACGAAGCTATGCATCTCGGATGTATTTTTTTAGGTAACACAACAATTGAATGAACAGACTGCATCGATCTGAGGTCAGTTTTAATGGTCGGACCAAGGTCGGAACCATTCCATTTTATTACTTTATGGCTGGCTGTATAAGATAGTTTGTGGTGCTCATTTCAAATTTATTAATAACAGGAACCACATTATACATCCTTCATGGACTTCTCAAAGGTCAGAATGGTCACTGACCTAAAATGGCCTAGGTCAACATTTTGCTTTTAGGAATATACTGCCTAGCGCAGTCTTTGTCGCCTATTCAAACGAAAAGCTCAAAACAGTGTGGTATGCTTTTGGTCACCATGACCTTTGAAATATCAAACAAGGTCACTGACCTGAAATGAGCATGTAACTTTTACCCTAGAATAGGTGTCTAGGTTCTGGGGCACCTTGGAGACCAACCCAGAAATTGACCTTGTTTGACCTTATTTGACTTGAATGTCATAGTCTAGGAATCTGAAACCTTAACCTTAGTGAGTTCAGGTACAGGTCAATACTTTCTATGAATTTGGTGTTTCTAGCTTGCTTAGTTCCTGAGATCTCAGGTGTCAAATTAACCCCAACCCGAGCGAAGGGTATCCAGCCGGCCAGTTGGATACCCTTCCGGTTTGTACCCGGGCGCGTGTTAAAATAGTTTGCACGACGTAGTCTACACAGTTTCCCGGGCGTCAAGCACAGAAACAAGAGGTCTTAAGTTTAACAAGGGACATTACAGTGAAATGCGCTGATATAATATATAGGGTCACGGGACATAGCGCCGTAAGTGAAGGCTTGCACTGTCGTTTGTGTTGCAAAGCACAGACGGCAAACTCTCTTGTTTTAGCACCATAGATTGGTTCGACTGTGTTCCAGTTCAGGCTGATCATACTGTGCTAAGTCGTACACTCATGACAAGCGCCTGGGCCACTACGGGTCTCGCGACCGGGAAGAACAAGCAACTTAGACCCGACGGCCGCACCTGACGTAGCCCCACTGGACCTTGACCCGACCTTCACCTTTGCCTATGTCGACGTTACGCCATGCTAATGACGTGGGAGAACACGCTCCCTCGTTTGGTGCCAGTGATAAGCTTGCCTTATATATATGGGCCGTAAGGTCTATAGGTTCGTGTCTCAGATGTGGTGCAGGCGGGTGGAGGTCGTGCAGAAGGGGCCGGAAAACCCCGGCGGCAATCTCCTCTGCTGCCGGCCCGCGACCCGGGAGAGCGAGTGACACGGGCTTCGCTGACGCTTCACGGCTCAGGTGGACACACTGACTCCCTGAATAGGGCCGAATCTTTATGTTCAAGGTCGAACACCATGTCACAATGGACATGAAAGCATGATCAGCTTTCAGATCGAACTCGCTTCACGCCCAACCGGTAAAAGATGGCATTGGAAGCATGCCAAAACAGCTCCATGCGCCGAGTCAGAAAAGATATCAAGGATCGGACACGGTGTCAGGGCACACGCCGAGGCGCTAACATTGAGTCAGAAGGCTGGTCAGACATGGCACCAAATCAGAGGGCAGGTGAAGGTCGCGCACGAAGCCAAGCAGATGGCTGGTGTTGGACGCGGACCGGGCCGTGGGCCGGAGTCAGGCGTCGGGAGCGAAGCCCGGAGTACGGGACTGGATCGAGCCCCGGCCAGCAGCTCAGAGAGCAACTCTGGCTGCGGCTCGGCGGCCAGTGGAGGCGGCCGACCTGGGCGGCGGCTCGGACCCTGAGCCCGGGCACGCCCGGGACTGACCCAGCTGCCGATGCGGGGTAATAACCGTGCCGGAGTCGTATCGACCGGTCGGCCGCTCCTGTCCTACGCCGTCGACCGCCGGCGCCGCAACGGGCCTGGCGGAGATAGCCGCGCTCCCTGCCGGATCCGGGCCGGCTATAGCACCGCTCCGGTCCGGATCCGGGATCGGCGCCCGGGACAGCATCCTGTGCGCGACCGGGCTCCAGATGGCACGGCTCCGGTTCCGCGCCGAGACGGACTGCCGGGAAGCACGCGGTCGGGGACCGGGCCCGGAGACGGCACCGCCCCTGTCCGAGAACGGAGTGAGGAGCCGTTAGGGCGCTGTCAGCCACCGTTTTCCGGTGCGCCGGTCGGGCCGGGCCTCGGCATAGCCCACCCCGTCTTGACAACAGCCCAGCGGACCGCCAGGGCCGGCTGGAACGTCGAGTAATCTTCTTGCTTGGCACCACTAGGATGTGCAATTTAGTCATTTCGTTGTCAGTTATGTCGTAGGCCCTCGATTGTTCAGTTGTCATCCGCGCTCGATGTGCTCAATTGAAAAGCCCGTCTTTCCGGAAAGAATCCCCGTTCATAGCGAGCGTTGAGGCCACGGCAGCAACAGGTGGTCCGTGCTGAGCGTCCGTTCGAGCTTATCTCCTCCAGCCAGCCGCTCGTGCACCCACAAGGAACCGACCAGCCCACCGCTCCAAGGAAGCGAACGACCAGCCCTTCTGCCGGCATGACCGAGCCCACGTCTGTAGCCGAGCGACGGCAGATGGAAGACGTCGCCGAAATGAGTAGCGCGACCGTGTGGTGGCCGGGGTCCGCACGACCGCCCCGGTGGCCAGGGTCCGCACGACCGTCCGGTTTGCCGGGGTCCGCACGACCGTCCCGGTTTGCCGGGGTCCCCACGACCGTCCGGTTTGCCGGGGTCCCCACGATGGGGCAAGGCGCTGGCCGGCTCGGCGAGATTGGATTTTCGGCCGCGTGATGCGATCTTCGAGACGGCGGCGGGGCCACGCCGCTACCGTCTCGGGGCTGGCGTCAGTCGGCGCGCCTCGGCTCGACACCGTGCGGTGCCCGACTGTCGCGCCCTGTTCAGGCCTCGCTGACGTCATTAACCGCAAACTGCGTGACGTCAGCCGTCGGGCGATAGAAGTCCGCCGCTGGCGGCTGACGTCATCGCCGCGCCGTTTGAAAATGGGCTGTCAGGGTTCATCGTGTGCGTGCAATTCTCATTTCACGGACTGAACGGGCTGGAGGAAGTGTTTGGCGAATGCTGATTGGTTTTGGCTTTCTCACCTTCCCGAACAGTTATATTCTGTTGTACTGAGCTTACTCCCGGACGTTGATATTCTGAACGCGTTGGCGCACGTGGTCACGCTTAAAAACTTAATCAACCACACGATATGTAGTATTATGTCACATCACCAGTGTGGGCCAGAGTTCCGCAGCATGGTTTCATCAATGACAGCCTCTTTTTAAGGCGGTATGTTTTTGATCGGCCGCGGTTGTAGTGCGTCACGTTTCAACAATGACACAGCAAGCTCATCAACGGCGTGGATAACTGGCGAACGTTCATTCCAGCTACAACTACAACGTGTTCGAGACGTCTGAAACGGACAAGATTCGCGATGCCGTCTTCATGTTCACCGATCTCTTCGGCACCAGTCGGTTTGACATCGACTGTCTCATCAGGTGAGTCAAGCCAGTTGCGACTGTCACCTCACACCAGTGTCAAATTAAACTTAACGTGCTTTTTAAGGCGATGAGAGAGGAAGCTTGTTGAAGACTCGCGTATGTGCACGCTTTCGGTATGGTAAAGGCATTGGGAACACTTCATATGCAAGGTCACATGTCCTCATGCTGACTTTGCACTCATTTGGCATCATTGAAAGATGTCCCGTTTGATGACGGCATCGGCAACGATATCGTATATCAACCAGGTTGTGCGAAAGTCTAGAAAATGTCAAGTATTGCAGGTCTGTCTGGGCGTCAGAAGCAGGATGAAACCACAACTGTGGCAACATTTGACTATTTTTGGAATGACGCATAGAATGCTCTGAGCCTGGGTCTTAATAACCGGAACAATCATTTCCGCCGATTCACCGACGGGCTTCCAAGACGCCTGCTTCAAACACCCTGGCTTAAGTTATAAAATGGAGACGAAGTTCACCATTTCTGTCGCTGGGAGTGGATCGGACTGCCTGAACTTTGGCGATGACGGGTTGGTAATACTCTGCGCTTGCAGATTCACTATAACGGTGAAGAAGAACTACAGGAGGGTGCCATACCACAACTGGACGCACGGCTTCGCTGTGGCCAACATGATCTACTGCATCATCAAGCACAACCCGGACGTGTTCAAAACGATCGAGGTACTCACGCGTCTTTCCTCAAAACCCAGGGACTTTTGGAAACAAGACCAGGAAATAGCTCGGCGTGTTGCATGCACTCAACATCGCACCAGATGTTGTAAGATGTTTAAAGCATCTTTAGAAGCTGGCACCTATTAATTGCAGCTTTAACGTGCCATGTTGCTGAACTACTTGCCGGTAAGATCTTGCTGCACGGATTCGGTTTTCTTGGAATGCATATGTTAGATTGAGGTTATGTAAAAGCTTCCCCAAGTTTGTATGAGAGCTAGATGGGTTGGAAGACAGAAAGAGGTCATCTTGCTTTCAGTTTAGATTGAAAACCGCTTTGAAGTGCTTTTTAGTTCCTAATGTTATGCGCAGTGCATTGGTTTGCTTCGCATTTGATGGTTGGATGCTTCACCGTACATACTTCGGATACGTTATGCGCGTTTTCTTTCTCGTAGTGCCACTGAGAGAGAAGACCCCTTTCTCCACCATCCATCTTCCGCATCCTGAGTAGTGCGGGCCGGGTAGCCTGGCCGCCGCCGGTGCCGGTGCCGGTGCCAATGGTGCCTCAGGAGTGCGGGCCGGGTAGCCTGGCCGCCACCGGCGCCGGTGCCGGTGCCAATGGTGCCTCAGGAGTGCCTCAGTGTCCAGGAGACTCCTCTGAGCTGGGCCGGGTAGCCTGGCCGCCACCGGCGTCGGTGCCGGTGCCAATAGTGCCTCAGGAGTGCGGGCCGGGTAGCCTGGCCGCCGCCGGCGCCGGTGCCGGTGCCAATAGTGCCTCAGGAGTGCGGGCCGGGTAGCCTGGCCGCCGCCGGCGCCGGTGCCGGTGCCAATGGTGCCTCAGGAGTGCGGGCCGGGTAGCCTGGCCGCCGCCGGCGCCGGTGCCGGTGCCAATGGTGCCTCAGGAGTGCCTCAGTCCCCAGGAGACTCCTCCGAGCTGGCCACATCCATATCTCCGCATTAATCGTCTGCACTAGAGATGCGCGACTGTGGTGCCAGCATTCTGGCAGGCGGTGCTGGATTGGTACCTAGCTTATCTGAAATGATGACTGGGGCGACAGTAGCTGCACCTGAACGGTGCTGTGCCAAATTCGGCAAAACTGAACTCATGGAAAGACGGTACCAGTGCTGGAGCCAGCCAAACGTTGCCGGCTACAAGCCGGTACCCATGCATCTTTCCTGGCCTTAATCTGGGGTCGATACCAGCTTTCTTTAGACTGTTTGCATCTCTGGTGTGTTTTGTTACTTGAACCCAGCTCTTCATGAAGCTAGCGAAGCAGTCATATTAGGATTACGTTGCTACCATCGGTTTCGCAAATAGATTGGCCGTAGTTGGTTCGCATTAAGTTTATCACCGATTTGACGTCAATTTTCGGACAGCAAGCGCGCTTTGGTCAAATGTAAGGCCAACGGACGGTGAACACCTTGAAATGGAACAGGACTAGTCTATAAAACGGTACCTGGCCTGGGAGCTGGATGCGTAGCAAGCGTGCGTGAGTGCCCCCATGGTCTGAAATGAAGCGAGTGCCCCCCCCCCCCCCGCCCCCCACCCCATGGTCTGAAATGAAACAGTTCTTCAACGACAAAAATCGAAAACTCAGATGCACGAGATCTTTGTCGCGATCATTGTTAACGTTTAAGGCTGAATCCAATGTCAAAAGTCGGGAACGTCAAAATGCCAAAAATTGCCGACGCTTTATAACCATACTGGTATCCAGTCATGGTCAAACTCTAGAGCTAATGACATTTTGTCTAAAATCGCTGTCCACCGCCGACGCCAAATGAAAGGTCAGCTGACGTCGAGAGCCAGCGGGACCGAGCTTACCGGTCTCCCGGGGCAAAGACACGCTCTATGCACAACAAAGACACGCTCTATGCACAACAGGTGATCTGGGTCGAGTTTGAGGTTCAGTGAGGTTTTCACCGTGATAGCAGCTAACTTCTAATTCCACTTTACTAAAGGTGGTAGAGTTTCAAATGCAGAGCACGGGTAAAACGCAAAACTGAACGGTCTTTGAGGCCATATAGCCATCATAAGACTACAATTACATATGGCATTACAGGCCTCAGAAATTAGCCCGATAGCTGTTCACCCTCCCTTTAAGTCAAACTCATAGTCCGTCCCAATAGCATTAGTTGGTTAGAGCGCCTGCCTTTCGATCCCCTCACCCTCTGGCGGGGTGGATTAGAGTCGCTTTGAGCCCTCGATATTGGCCCTTGACATGCATGGCCTGTGTCGACGCCGGCGGCCGCGTTAAAGGTCACGCGGCCTCAGAGGGCAGGACGGGTCGCGGCGAGCACTGTGTCATGTTAAGCACACGCCACCGATTCTGCCGTTGAGCTGGAATTACACGATCAGATAGCAGAGATCAAGAACTACCTACCGCAACAAGCACAGATCAACGTAAGCTCTGATCCCAGCAACATAGCCATTCAAAAGGATGAATAGTTCAATAATGGGTGCGACTTTGGGTCTAGACTTGTGTGCGCAATGGAATAAAGCCAGCAAAAAAAAAAAAAAAATAGCCGGTGTAAGCACGCGGGATAACCAAGGTTTCTTTAAATTTGCTGTAAGCCTTCTTGGTCAACTTGAAAGATAGTGTTAAAATGTAAAGTTAGTTTCGGGCTCAGACTACGGGAAATGCCAGAACGCCCCAGCTTGCTGGTGTCCCGGGACAAAACCATTATCGACCAATAAACAGTACCGAGTAATCGGATGAGCAAAGCCTACATCATGGTAGCATTTCACGGGCAAGGCCAATTGCTGTTCAGCAAGGTGGATAGTGTTAAAATGTTGGACAGTGGCAAAACCAAAGACCTTACCGCTAAGGCCCTCATGTAAATCTGCGCCAGCTGTTACGTAATGTTTTTTTCAGCGACGTCTGCCCTTAAGTCTTTGCTTGAAGCTCTTGTCATGCATTTTCAGCCAAATTGCTTTTTATTCAGCTCAAATTTGTCTTTACATGCCATTCGCTTTAGGCTGAAAACTCTACTTACCCTAACACTGGAGATGGGCTATCTTTTGAGAGTAGCCTCCGTGTGGAATCATAATAGGTGGAGGGTGTTCTGATGCTTCCCGGCGTTTGACGTTGATTTAACATTAAAGGTTAGCAGCGATTTCGGAACAAAACGTCGCTTGCTCGTAAGCTTGACAATGGCTGTCTTCACATCGCAGTGTCGTTCATTTGGAACGGTCAAGTTTTGTTCCGTTTCACCGGTCGTTGACCTTGAATTTGACCCTGAAGTACAAGTGTCAGTAAACGTACCCTACATTTGTAATTCGGCGAGGCTACCTCTGAGCAAAATGATCGCGAAATCGGGGGTTAGGTTTGAATGCGAATACGAACACGTCGCTGAGATCCTCAACATTGAGCCGAAAGACCCCGTTGAGACACCACAGATCCCACAGGGTCTGCTGACTATAGAGCCAGTCAGACCCACTCAGACCCACCCAGTCAGACCCACTCAGATCCACCCAGTGAGACCCACTCAGACTCACCCAGTCAGATCCACTCAGGCCCACCCAGTCAGACCCACTCAGGCCCACCCAGTCAGACCCACTCAGGCCCACCCAGTCAGACCCACTCAGGCCCACCCAGTCAGACCCACTCGGGCCTACCCAGTCAGACCCACTGAGACCCACCCAGTCAGATCCAGTCGTCACGAGACCGTGCGGTGTGCTGGATGACTTATGTCAAACTTTGTTATGTTTGTGAACGGATTTGCATTTGTGACTATGGGCTCAGCGCAGTTGCTCAGTCGGTCTTTTTGCGTGCACTCTGAAAACGCTTCCAAAGTTGTGCCGATCCATTTCGACTGATGTTTTGCCGGTCTCTCTCCCAGGCAGAGCCACAGGAGAGGAGTGAGGAGGTTACGCACCGCACAGTACTCAGTGTATACCTTAAACGTCATGTTTGAGCGAGATATGAGACAAATGTCCCGACTCATTTTTTGTTTGGGAACCTCTGAACTCCATGGCGGCTGGAGCTGGCGGTTGGAGCTGGCGGCTGGAGCTGGCGGCTGGAGCTGACGGCTGGAGCTGGCGGGCTTAACGTCAGGTGTGTCTGTTCCTATCCGTTGTCAGAGTCTGTCGCTGTACGTGGGGTCGTTGTGTCACGACTTGGACCATCGAGGACGCAACAACAAGTTCATGCTGGACACGGACTCGGCCATCGCCGCCATCTACAGCACGTCCACCATGGAGCATCACCACTTCAACCAGACCGTGACCATTCTGCAGCAGGTGGGCGCGGTATCGCCGGCCACCTTTGAGGTCTCAGGCTGTCCTCTCATGGACGGCGCTCACTTTGGCAGGAGCACGGGGACGGGTACCTGGTTGATGGCCTGTCAGTGTCGGGGACCGGTGCTTGGCTGATGGTCTGTCAGTATCGGGGACCGGTGCTTGGCTGATGACCTGTCGGTGTCGGGGACCGGTGCTTGGCTGATGGCCTGTCAGTATCGGGGACCGGTGCTTGGCTGATGGCCTGTCAGTGTCGGGGACCGGTGCTTGGCTCATGGCCTGTCAGTGTCGGGGACCGGTGCTTGGCTGATGGCCTGTCAGTATCGGGGACCGGTGCCTGGCTGATGGCCTGTCAGTATCGGGGACCGGTGCCTGGCTGATGGCCTGTCAGTGTCGGGGACCAGGCGCTTGGCTGTTGGCTGTCAGTGTTGTGCCGGCCATGAGTGAAGAGGCGGCTGCTGTGCTGTGCAGTTTTCAGTTTCTCATCGTTTGGGCGTTTTCTATTACGCTGAGTTCATGTGGATGCATAGACCTCTTAGGTCTATGCTTTTGGATGGTTTTGGGACGCAATTGGGTGATCGTGGGAGATTGTGGTAGTCAGAAAAGAGCGTGCATAGGGCTCAGTTCGTAAGGCAACACCAAGGAACACACCAATGATTTCTGTTACGGCGCGCTTTGGTTTTCGGTCTGATTGGCTGTAATCAGTTGAAGCGCAATCAAGTGCAGCAGTTCATTTTTACCCCGAAAAGTCCGTTGTCGAACCTTATGAAAAGTCATGCAGTTTGTACACGCTTCCAAAAGAAAATGCTTGTTCTGGACACATTCGCTTGCCAAAAAAGGAAAATGGTGGTATACGTGCGGTCCGAACG
>NW_023596225.1:10157796-10227796 GCF_011947565.3 Pollicipes pollicipes | reverse complement strand
CGTGTGTCAGGTGTTAAAGATCAATCAGAGAAGTTTTTCAAATCTTTTCATTTCAGTGCAACTGTTCAGTAGCAGCTCGCCGCCATGGCACTCATCGTTAAAATGTTAACCATTCTGCTTTCAAGAGCAACTGCGTCCCAATCAGAGGTGCTTGCAATGTCACCGTGCCATCGCTGCTGTGCTGGGCCTGAGGCGGTACTGCCGGCCCTGGACAGCAGTGACCGCCAGTATCACAACTTGAGCCCCCAGTACAGCGTCTGGACCTACCTGTGGCCGCGTTGGGGACGACCGGGTTCTGTCGGCTACCGTCGCGTTAAGTGCCATGCGCCATGCGCAGTAAAGCTATGCACCCCTGGCACATGCTGTTGCCTGTAGCCCAGTGGTTACATAACATCTGTCAAGTATGTTTTATAGATAAAAAAGACATCATGTGTATTTCTTGTAATAACTCGCAGCACGTTTCACAGCGCGACAGCTGCATTTGCAGGCTATACGTGTTATATATATATATATATATATATATATATATATATATATATATATATATATGCATTACTAATCAGGATATCGGTGTACTCAATATTTCTATCGCCAGCCAGTGACCGCATTCACTGTGTTTCATCTCAACTCTAAAAAAATTGGTGACAACGGGATTCGATCCGGCGCCTGGACGTCGCGGCACGTGCATGGGTCTACGCTTTGCTTGATGGCTCAAAAAGGAGTGCCACAGCACACAGTTTTGATCCCGAATTTTGAAAGAGGATTGTTCAAACTGAATTTCTATGCACTTTCTGTGCATATATATTTTCAATATTTAGAAAACCGTGGGCCTGAAAAAGGCATTTTAGCATGGGTACCCTATGTCTAGTCATGAATTGTGTGCCGTTGCTGCCATATTTTGTACTAGACTTTGGACCCCCGAGTGACAACGGTTATGCACTATCTTCTCTGGCGCAGACAGTACGCCATCCTGGTGCCAGAACGGCTGAATTTCTCTTTAAGCCTTGGGTGTATAAGCTTAAGCACCACTCACCGGTGCAGGGTAATTTAACCAGTTGTCAACACATGAATGGGTGGCCTGCTGTTGCGCAGTGGATTCGCAAACACTGGCACTATTGACGGGATTTCCGCGCGGACATGAGGGAGGCTGCCATTATCTTTCCAGACAGGTACTAGGCGCTCGACTGTATTGAGCAACGTTTGTAAGATGCTCTGAAAGCACCCACATGTTCAGGCTTTGTTTGATTGCTTAGTTAGCACAAGCGTTTGCACGCTTGCTTCGCTGCGCCAATGAAAAACGCAGAATTTTTAATATATTTCTTTTGCAGTTTAAATCACGGTTCTGGGTGCCCTCGTTATCGATTTGCGATGTGGCGTAAAACGAGAAAACCACCGGTAATGATCAAATCTATCTTGCCGGCTCGTGCACACGTGACACACAGCTCGTGCAACGTGACAATTCATGCAACGTGATTGTCAGTTCGATTCTCTATCAATGCATGTCACTCCCCAGTGGCACCATGCCCTGGGTATTGCGATATGCCATACAGCTGTAAAACCTGTCAAAAATACGAAATTTAGTATTTCCGGAGCGTGTGGATATGACACGTAAGCCGTGCGTAGGTACACGTGGTTACACACGACATGCCATTCCATTCATTATCGCGGCATGCCAGTCGCGTGTGACTGCGTGCTCTGAGTGCAGAAGTGTGGCGTAAAGCGTAAAAACCAACGACATCAGTAAAGTGGATCTTCACAGCTAGTGTGAACGTCGAACGTGACACGTGCGCATCTTATCTTACAGCACGTGATTGCCCGTTAGATTGCCAATCGAAGCATAGCACTCTCAAGTCGCTTCGTGCACCGGGTGCCGCGATATCGCAAAAAGCGTAAACACGTCGAAAATGACCAATTTCGACACGTGGACACCATTACACGTAGCGCGTATAACCAGTCATTTCTGTCTTGTCCTTCCATTTCTTATCGAAGCGTACCAGTGTGCGTCCCGAGTGCGTCCGTGTCCTGGGCACCGAGAATTCGCACAAAACGTGTAAACCCGTGAAAGAAGGCAAAATCCACCTTTTGCGATGTCAATTAACGGTGGCCACCTGTCGTGTTCGCCAATCACGCCCACCTGCCTGTCGTGTTGACCAATCACAGGAGGCCGTCTGTTGTGCTCCCAGTCATCGGTGCCGCCTGTTGTGCTCGTCAGTCACAGATGTCTGCCCGTGTGTTATGAACCGACAGTCATGACCCATGTGTCGCCTAGACCAATCACGGTCGCCCCGCTGTCGCGCTGACCAATCACGGGCGCCCGCCTGCCGTGTTGACTAGGGCGATAATGAGCGGGCGCTGGGTCGCGAGCCGTTGCCCATGATGGACCGACTCCAGGCGGAGAACCAGCCGTCCACGCAGGTGGGTGGGGCGCCGCGCGACGCCGCCCGCGCCGCCTCCAGTGTAGCCTCGTGCGGCGGTGTTGCAGGGTGACGCCGAAAAGCAGGCGGGCCGCACGCCCCTGCAGCTGATGGACCGCTCTCAGCATGACCAGCAGGCTCACTCTCAGGTACCCCGACCCGCCGACCCACTGGCACACCGACCCACCAGGGACTGCTGGGCCTCGGCTCCTGATCCTACTCACTGGATCTCGGACACAGGCTCGCCTGCTCTTATCCCAATGCCCTTTGCAGTTATCCTCCCTTCTCAGATACAGGATCGTAAGCACCTCCAATGGTTTATTTCACCATCACTTAAAGTATTTTCGCTTCTGCCCTACACTTCTTGGCACGCTTCTCTGTCTAGATTGCCGTTGTTTACGAGCAGAAGGCTTCTTGTTTGCATTCATGTTTTGTTCGCCTGTCTCGTCTTTCTGTAGGCGTACTACAAACGGATTTCACACTCTTTCCCTGCGTTTAAAAAAAGAGTAAAATTGCTTGTTTTGCCCTTGAGTCGCACAACAATATATCTCTGCTTGGTACATTATTTTAGCTGTAAGCGTCTTGCGCACAATGGAATTAAACACTTAAAATTCGTCGCTAAGCAAACGGAAGCACTTAGATCGTATGTCTAAGAACATACGGCATGATAGGTCAATAAACGTGCTTTACCTGTGCATTGTTAGGAGGCTTCTATGCATTATTCCACAAGTAGGATAAGCCCAGTGGTGCCCATTTCGAGTGGGTAACGAAACGACGCAGGATTGCTACAGATTTGAGGAAGTTTGCGGGTATGGGTACAGGTAAGACATTTACGAAATGTTGGGTAGACACTTAAAGAAATACTACACAATGTTACTGATCGCGCTTCTTTTAAATATACTTTGCTCCAGTTTTCCTACTTTTGCTACGATCAACTTTAAGAGTAGGCTTGGCTGTAACGTTCCTGAAACTTCTGCATAATTTAAAGACTTGAGTGCTGGAAAATGCGACCGGTTGGGTACAGAATGGATATAACTGGTACCAGTTCTATAGCGGGTGGGTTTTAACACAGTTCCATGGGAACCGGGTGGGTGTGGACAAAGCCCCATGGGTAGCATGTGGGTATGGACACAGCCCCATGGGCAGCGACTGGGTATGCACACTGTCCCATGGGTAGCAGCTGGGTGTGGACATAGTACCATGGGCAGCGGGTAGGTCTGGACACAGCCCTATGGGCAGCGGGTAGGTCTGGACACAGCCCCATGGGCAGCGGGTAGGTCTGGACACGGTTCCATGGGCAGCGGGTAGGTTTGGACACAGTCCCATGGGTAGCAGGTGGGTGTGGACACAGCCCCATGGGCAGCGGGTACGTCTGGACACAATCCCATGGGCAGTGGGGGTGTGTGGACACAGTCCCATGAGCAGCGTGTAGCGGGTAGGTCTGGACAGTCACCTGGGCAACCCAGTCATATGAGCAACGGGTAGGTTGGGTAAAGGAAAGCTCCGCTGTCAGGACTTCTAGCTCACACACGATTGTTCGTCTTCCACGCATACATTCGTTTAGTAGTACTAGACCTCTGTGTTGTGCGGAAGAGCGGAATAAACAGATTGTTAGTGCATGCCTCCATGTTTTTTTTTTAAAAACAATTCGCACATTCTGTCATGTCAGCGTGATAGCGTTTTGCACGGAATTAATCAACTTTGCCATCAAGGCGACGCACGAACTTGCGTAAAGGTGGCGGGAACTTCGGCTCACTGTGTGCAGGCGCCATGTCAAGCTACAGCAAAACACGCAAACTTCCGCCACAGTTGTAGCTTGTTGACCCCGCGCACAATCTATCAAGATCAGTGTTACAATTAGTATTACACAGCAGACACGCAAAGACACCAAACGATGTGGCATTGTGCACAACCGTTATGTAGAGCTGGGCTTGGACGGGCAAAGTTCCTTCATGTTTTTATGTAATAGCAGCATCCGCTTATGAGTTTGCTGCGCGGACCACGAGGATATGTTGAGGTCACCTTGCAAGACATGCCAGCTATGCAATTAGAGACACCAGGAGGCGCTTAAAAGTATTTCTACATCAAAAGTCGTGGTGTGCCTTGCTCGTGCTTATCTCGCTGTAGCGTCCGATCTAGCTCGTGGTTAGCTCGCTGTAGCGTCCGATCTAGCTCGTGGTTAGCTCGCTGTAGCGTCCGATCTAGCTCGTGGTTAGCTCGCTGTAGCGTCCGATCTAGCTCGTGGTTAGCTCGCTGTAGCGTCCGATCTAACTCGTGGTTAGCTCGCTGTAGCGTCCGATCTAGCTTGTGCTTAGCTCGCTGTAGCATCTGATCTAGCTCGTGGTTAGCTCGCTGTGGCGTGCGATCTAGCTCGTGGTTAGCTCGCTGTAGCGTCCGATCTAGCTCGTGCTTAGCTCGCTGTAGCGTCCGGTCTATCTCGTGGTTAGCTCGCTGTGGCGTGCGATCTAGCTCGTGGTTAGCTCGCTGTAGCGTCCGATCTAGCTCGTGGTTAGCTCGCTGTAGCATTCGATCTAACTCGTGGTTAGCTCGCTGTAGCATTCGATCTAACTCGTGGTTAGCTCGCTGTAGCATCCGATCTAGCTTGTGCTTAGCTCGCTGTAGCATCTGATCTAGCTCGTGGTTAGCTCGCTGTGGCGTGCGATCTAGCTCGTGGTTAGCTCGCTGTAGCGTCCGATCTAGCTCGTGGTTAGCTCGCTGTAGCGTCCGATCTAGCTCGTGGTTAGCTCGCTGTAGCATTCGATCTAACTCGTGGTTAGCTCGCTGTAGCGTCCGATCTAGCCTGGTGGGTTCGGACCTCAACAGCCCCGCCGTTGTGAAATTGGATAGTTTGATGAGCCGTAGCCCTCGCTCGGCCGGACACCACGACCTCAGCCGTGCAGTACACTCTCCATGCAGAGCGACACCTATGGAGACACTGGTCGGCACGCCTCAGAGTCCGTGCCTAGCTCCGTTTCGCGTCACTCGCAGTGCGCTACCAATGGGCAGCAAAAACGTTTGCCAAAGAGTGCTCATCGTCTATCTGCCATTGGTTCACTTGTCTCTCTCTCAGCTGTCACTGGTTCAGTTGTATTTGGCCCAGTGGCCCGGGGTCAGTCGCCAATAGTGCAGTCTCTCTCTCTCTCTCTCTCTCTCTCTCTCTCTCTCTCTCTCTCTCTCTCTCTCTCTCTCTCTCTCTCTCTCTCTCTCTCTCTCTCTCTCTCTCTCTCGTTTTTGAACTTATCTTCATGTGGGTCAGGGTCATACTGACCGCTTTTGGTGTTCTTTTGCATCTGTATTTCAAACCGTTGTAGCTGACGCTCTGAAGATTAGTGATTTCTCCTAAAAACAAAGTTGTCGTTACTCACGACCTGTGAACGCTTCATCTCCCAACATTGTCCAGAGGCGATCTCAGATAGGGTTTTTGTGAGGCATGTCAAGACGAGCGGCGCGCTGGTCAGACTGGACGCGCCGCATGTCAAGACGAGCGGCGCGCTGGTCAGGGTGGATGCGCCGCATGTCAAGACGAGCGGCGCGCTGGTCAGACTGGACGCGCCGCATGTCAGGACGAGCGGCGCGCTGGTCAGACTGGACGCGCCGCATGTCAAGACGAACCGCGCGCTGGTCAGGGTGGATGCGCCGCGTGTCAAGACGAGCCGCGCACTGGTCAGGGTGGATGCGCCGTCCCCTTTTCTGCGACCGTACCAGGCCGACCTTTGAGTGAAAGGAGCTGTGACAACACAAAAATGTGGGCATTGCATGTGTAGAGGCAACAAAACTATGCATGCAGTAGCCGCAACAAACTTCTTTTTTAGTTACAGCGGACAAAGAATAAGGTTAAGGTTGCTGAAGTAAGGAGACCCAATACACTGACAATTCAGAACCGTTTAACTCCGATGGAACGCCACATCTGACAGCGCTTTATACTGATGACATTTCTTTGCGAGGCACAGTACACCTAAAAGCTTCTGCTAGGGGTGAGGTCCCTCCTCTGAACTGCATACACCTGTATCCGTTACTGATACTTCACTAGCACAACAGCGGCGCATATACGTGGCATACTGCTCCATATAGGTGCTAGAGCCCGTTTTTATGCAGTGTCGTTGGCATGTACTAAACACACCACTGCAAAAAAACAAGCTGTTGTCCCCTTAGTACACCAAAGGCAATTTTTTAAAAACTGGTAATGCAAAAAAGAGTTTTGGAGTTTCAACGATCAGCTTGAGCTTGAAAACATCAGCCCAGTAGTTTTGGGGATCTTACGGGTCAAACTGAGCCCCCGCATATGATTCGAACGAAGTTCTCAGCATGAAAGTCTGATCGATACAGTATGAAAGCGCTAATTCCGTCTTCTGCACCTGATGTTTTCCTGCCATAACCAAGCATTATCTTGCGCCCAACCATTCAGCCCACACCCACTTACAGACGTCTCAAAGCGCCCAATGCTGGCGTGGTCGAAATCGGGAAATCCTGTTCGCTTTTCTGAAAGCCAAACCTCGCCTGACAGTGAGCCCTCCATGTCGCTGTGTCCCGACCGAGCCACAATGGCTGGCATGCGTGTGTGTGGCTTTCAGCTTCTGTGACGCCTGCGAGGACACTGGGAGGGGCCGCACGGGAGGGGCCGCGCGGGGCGTGGCAGGCCCGGGTTGCGCGCCGCGCCGCCCGGCCTCGGTGTGCTGCGCGGGGCCGTCGCTACCAGGGCTACTCTGCTGCTCTGTGCTCCGTTCTGGCCTCTGCGCCTGGGGCGATGGTGCTCCACCCCAGCGGTGGTGGTGCTCCGATGGCGTCACTGTGGTGGCGCCCCGCCCAACGATGACGTCACTCGATAACGACGCTGCTTACGCGCCGATGGCTTGGAGGCGGACTGATGAATGGGTGCTAGCCGCAGTGGCTGATCATTGGAGTGGTGACCTACATTTCGGCATACACCTGCATCATCTGAATGCGATGTGAGATGAGCATATTCGCGATGCGTTCCTGGCTTAATGACCGCCGCCACTTGGTCATTGCTTTTAGTGGCTACCAGCCCCATCTGGTGACTGTGTATGTCCCTACCTGGTATTTGGTGATTGTTGCACGAATGGTATGCATGCCGGCATGTCGATTGGTATTTGCCTGCCGGGTCATCTGTTTGATCGTTTAACGGCTCCCGGGCCCACAGTGATGGGGAGTCCAGAACCCGAACCTCCTCTCGAGAGTCCCATTACAACGCCATGCACTCACGAAATCTTCCCCCAGGCCGTCGTGTTCAGCATCATTAGCATTCACACCAGCCCAGTTATTGTCGGGTAGCTTGTCTACCCAGAGGCAGTGAGCCTTAAGTCGCGAGCCTTTCTGGGCCGACTGGTAGCTCCTCGCTCACGCGCCCAGCGCCGCCGATGCCGGCGCGCGCTTACCTCCGTCGTCTGCGTGCGGCGCGCAGGTCGGCTTCCTCACGGGCATCTGCATCCCGTGCTACGACCTGCTGTACCAGCTGATCCCCGAGACCCAGCTGCTGGTGGCCGGCTGCAAGAACAACCTGGCCCGCTGGATGGACATGGCCGAGGCCGGCGGCTGGCAGGAGGAGCTGAGCGCGGCCAACAGCAACACACGCTCTCGCCAGAGCGCGCAGCTGGCCGAGGCCGAGTTGAGCGAGGACAGCTAGAGCGGTACTACCAGCGCCGGCGGCCGCGGCCGACCGCCGGTCGTCAGTGGGACGCGCCGCCTCCGGGCCCCGTCGGCACCGTCGCCGCCAGCTGAGGCGGTCTGACCTCTCCGCGGGTCGGGGCACCCGGCGCGTGCGGCCCGCGGACAGGCTCTGTGTCAGGCCGCGCGGGCAGGCTCTGTGTCAGGCCGCGCGGACAGGCTCTGTGCGCTCCCTGGAGAGGCGTCCAGGGCGCCGGCCGTCCGGCGGCGCTGCCCGCCCCCCGGCGGTGACGCCCGAGCCGTCTGGTCTGCCCGTACCTCGCCATCCGAGTGTTAGCGACGGAAGAAACAGGAAGCCGTCGCACGCCAAGTTCCGATGTGTTTTTCGGCTCACTCGTTTTCACGCACGGGGTTTCACGTCGATGAGCTGGCTCCTCACGAATGCACTACACGCACCGTAAGGTGCGTGACGTACATACACGGACGTTCTCTACGCACAAGCAAGCGCATTAACACGGGCAGGAAGACAGGCCGGTCGACTCACCGAGAGCCACAGCCTACGGTGTGCACACACCCCGGTCCCGTGCGTCTGAGGGGACTCCTACACCCGATATGCTTACGCCCACTGTTGCACTGATGCGTCCTGTTCATGTACATACATGTGAGATCCCGCTGTACATACAGAGGCTGTCGTGGACTGTCTAAGTCGTCAGAAGTCGGTGCTGCGGCGTTAGTTGCCAGTGCTGCGCCGTCAGTTGCCGGTGCTGCGCCTTCAGTTGCCAGTGCTGCGCCTTTAGTTGCCGGTGCTGTGCCATCAGTTGCCAGTGCTGCGGTTGCCAGCGCTGCGCCTTCAGCTGCCAGTGCTGCGCCTTCAACTGCCGGTGCTGCGCCTTCAGTTGCCAGCGCTGCGTCTTCAGTTGCCGGCGCTGCGCCTTCAGTTGCCGGTGCTGCGCCATCAGTTGTCGGTGCTTCGCCGTCAGTTGTCGGTGCTGCGTCATCAGTTGCCGGTGCTGTGCCGTCAGTTGTCGGCGCTTCGCCGTCAGTTGTCGGTGCTGTGCCGTCAGTTGCCGGTGCTGCGCCTTCAGCTGCCATTGCTGCGCCTTCAGTTGCCGGTGCTGCGCCTTCAGTTGCCAGTGCTGCGCCTTCAGTTGTCGGTGCTGCGCCGTCAGTTGTCGGTGCTGCGCCATCAGTTGTCTGCACTGCTCTGCCAGTTGCCAGTGCCGCATCGCCAATTGCCAGTGCTACACCGTCAGTTCCCGGTGGCACATGTTCTGTTGTTAACGCCGCACCGTCAATTTCGCTGCGTTGCTCTGGCAGCTTTCAGTGCTACACCGTCGGTTGCCAGTGCTACATCGCCAGACATCACCCGTCGGCGGCCCGTTGTCGTCTCTGTTCCCGGGTTTTCCATGGCACGGAGTGGTTAGGATGTCGGTGCGCGTGCCGCCAGTCACCGGCCGCGTGTCAGGCGTGGCGGGTCGGCCCGCTGGGACCGCGCCGCCCTGCGCTCCCAGCGTGCGGCCGCCGCCAGACCCGTTGTTGTGGAGACTGTAACTGATTGTTTAGGGTCTTGGAGCGGCACAGGTCCGGAGGCGAAACGCATCACCTGCATTACTGGTCTGCACATGTACTTGTTCCTTTTTATGTATGTGAGGCGCTAATAAACAGGAAATGCAGCGAGACGTCTGTCTGAGCATTCTTGATGGAACAGTAGAGCAAGTATTGCGGCAATAAATTACATCACTCCCCAGCACATCGTGTGGGCTCCTGTGCCCCCCCCCCCCAAACGCGTGCGCGCACACACACACACACGCACACGCACACGCACACGCACACGCACACACGCACGCACGCGCTAGTAAAGCTGCGCGGACATCAACAGCACCGTAGAAATCAATTACACCAGACGCCTGTCCGTCCATGGCTTTTCCACGACGGAGAGCGCTGTCCACCAGGCTCAGTTCAGGCGTTCAGCTGACGGCAGTGGGTGTGTCGCAAGCGATTTTGGCTTGTGCCTTCATCTGCTGTTGTGCATCTACTGAAGTCTACCGGAATTCGCTCCAGTACCCCGAAGCCGCTAGCATATTGGAGCAGTGGCCACGCGGTCCGAAGCGGTCCAGGAGGCTCATATTTTGAAAGCGAATTACAACACAGCGGTTGTGATACATTCGGTTTTTTCGAACATTGGGCGTTATGATAAATTAGTGGTTCCGATATTATGGTCGCGATTACCACGGCGTTAGGTGTTGTGATGATCCCCGAGTAGAGCCTGCTGCCGTTGGAATGTTGATGCGGCGAGTCACCGACCCGCTCTCATTCAGATTGACCCGACGTCATAAAGTGCATCGAGTGACTGCATTGTGAAGATCGTCTCCCTCATGTCTGACACAACTATGACGGATTTTGATATGCATCATGGAATATATTCGCGCACTCAGAACCCACAAGGGCGCGACTCCCTCGGACCGTTCCCTGATCCACCACGAGCGCGCACTGCGGCTGGGCTGGTCCGGGACCGTCATCTGGAGCGGCGCCGGGCAGCCCGGGAGGCGGACGTCGCTGCTCGGCGCGAGCGGCCCGTCACCGCCGCCGCCGGGTTGTCTGCCTTCTGGCCACCTTCCGACTCGCAGCCGGCCACCAGCGTGTAGACGAGAACGGAGCACTTGGCGGCGGTGGATCTCAGCTTGACGAACAGCAGACAGCGGTCCATGACAACGGTCACCTGGGCCAGACCTGGTGTGGCGGAGACCGACACGTGAGGAAAAGCTGGGGGAGGGACTGTGGTGCCTACCACATGCTGCTGGCCTGGTCAGGGGCCGGAGACCGACACGTGAGGAAAAGCTGGGGGAGAGACTGTGGTGCCTACCACATGCTGCTGGCCTGGTCAGGGGCCGGAGACCGACACGTGAGGAAAAGCTGGGGGAGGGACTGTGGTGCCTACCACATGCTGCTGGCCTGGTCAGGGGCCGGAGACCGACACGTGAGGAAAAGCTGGGGGAGGGACTGTGGTGCCTACCACATGCTGCTGGCCTGGTCAGGGGCCGGAGACCGACACGTGGGGAGGAGCTGGGGGAGGGACTGTGGTGCCTACCACGTGCTGCTGGCCTGGCAAGGGGCCGGAGACCGACACGTGGGGAGGAGCTGGGGGAGGGACTGTGGTGCCTACCACATGCTGCTGGTCTGGCCAGGTACTGGTGGCTGAGACCAAAACCACGTTGGGAACACGGAGGTTCACGAAGCTTTGCGGGTGGGATCATGTCCTGCCTCCTCGCAGGCCAGAGACCGCCCTCACCTGCGCCCGCTAGCGGCATCCTGTGCTCCAGCGGGGTGTCAGAGATCAGGGTCCAGGTCAGCCGATCGAACAGCAGGAGGCGCTGCAGGACGGCGACCTCGCCCACCTCCTCCTGCCGGGTCACCAGGGGTCGAGTCAGCCGCCGCGAGGTCTGGGAGGTGACGGTGAGGGGGGCACCGGAGGTCGATTAAGATCAGGGAGGTCAGTGTCACCCTGCGGAAAGTTCACCAGAGGTCGCTCGAGGTCAGGGAGGCCACAGCCAGCCTGTGGGGAGGGCACTGGAGGTTAATCGAGGTCATGGAGGTCAGTCATCAGACGGGGGTCGCTTGAGGTGATGAGAGGCTGGGTCGCGCTAGGTCCGCAAAGGATAGGTAACCTGAGGGGTCAGAAGTAAGAGATTATAAGTGAGATAACTACCGGCGAAAACTGCCTAAACTGGTGGCATCATCACGTGTCAGAACCACCCGCCGCAGTGTCAAACGTGTGTGTGTGTGTGTCATCAGGACTTAACGACGCACTCAGCAGCTATGGCATCACCTGCCTCCCACAGACGGGAGAGGCCGGCACCAGATCACATCATGCAGAGACACCAGGGCCAAGTTCGTCTATAGTTATGGTTAAAAATAAACATGGCAAATGCTTCTCTGTATGAGCAGGCTTCCGTCCAAGCATTCAATGATAGGAGACGACCGCGGAAAATAGCTCAGCAGGGTTCATCGATGCTAGTTCAGCATGGTTGCTAAGCGACGAAGCATACTCGTGTTTTTCCGCTGCCTCGGCGTCGGGACCAGTGCCATCGATTCGTTGTTCGCCGCGAGCCAACATGTCCACCGGGGCTTCTCACATCTCGCCGCAGCGGCTATTTCTGGCGCACCTCAGACGTTCGACAATAAAAAATAAACGTGGGCTACACAAGCTAACGCTGACCTCACGCAAGCAGAGCTCTAAGACGAAAGCTTGCGGTGGGGTAGGCACACACTGTGCTAAATGCGTGCCCATATTTTATTCGAACAAGCCAAGCACCACTCATGGCACTGGCGTGCGTCTGAAGATGTGAGATCCACCGCTGCATCGAGCACGGATCTTAAGTGGGGAGGGACGAGGTGCCCTTTCTGGTTTGGCGGACAAGCAGTGATGAAGCGGTGCTTTCGCGGAGGTGAGATTTGATTTAACATTTTAGGCCACTCCTGATCCTTGCCAAGCAACGTTGAAACTCAGCCTGGAAGGATGCAAAAAATGCAAAATGACGCAAAACAATGTACTGTGTTGAGATAAGCCTAAAAATGGGGCATTTTATGCAGCCTGGATATTATTGGATATCGGCGAGACAACATCGTACCAAAACTACCGCATATCCCTGTAAACATTTTCCTACCGCAAAACACAACTCAAACTGACGCCAAGGTGCCGGATCGAATGCGGACCCAATAAGCCAACCGAAACAATATTGTCGGCCGCGGAAACATCGTGGTGCTGATCATGTAGCACTATCCAGATATTCACAGGACATAACTCTCCTCTTTGAGGACAATCTCGATCACATCCTGGAATGGAGGTACGTTTCAATTGCACGCTTTTGAATTCCTACCGTAAAAGAAATTGCCGGCCTGCCGCAGCTATTGGGTCTGTATTCCAACATGACGCATGACGCATAAAACGTTTCGTCAGCGACACATTTATGGGCTCATGTGATCACGACTCGTCAAAAAACGTCACTCGGCTCCAGGTTTCCCATCCAAGACCTTACCGACGCTGTTAACATACAAGCAACTGAGCCTAGCAGATACCAGAGACCCCCCCCCCCCCCAGGTCGCCTCCCCTGAGCGCGTCCCTGAGGGCGCCCGTCTGCCGGCCCGGCCAGCCCGTCCTCGAAGGCCGGCGGAGGGCGGAGGACGGCGCTGGGCTCAGTGGAAGCTCGCGGCGGACGACGCTCGCTCACCTCGACCAGCACCAGCGGCAGCAGGTCGAGCTCGTCCTCCAAGTCCCAGGCGAGCCACCAGTCTGACCCGGAGGTGCTGGAGACGCTGTCGGCGGTAGCGCGCACCCGCACGCTCCTGCCTGCAGGGCGCAGGGGTCACATGCCGTACTCCGCCGCCAGAGGCGCTGCCGTCGCAGGGTGAGCTCCTCTGGCAGGTACTGCTCAAGATTAAACTTGAAACACCGTTTTTAGTCCTCGCCCTGATTCGCCGTTTTTCATAACAAGAACTGCCGGGAAGTCCATACACCCCCCCCCCCCCCCCCCCCACACACACACACTCCTCCCCCTCCCAGGCGTTTCCAAAGTAATGCAGAAAGAGCTCACCGAAAAACACCAGAGGATTGATCTTGCCGAGGTCTCGCGGGTGGTACCAGCTTCAATATTATCAGATCAATGATTAACCCCATTATGCCAAAAAGGAAGGTTCCGTGAAAATGAACTTTTTGAGCTTTACAACACCAAACATACGAGACAAGAACTTAGATTAAGCTAACCTTAACTTTAACTTAAAACTCTTAACTTGACACAAATCTTAACACTTTACCAAATCAACGACACAAAGCTCACACAGGCGTGTTTCTTGGTCAAATCTGAGTGCAGCAATGCACATTTGTGTGTTTTGAGCATATGTTTAGGATATATGGGTTCATTAATGTAACAACATGGGCCACCGTGCGCGTTCCACGGCATCGTCGGTTTCCGCTCTCCGCCCGCGTCGGCCGTACCTCGCCGTGCAAAATTCCTCAAAAGCCGCCGCCGCTCCGACACCAGAAGAGCTAGGTACACGTTTTTGGGTGTCAAAACACGCGCAATGGATGCCCGATAGGATATCAAAAATTTGGGTGCTATTGCACAGCATGCCAGAGAGGTGTCGTCAAAAACCCTAGGGGGTTTGCATCGACCCCCCCCCCCTCCCCAATCAGGGCGAGGATTATATCGCACTATGCGAAGCCCAGGGCTGGGAACACCTCAATCTCGACTGATCTTGAGTTTAAGTTATTATTTGACAGTTGGAATTGGTGATAGAAAGAAACGAGTCCCAGGACCATATACATTACACGGGGCGATCCGAAAGCAGCACAGGCTACAGCTGCACTTTATAAAACTGGCAATAGCGGGAGTACTATGATCGCATGGTCCCCGTCCGCGGAGTTACGAGCACGGGTGTAGTTCCTATTTAGCTCAGGGATCCCCTTCCAAACTTGTGCTTCAAGCCACAACTTTGAGGCGAAAGTACGTCAACTCCGGGGATAAACTCCGGTGATAAACTGTTGGCGTATTTTGAGGTAGGTTTCGTCATTTTCCACTGTCTTTCCCCCTCCCCGACTCATTTTGCGCATTTACACCCCTGGTTGTGAGCCCCGCTTACATCACAGATCGCGTACCAAACCACAAGACGTGCCTCGACTGGCCCACGCCGATTAGGCGCCTGGAGCTCCCCTCCCCCGCCAATCAGCGCGTGGAGTGGCCCTCATGCAGCCGTGCACCGTAATGGCATTAGCAGTGCGGTGACCGGCGGCGAGACGACCGCTAAGACTGGCCCGCGCCGGCCCACGTCACCGCAGGAGAGCTCAGCTCATTACGTGACGTCACACCCGGCAGCGTCACCGGAAGGTTCAGAGTTCACTGCCGAACATCGGGCAGCACGACATTCGTGCAGAAGTATCCACGACATACACGTGAAGTCAGGTGTGCTGTTCACGTCCCAGGAACATCGCGATGCTGCTGGGTCATCGGATATTTCACGCATTGCTCCATGTAAAAACGGAAGATCACGTGCGCGATGCGATGTTCAAACGGAAGACGTCATGATTGACGCCATGGAGTTCGTCAGGTGACGTCATACCTGACCGTGTCTTAACAGGAACACTTGGTACCGGCGAGAAGTTACCGGAGAAACACAACGGATCGACGTGCATGACCACCTGACCTGACCTAAGGTCAAACACCCTGGAAACGGGAACACAGGTCAGGGTGTGCCCAAGTACAATCGACATGCGTTCCCCACGCATACGATGGTATACGGCATCATGTTCGCAGCGACGCCGCGCAACGTACATGAATTACGTATCTTCGCACATCTCAAAGTGCAGGACGGGTAGAGAGCTCTATGCTTGGATTGACACACCAGGCCTAATGAAATAAACCGAGACAGCAATATGGCCAGACCGAAAGTGCTACCTCAACCACTTAAACATTCCACTGTTTCCGGAGACAGAAAACGCCGCGTTCAAATGACTTTGTAGTTGATTGGCAAATGACGAAATGAATCGATTAGGGTGACTGCCTTAGATAGCTGTTTAAAACAGTTTTGAAGCAGCCGGACCTCGCTGCGCAGGCAGACCTGAGCTCAGAGGTTGAATGCTGCACGATGAGCGGGCCGTCGTCGATGAAGGTCGCCGCCTCGGGGCAGATGCTGGGCTGCAGACCCCCGCAGGTCAGCACCCTGACCCCGTCAGAGACGGCGTGGACCTGCCCAGGTCAGACGGCCACAGGGTTAGGTCAGGTCAGGCCCTGGCCCCACCACATGCTGTGAGGACCCGTCCAGCTCAAATAGGCAGGAAATCAGGTCACGTCCGACCCTGACCCCGCCGGAGCTGGTATAGATCTGCCCGGGTCAGGGACGACTCGGTCAGAGGTCATGCCAGCACTCCGACCCTATCAGGGACGGTATAAACCCGCCCAGGGGTCAGAGTTTTTTAGCTTGCCGAAGAGGATGTGGACTCGCCCACGAGAGGATCAGAGGTCATGACACATCGACCCCTCCAGGGACGGTGTTGACCTGCCCAGGAGACGGTCGGGGGTCATGCTAGCATCTCCGCTCCGTCAGATACTAGTGGACCCAGTCCGAAGTCCGAAGTCCGAAGCGAGAAGACAGAGTTGTCTTCTCACGTAGTCAGCAAAGCGGGCCAGGTTCTAAGTCATCTGGGTCAGCAATGCTCCAGCTGGTTGATTGTTGCGGCTGCCCGGCACCACTGCATCAGCTAGCGCCAGCTTCAAGCGGCGGTCTTAGTCTTCTGAGTGTCCTTCATCTGGCCAGCTTCAAGCGGCGGTCTTAGTCTACTGAGTGTCCTTCATCTGGCCAGCTTCAAGCGACGGTCTCAGTTTACTGAGTGTCCTTCATCTGGCCAGCCTCAAGCGGCGGTCTTAGTCTACTGAGTGTCCTTCATGTGGCCAGACTCAAGAGGCGGTCTCAGTCTACTGAGTGTCCTTCATCTAGCCAGCTTCAAAGCGCGACAGACGACAGACACACTAGGCGTACACCGCCACCGCCGAGCGTAAGAGTCGTCAAAAGCACGCCACGCCCATGTCCATGTACTCATGCCACCCCCCTATCAGACCCTGCACGTGCCGCGCCTTCCGGCGCAGGCTGACGTCACCTACCTCAAAGCCGTCACACTGCTTGCGGCGAGTAACCACGTGGTAAGGCGTGGCGCCTATCTCCAGATAGCCTTGGTGAGCGGGGAACGTGGCTATGGGCGGAGCCGTGGGCAGGAGCTGGCCGTTGATTGGCAGGCCGTTCGGAGGCTGACCGATCACGTACCGCTGGCCGTGGACGGTCACCTCGTCTCCCAATCCGGCCTGGAAGCTCCTCTCCTACGAAGGGTGGGTGGGGGGGGGGGGGGCAGAATCTTTGTCAAAACTAACAACGGTAGGGAACCGCTGGCAGGCAAAACAGCGTGAAAACGGGCGGAAAACCGGCCACTGCGCCTATTGTGTTCTCGCACCGTCAAAGCCACCACCAACTGCGCGAGAGTCACGCAGTTCGACATATGTATACGTCACGCAGGGCCCTGTCCGGCGGAGGTTGGATGAGGTTCGGGAGGGAGGAAGTACCCCAGTTACAGGCGCGGCGTCGGTGGCGGCGCGGCGATGTCACGGCACGGCGGCACGTCAGCGGGACGACCGGTCCGGGGAGCGAGCCCGGCCAGCAGCGCGTGAGCGCCGCTCCAGGTGGCGCTGACGGCGTCGGCGGCGGCGCGGCGATGTCACGGCACGGCGGCACGTCAGCGGGACGACCGGTCCGGGGAGCGAGCCCGGCCAGCAGCGCGTGAGCGCCGCTCCAGGTGGCGCTGGCGGCGCCGGCGCCCACCTGCAGTATCCGATCCAGGCTGAAGAGGGAGACGAGGCCCCGGGAGCGGGAGCTGAGCATCACCACCCCGTCGCCTACCGTCACCGAGTCGTCGCGCGGGAAGTGGCGACGCAACACCTGGAGACAGCCGATCGCTCCGGTCAAATCACAGGCCCGGCGCCAGGGAATCACGCATTGGTGCGTTTCGTTCGGTGATTACAGGTTTGGAAGCAATAGCACCATCTAAAAAATAAAATAAAGAAAAAATGAGCTATGGAAAGGCACAATAATATTGCGCAACGACCGGTAGCGTTATCCCCATCACCACCACTCCCACCATCTTTGTGTCCATCATACCGTGTTTGATGCTGATAGCCACTCGGCTAGAATATCATGGAACGTTCAAAGATATTAAGTTGACAAATATTGCGGGGTTGCTGACAGGCCTTGATCACTGACAATCATGAAAAAGCGAAGTTAGACACGTTTCATATTCTTGAATATCGCAAAATCATGACTGTCGATGCTTAGCAAAAACCCTGTCCCCGTCAATAAATACGAAACATCGAGAAATTTAACATCTTTGAGCTCCTTTGGAAGTTCCAAAAAACGCCTTGTCATGGCTGATGCGAGAAAAAAACAACCATAGTAATATCCTTAGCCACAAACTCATGCATGCCGTCGAATTTCATATCATGCCGTCGCTTAACATGCCGGAAACGTCCATGTTGCGTCTGCATGGCGTAAGACATCGCACAAACACGAGCAGCACAAATCACCAGGACACGCGACACCGCACTGATCCGTGGAGTGTGCGGAACAAGGCTACCTAAGGTCCCTCGTCGGAGGGGCAGCAGCGCGGGCAGCGGGACACCCACCTGAAAGTGCAGCAGGAACTCCAGCGGGTGCAGCGTGAACACGATGACGGACGCCAGCGCCTCCTCCGTCTGCACTGATGTCATCACCAGCCTGAGGCAGCAGTCACAACCCCCGTCGGAATCGGAGAAACACGGCAGCGAACGCGCCACCGGCCCCGGTAGACTGGGACCTCACGACGCCCGTTAACAGAGGGCCACACGCCAGCACGCCAGCGAATGGTACCTCCGGTTTGCAGAACACGAGAACACCTCATCTATTCACAGACGCTGCTAAACTCATATGCACGAACAGTCCTCACCAAAATGACTGCACTGCCTTCTGCGATATTGGGAGGACCTGTCTGGCTAGCCTGTTGTCCCGCTGAGCTCAGCGCCGCACCCCACTCTGCCGCGGCCACCCAATCGGTCGCCACTGACTCGTTGCGCTCCAAGTCGTGGTGGATGTACTTGACGGCCGGCTGGCGGCGCAGGTGCACCGAGCCCGGCGGGCGGGGCCAGCACCCTGAGTCGCCGCACGAGCTGGCGCCGGCCGATGTCTACCACCTCCAGGTCCGTGGACGTGTTGCCAGTGGAGGGGAGAACGCCAACGGCCGGCATGCTGAGGGCAAGACGGCCGCGCCCGGAGGTCACAAGGTCGGAGGGTCACAGACCTGTCAGACGGTCACAGGATTAGGTCGGCTCAGGTCAGACAAGCTCAGGTCAGACAGGCTCAGGTCATAGGCTCAGGTCAGACAGGCTCAGGCCACACAGGCTCAGGTCAGACGAGCTCAGGTCACACAGACTCGGGTCACACAGGCTCGGGTCACACAGGCTCAGGTCACACAGGCTCAGGTCACACAGGCTTAGGTCACAGGCTCAGGCCAACAGGCTCAGGTCACACAGGCTCGGGTCACACAGGCTCAGGTCACACAGGCTCAGGTCACACAGGCTCAGGTCACACAGACTCGGGTCACAAGGCTCAGGTCACACAGGCTCAGGTCACCAGGCTCAGGTCACACAGGCTCAGGTCACCAGGCTCAGGTCACACAGGCTCAGGTCACACAGGCTCAGGTCACACAGGCTCAGGTCACACAGGCTCAGGTCACACAGGCTCAGGTCACACAGGCTCAGGTCACACAGGCTCAGGTCACACAGGCTCGGGTCACACAGGCTCAGGTCACCAGGCTCGGTCACACAGGCTCAGGTCACACAGGCTCAGGTCACACAGGCTCAGGTCACACAGGCTAGGTCACACAGGCTCAGGTCACACAGGCTCAGGTCACACAGGCTCAGGTCACACAGGCTCAGGTCACACAGGCTCAGGTCACACAGGCTCAGGTCACACAGGCTCAGGTCACACAGGCTCAGGTCACACAGGCTCAGGTCACACAGGCTCAGGTCACACAGGCTCAGGTCACACAGGCTCAGGTCACACAGGCTCGGGTCACACAGCTGGGTCACACAGGCTCGGGTCACACAGGCTCAGGTCACACAGGCTCAGGTCACACAGGCTTAGGTCACACACTCGGTCACAGGCTCAGGTCACACAGGCTCAGGTCACACAGGCTCAGGTCACACAGGCTCGGGTCACACAGGCTCAGGTCACACAGGCTCAGGTCACACAGGCTCAGTCACACAGGCTCAGGTCACACAGGCTCAGGTCACACAGGCTCAGGTCACACAGGCTCAGGTCACACAGGCTCGGGTCACACAGGCTCAGGTCACACAGGCTCAGGTCACACAGGCTCAGGTCACACAGGCTAGGTCACACAGGCTCAGGTCACACAGGCTCAGGTCACACAGGCTCAGGTCACACAGGCTCAGGTCACACAGGCTCAGGTCACACAGGCTCGGGTCACACAGGCTCAGGTCACACAGGCTCAGGTCACACAGGCTCAGGTCACACAGGCTCAGGTCACACACTCGGGTCACACAGGCTCATGTCACACAGGCTCGGGTCACACAGGCTCAGGTCACACAGGCTCAGGCCACACAGGCTCAGGTCACACAGGCTCATGTCACACAGGCTCAGGTCAGACAGGCTCAGGTCAGACGTGAGACCGTGGGACAGCCTTGGCGTTGCGAGCCTACCGCGCAATGCGAGGTGTACAAGGCTGACAGCCCTGTGTACACCCTTATTCTCTCGCTTGACAGGAGGCATGCACATGATTTGTGTGCCTTTGACGCATGGCAGTCCATTCATCCCATCTGGGCGGTATCCCTGCACAAGGTCGGACACACTGGCAAAGGTGCGGATGGGGCCTCTCTACCCTCTCAGGGTTGGGCACACGGACCTAGGTACGGGTGGGGCCTCTCCAGCAGCGCACGATTGAGCAAACTGACTGAGGTACGGGCGGGGCCTCTCCACCAGCGCAGGTTTGGGCACACCGACCGAAGTACGGGCGGGGCCTCTCCACCAGCGCACGATTGCGCACACTAACTGAGGTACGGGCAGGGTTTCTCCACCAGCGCAGATTTGGGCACACCGACCGAAGTACGGGCGGGGCCTCTCCACCAGCGCACGATTGGGCACACTGACTGAGGTACGGGTGGGGCCTCTCCACCAGCGCAGATTTGGGCACACCGACCGAAGTACGGGCGGGGCCTCTCCACCAGCGCACGATTGGGCACACTGACTGAGGTACAGGCGGGGCTTCTCCACCAGCGCAGATTTGGGCACACCGACCGAAGTACGGGTGGGGCCTCTCCAGCAGCGCACGATTGGGCACACTGGCTGAGGCACGGGTGGGGCCTCTCCACCAGCGCAGGGTTGGGCACACTGACCGAGGTACGGGTGGGGCCTCTCCACCAGCGTAGGGTTGGGCACACTGACCGAGGTACGGGTGGGGTCTCTCCACCAGCGCAGGGTTGGGCACACTGACTGAGGTACGGGTGGGGTCTCTCCACCAGCGCAGGGTTGGGCACACTGACCGAGGTAAGGGTGGGGCCTCTCCACCAGCGTGGTGCACCTGTCGTCTTTCCGCTCGATGTCGCTGAAGAACGGCTGGAAGCTGCCCGGTCGGTCCAGAGGCCCGAAGGCCGGGGCGGCCAGCACTGAAACGCAGCCGGTTGGGGATCAGTGCGTGACGGAAACACATCACGCAGGATGGCATATATATAGTATATCAGTGAGACCCTGAAACAAAACCAGGGAGCTTCCAACTGGACGCTGTACACAAGTGCTGGTAACGCCCGTTAGATGCTGCAATAAGGCAGAGGGGTTGCCCGTGGCATACCGACACAGAATAAGGCGCTGCTTCATTAGAGCGACAGAGCGCCAGGGCGGTACACACCCCGGGATATCGGCTCACCGCTGCTTCATCAGAGCGACAGAGCGCCAGGGTAGTACACACCCCGGGACATCGGCTAACCGCTGCTTCATCAGAGCGACAGAGCGCCAGGGTAGTACACACCCCGGGACATCGGCTAACCGCTGCTTCATCAGAGCGACAGAGCGCCAGGGTAGTACACACCCCGGGACATCGGCTAACCGCTGCTTCATCAGAGCGACAGAGCGCCAGGGCGGTACACACCCCGGGACATCGGCTCACCGCTGCTTCATCAGAGCGACAGAGCGCCAGGGCGGTACACACCCCGGGACATCGGCTCACCGCTGCTTCATCAGAGCGACAGAGCGCCAGGGCGCTACACACCCCGGGACATCGGCTCACCGCTGCTTCATCAGAGCGACAGAGCCAGGGCGGTACACACCCCGGGACATCGGCTCACCGCTGCTTCATCAGAGCGACAGAACGCCAGGGCGGTACACACCCCGGGACATCGGCTCACCGCTGCTTCATCAGAGCGACAGAACGCCAGGGCGGTACACACCCGGGACATCGGCTCACCGCTGCTTCATCAGAGCGACAGAGCGCCAGGGCGGTACACACCCAGGGACATCGGCTCACCGCTGCGCTGCGCCGGCGCGTGCAGGAAGAGCTGCTCTACGGCGTACTCGGCGTCAGCGGCGTCGGCGCGGGCCAGGCGGCGCTGGAGCCGGCGCCGGCCACCGGCGCAGCACACGGCGCGCAGGGCCAGGCAGACGGCCCGGTACGGGTCGCGACCCAGGCCCGTCTCGCGCCGCAGCAGGCTCAGCGGTGCTGGCGGCGGCCGACCCCAGCTCACGCCGCCCGTGACGAAGCGGGACCGAGGCATGGAGCGGCGCCGGTGCCGCTGAAACAAGAGGGAGTTCCGGGTGAGGGGCGGGGACTGATGACTTGTGGCTTGTCATTCGTGTTGGAAGTGGCGCTTGGGGGTGAAGGGTGAAAGTATCAGCCACAGTCCATATGGGAAGTAGAAAACGCGAACTGTTGAATTGCAATGCGTCACTACCCACAAATGAAGGATAAAGAACAGGTATCAGACAGGTGTTTATTGAACACGACGTAGTGCTGCGGGAAACGAACATCGTTGGGAATTCGGTTGGTTAGATAGTTATGGCTGGGAGAATATGTATTATGACAGTGAGCTGATATAATTTGACATGTACGACGATCTTCCCTATTCCGGCACACTGTATTTTCTGCCCAGCCTGAGGCAGCGTGACGTGCCGTGCCATCATCTGACTCCACCCGTTAGTGAAGTGGTGCCCTGGTGACGATCAAATGAACTCCCTAACAAGGGTGAACGCACAAAGTTCAGACATTGAGCACCGTTTCTCAGCTTTTCCACCAGACTGCCAAACTGTTAATTCAGCGGATAGGCAATGCTCTGGTCGAGATGATGTAAATTGCTAAAGAATAGTAATGCCGGCGTTGGTCGAGATCGCAGAACAGCAAAAGCGCTCGCACCACATAACCATTCCAACTTCAACTGGCCGACCAATACGGCTTCATGTTCCATGTCCTTGCGCATTGCTCGACGCGGTTTCAATGTAGCCGGCACGTGCGCGAGCCCTTCACACGAACCCGCGGACGGCCAGGCGGAGAGCAGTTGGAACAGGTCGAGCATATGCTTCACGTTTGCTGCCCTGCCTAACGCGGCACTGGAGAGGATAAGACAACTTCTGCTTAATTTAGGTTTGAATGGTCTCATAGGACGATTAACATATTCGGAGCGAGCACCGAGCAGTGCTCAGTACGGAATTCAAACTAACTGGAGTTCATCTCTCTGATCCGGAGCAGCCATCGTACCCGCATCCCCAAAACATGTGTTTGTTTTTAAGGCACTGAGTCCGCCAACGCAGCTTAAATGCACTGTTGTAGCTTGCCCTGGTACCGGCCCCCTTTTCATTGCCGATGAATGGCAAGACACTGTTGCAATACGCTGCGCCAATCAGGCGAACGGAAGTGCCGGTTACAGCGCTCTCCGTACGGGCGCCGGTTGTTAACTCTTGGCCTATCTTCACAGCAGCAACGCTACATTTGTTGCGGGCTGAAATATACCACGAGCGTCATTCATTAGCGTGTAGAAAACACCGCTTCAGGCCACGACGGCTCAGGGCTCGGCCACCTGTAGCGTGCAGCGCAGGCGACGCTGTCAGCCGCACAATGAGCCTTACCACGCGTCACAATGGCAGGTGCGTGTCCTGCGATCAACCGTCGGCAGACGTCGCGGGGCCAATCGCACCGACACGGGAGATCATGACGAGGCTGGCGCACAGGTGTCGCCGCCAGCCGCGGAGGAACGCTCCCGGTGGCGGTACAACGCCGTATAAAGGGCGGCGCCCCCGTAGCCGGTGGACAAACACCTGCCGCCGGACGAGACCATGGTACCTCGACTTCTGCTCGGTTTGGGCCTGATGGCCCTGGCCCGACTCGCCGTGGGAGTCTGCCCGCACGACGACGCCGCACTCAAGAGCTGGAGCGACGCTGCCACCTGGGCCTCTGGCGCGGTAAGCCGTGGCGAAGGCCGGCCGCCAACTCGGCCCGGCTCTGCGCTGGAACCTCGGCCGCGGGCGGTCACAGTGTGCGTACACAGCGTCCGGCTGTTTGGCTGCGGCGCCCCTTGCCACCTCGCCTGGGACGGCGTGTCCTCGGGTGCTCATCACGCGGCGCCACTGTCGCTGCGGCGCCCCTTGCGACCTCGCCTGGGACGGCGTGTCCTCGGGTGCTCATCACGCGGCGCCACTGTCGCTGCGGCGCCGCCGCCGTCGCGGCAGGGCGGCCGCTGCTCACTGGGTGCGATGGGCACCGCCTCCCACACCAGCAGTTCCCCTCCGCTCATATCAGCCTCCGCTCTCCGCCTCCCGCCCGGACGTCTCCGCACAGCATTGTTCGTCAGTTGCGAATGCGTGAACGGGCGTCTTTCAGAAACGAAAGAATGCGTGCTCGGCAGGAGACGAGAGACCTCCAAGTGCCAAACGGAGTAAGGTCCCAGTGCTTTAAGTCACGATTTACTGAACCTTTCGTCAAGAACGGGGAACGGGCTGACGCGTTGCAAAGGCAAAACCTGCTTTGCGTCTGCTAACAGTACGGGTTTATGAAATCGCAAGGTTTTACAGAACGCCTGAGACGAGATGCTCCTATGAAGGCTGGGAGATGTTTGGAGCTATTGTCCCTACTTACAGCTTTAAACGGCTTCATATGGTGCTAAACTATTGCCTTCGACCTTGACAAGGTGATGTTTCACTGCAGTTGCCGACTTTGCTCTTCAAAAATAAGTCTTGCTTGACCTGTGACCTCACTGTCACCGTGTCACTGGCTTCGGCTTCGGCTTCGGCTTTGACTTCGACTTCACGTCACTGTTTTGGGTTCGGATTCGGCTTCAGAGCCAAAAGCAGGACTTCGCTCCCATTCTGAACTGCACACTACCCAAAACCATGACACCCTTTGATGCATGTTTGTTGTGTTGTTTGTGGTGGTTTTGATGATTTTATCAGCCAAAAGGTTTGCGAAGCAAAACTGAACGCCCCCGGCTGGGCCGTGCCACTCAGATGAGGTGGGATGTACTTGGTCCAGATTTGCCTATGCCCGTCGCGCCCGACAAGTCGCTCTGGTTGAGTCGCCGGCCACCCCGCCAGTGATGCAGCCCCACTCCGCCCATGGCCCGTGGCTGTTGCGCAGTCAGACTTCCGCACGGGTGTCAGCTGACCTCTGTCCCCGTCCACCACGCTCGGCGTGTCCGTGGCGACCACACGCCCGGTGCGCGACCCGCTGCTCCCTCCCTCCACCCCTCCGGCCCGGGCAGGCGAATGACGGATCAGAGCCCCTGCCGCAGGTGCCAGTCGAGGGCGAGGCGGTGGTTGTGACGGAGCCCATCCTGCTGGACACGGCGACACCCTTCCTGGTCTCCGTGGAGGTGGCCGCCGGCGGTCGGCTCGTCTTCGACCCGGACGTGGCGCTCGCCAAGCTGGCCGCCGAGTTCGTGCTGGTGAACGGCGAGCTGTGGGTGGGCGCCGAGGACTGTCCCTTCACCGGGCAGGCCGAGCTGGAGCTGCTCGGCCTCAAGAACGAAACGGTCGGCGTCGAGGTCGGTGGCGCGCTGCAGCTCAAGGCCCTGGTCGTTGACCAGGGCCGGCTGGAGGTGCACGGCGCACCGCGGCGCGCCTGGGCGCGCCTGCAGACCACGCTGCCTAAGACGACGCGGGAGCTGGTGGTGGGTTCGCCCATCTTCGACTTCGCCGAGTCGGAGGACGCGCAGTCCTGGTACCGCGGCTTCATCGCGTACGAGTTCTCGGCCGACGGTCAGCCGCTGGGCTTTCTGGGCCGGCTGCGGCGCTCGTGCGAGTTCGCGGAGCTCGTGACGCGCCAGGACAGCGTGGTGCTGCTGGTGATGCAGCGCAAGGTGGAGCTGGACGGCGGCCAGGAGCCGGAGCGCGTGGCGCTGGCGCTCGAGCAGGCGTGCTACGGCGGCGAGCGTCGCAGTCACCTGCGTGACCTCGCGCCGGGCCAGACGGTGGCCTGGGCGGCCGTCTGCCACGTCGGCCATCCGGAGAACAGCGTCGAGGAGCTCGGCCACCCCGAGGGCGACAACTCGATGACGTCGCGGCTGGTGCAGCGCGTCGGCGACGCTGACTTCCTGGTGCAGTCGGTGACGAGGCTGGAAGGCGACTGGCCGTTCGAAGTCAGCATGCTGTCGTACGCGGCCGGCACGGTGCCCGCCTCCACAATGACGTTGTCCGTCGACTCGGACGTCAGCGACTGGCGCGCCGGCGACACCATCGCCGTCACGTCCACCGACTACGACTGGCGGCAGGCGGAGGAGCTGACGCTGCTGGAGTGCGCTGAGTGCTCCAGCACCGAGATCAAGGTCGGCCGGCCGATCCTGTTCACGCACTGGGGCGAGACCACCGACGGGGTCAACATGGGCGCCGAGGTGGGCCTGCTTAACCGCAACGTCCGCATCCACGGCCGCATGGAAGACGCCTGCTACGGCGACAACCACTGCGGCCGCTTCAGCTTCGACACGTTCGGCGGCCAGATCAAGGTGCTGGCCGGCTTCCAGACGGTGCGCATCGCCAACGCCGAGATCTTCCACATGGGTCAGAACTCGGTGCTGGGTGCGTACCCCGTCCACTTCCACATGTGCGGCGACGTGGACTCACGCGAGCACCCGCCATACGTGCGCTCCAACGCCATCCACCACACGTTCTCGCGCTGCGTCACCGTACACGGCACTAACGGCCTGCTGGTGGAGGACAACATGGCGTTCGACCACTACGGCCACTGTTATTTCCTGGAGGACGGCGGCGAGAAGCGAACGACCTTCCGGCGCAACCTGGGCTTCAGCACGCGACGCACGAGCCTGACGCCCACGGACGGGCGCGCCTCCACCTTCTGGATCACCAATCCGGACACGGCGATGGAAGGCAATGTGGCTGGCGGCTCGGAGGGCTTCGGCATCTGGTACACATTCCCGCGTGAGCCAATCGGTCCGTCAGCTGAGCTGGGGCTCATGGCGGAGAACGAGGCGTACCGCACCCCGCTCGGCGCGTTCGTCGATAACGTGGCGCACTCCAACAACGAGTATGGCCTGCTTTTCGACGGCGTACTGAAACCGAACGGCCATGTCCACAGCGGCTTCAACTACAATCCACTGGAGGACCCGCAGGACCCGGACAGCGCGGCGGTCGTGGTCGAATTCAACGGCTTCACCGCCTTCAAGAACTACAAGTCGGTGAAGGTACGTGGCCCGCAAGTGTTGGCACGCAACTTCAAGATCGCGGAGAGCGTGGAGGGGGTCAGGTTCCTCTACTCGTACCCGGGCGTGAAACGACTGGTCGACTCACTCATCGTCGGCGAGACTGCCAACAAGGGCAAGCCGGAGGGCTGGATCCGGCTGCAGAACGACACTGTCATCTGGTGGGACCGCCAGATCCGCATGAACGGTGCTGACAACGCGCTGCCCATTATCGGCGTCATCTTCTACGACGGCATCGTCTCGCTGGAGGGCGTCACGTTCGACAAATTCGCCAGCAACGTGGTGCGGCCGGCCGGCGGCATCGGCATGCGCCGGCGTAACAGGGACTACACTTCGCCGGTCAACAGCGCCAGCGGCGCCATCTTCCGCTACAGCGACCCGGCCGAGGGCAACCGCGTGTTCGACGCCAGCGAGGGCCGCGGCTTCGAGGACAGAGCCGGCAACATCCAGAGCGTGATCTGGGACAAGGACGGCTCGCTCACAACACACGCCGGCGCCACACTCGTCAAGCCGTATGCGGTGCACCTCAACGCGCGCTGCGCGGCCGTGCCGCAGTGGAACCTGCACATGTGCCCAGCGCGCTTCACCAAGCTGCAGTTCCTCTGGTGGGACGGCGCCGCCAACCCGGTGCACACGTTCATCACGCGCAACGACGGCACCGCCACGTTTGGCCGCGACAACTACCAGATCAGCTACGCGCTCAATACGCAGGAGTCCTACATCCTGCACTTCAACCAGACGGTGCCGCGCCGCTTCAAGATCCGCCTGGCCGGCGTCGAGGCCGACGTCAGCCAGACGGTCGGCATCTGCGTCGGGCGTGACGTCACGCCGACGCTGGAGATGAGCGCCGTGCCCGTGCCGGACTTCGGCTCGCTGGAAAGCGGCGGCGCCGACGTGCGCTACTTCCACGACCCGGCCGTGGGCGTGCTGTTCTTCCGCTTCAGCTCGCCGTACGCACGCACGCCCGACACGGTGGACGAGTGTCCGGGCATGGAGGGCGAGCCGGCCGGCTGCCCCACCATCGAGATCGTCCTGCCCGACATGAACACGGATGGAGACTGCTCCGAGCGCGCCTATCCCACCTACCGGACTGAGCCACTCGACGCCACCGGCGCCCTCACCCCCCCCGACTTCCCCGCCGAAGGATAACGTCGACTTTAACACGGATCACTCGACGCCACCGGCGCCCTCACCACCCCCGACTTCCCCGCCGAAGGATAACGTCGACTTCAACACGGATCACTTGACGCCAACGGCGCCCTCACCACCCTCCGACTTCCCCGCCGAAGGATCACGTCGACTTCAACACAGATCACGATAACGGATTCACTACGGTTTAATATGTCACCGAGCTCACGGTGCCCCGAAACCCCGCACTTCACTGCGGGCTTAAATCCAGATTCAAGCATGGGCTCATACTCCGGACTTCATCTTAAGGCGACGCCCGACTCCGACCCGCCCGATGTTCGTGTTTGGCTGAAACCCTGTACTTTAAGGCGACGCCCGACTCCGACCAGCCCGATCTTCGTGTTTGGCTGAAACCCTGTACTTTAAGGTGACGCCCGACTTCGACCAGCCCGATGTTCGTGTTTGGCTGAAACCCTGTACTTTAAGATGACGCCCGACTCCGACCCGCCCGATGTTCGTGTTTGGCTGAAACCCTGCACTTCACCCGACCCGGCAACAGTAGATCTCATGGAAGCCTGAAATTCTGGACTCCACCACAGCTTTGGTGTTTTTCTCCTTTTTTTGCACCTCCTGGTATTCGCGACGCATCGGCTTTGAGAACCCCGACGGCGCTTAAGTGACCCCGGCCCTGGTTAAGCACGGGATGACGAAAACGTGGCATTACTGTCTCGCGCCCTGGTACCGAGCCCTTTGGCTGAACGGTCTATTACGAATACCATGACACTGGAAGCTTTCAGTTGCCTACCCAGCTAGCTGCTGCCTCATAAAGACTGTCGAGCTGATTCAACAGGCCATCCATAATCAACCGAAAGACGCGCCTGCTGTAACACGCCACTCGCCTGGATGGCTTTGTGATTGAAGCTGGGGTGGCCTGCATGGCACCTGAGCAGGTGCCTGCCAGGCGGCACAGCATGCGTCCGAAGGCAGGCGGCCGTCGGCGGTCAGGTTGTGTGTATCGGAGCATACCGACCCTGGAGCGACTCGCACCCCTGTTAACGGAGCATACTGTGCCACCAGCGACGACTACAGCTCACTCTAAATGCACATGCGCGCGATACCTATCCGATGTGAAGCTTGCCACAGCCTGTTAGGCTACCTACCGGGCTGAGACATAGGGATTTTTAAAGCAGGAAAGCATGGGTGAAGTTACAAATTTCAGAACGAATTAAAGAATAAAGAATTTCTGCGGTGGCAAAGGAATAATATCACGCATCTGAAAAATGTCCAAATAGTGCTTAACCTGGCAGCAGCAAGCCCGTTTTGTATAACTCCTCACGGGAGATAGGAGTGGCACTAGTCTACGTTGGGTTGACTCGCTTTTCTTACGCTCTTCTAATCTCATTTAGATGTGAAACGCGGATTTGTTCCTCAACCGAAACAGAACTTCTGAATAAACGCATACATGAATGGGTTTTAAGGATAACTCACGATGACGCAGGAAAGTACAACGAGCCTGGCATCCAATGATTGTTATCTTTGTTAAGATGCTGACGTGTGTCGATATCTTTGTTGTTTTGCTGACATCTGAGCCGAATTTTTGCTCATGTCACTATATCTGTTGTTTCTCTGCTTCAAACTCAGACATGATCATACTGTCGTGTGGTATCGAAATGGTTCCTTCCGGTTGATTACAATGCACGAATAAGAGCCTGATCTAACTCGCTGAAGAAACATTACACGTGCAAGCAGAGCCCATGTGCTGACTCAGCAGCGTGAACGCGTCAGGTGAAAGATCTAGTCGTCTTTCCACGGCATTCACAGGCCATCTTTGAAACGCATTCACTACAAAATTCGCATACTGCATTGGCTGGAAGATGCATGGATTTGCATCAGTGAGAGAACCAACATGTTTTTGTTTCTGGGGCGGAGCACCGCGAGTGAACGAAGGGACACACTTCCCTCAGGCCGTTCTCCAAATCGGCAAATCCTTCACGGACAAGAACGGATTTAGAAGACAAGAATATACTTGCAATAATGTAAGAGCGGGCGTGTCTTTTCAGAGCAAACAGATTATGCATCACGAAAGATATTTGAAACGCCAATCTTATGTCGATAACGAAAAGCTTTCGCGGAACAAACAAAAATACACGGATCGATGCAGTGATTGCAGTGTTAACAGCGACTACTAATAGAAGCAGATGCATGCCTAAGAGATGAAACATTTGGGAACACGAATATCAGACGTGACATACCATTCCAAACGTCACCGGCTCACCCCTGCGACAGATGGTGAGCGCCGGTGGCTGTTAGCGAACTTCCGCAGTGCACTGGCCTTCCATATCGTGGGCGACGTCAGCATGCTGGAGAGCTGACAGCCAAGACTCCGTCCACGCGACGTTCGCAAGCTCAGGCTGTTCACTCTGCAGCGTGACGCCTGCTGCACCAGCCCATCGTTTAGCTCCGGGTCAGTGCGTCATTATTCTCGGCGCGTGTAACCAGGGCATTAGCGTCGAGACGTGTAAGTGGGTCCATCTGGAGGCCGCACTGCGTCGGGTACGTGCTGCAATTAGTCGACGGATGTAGCCTGATGTACATCTTTGGACTATAACATATTCACCTGCCTGAGGTTACTAGAATCAGAAGCCGCGTACGCTACCGATTCATCCCTTCGTTTTCATTGTCAGGATCATTACGCAGGATTGCCACGGCCACCAAATGGGAGGGAATAGCCTTCAGAGAACGATATCATCAGTTGGCCTCCTATTGGGTGGCGCCCAATCGGAAAGCCAGCAAACAATGAAAGATGCTAAGCAAGGGCAGGGGTTCTGGAAAGTTTGAGTAACGTCTATATTCCCACCTTGCTTTCCTCTCAGCTCTTTCCTTCCTCTCCTTTTCTCTTTCAGCTGCATCTATTTCCCGTGCTTGTCAGATGCACCATGTTACCTAACTACACCGTGGCACAACTCTGTGCGGCACAAACTGAGGAAAACACGTTGCCGTGTATTGTGCACCCTGCTCTTACAAAAACCGTCCGGTTTCACACAGTATACGACATGGGAGAGAAGAGCACCACACTACCACAGCCAGGGGCTGAATGCGTGGAGCATCACAATCATCTCTGACGTGGCTGTTACCTAGCAGTGAGACGCACATCACACTGCCACAGCCAGGGGCTGAATGCGTGGAGCAGCACAATCATCTCTGACGTGGCTGTTACCTAGCAGTGAGACGCACATCACACTGCCACAGCCAGGGGCTGAATGCGTGGAGCATCACAATCATCTCTGACGTGGCTGTTACCTAGCAGTAAGACGCATTTTGAAGCAAGGAGCACTATGAGCAAAACAAGAGAGTATTTATGTTTATATCACTCAAAAAGGTAACTTTAACAAACAAAACTCGGAAGATTTCAGGTGACTGATATAGGTGATTTCGACACAACAAATCATGCCTAACGATGAACAATTTCTATTGCTAGCGAAAAGCGCCCTCACAATAGCATTGTGTGCACATGGCTGTACTGGCCGTGCACGGCCGCGGCGTTTAAATTGGGCGCGGTATCTAGCCAACCCGCCGGTGCAGCCAGCCCGCCGGCTTTGAGTGGCATCCTGTCGTGAGGGGGAGGGGGCGGGGGGATCGGCCAGACAATTATTTCCATAAAAGACGGAAGTGTTTTACTGGCAGTTGATAGCTCTATACCAGCGCTATCGCGATTCACACTGCCGGCCAATAGAGCTCTGACGATGATATTGCGCGTGCTACATATCAAACTATACAACTTAAATACAACTATTTGACTTTGGGGATCATCTAAATAATGTCGACCGCCTGATCGAAGGCGTTTGCTCTACTGGCCGCTGATAGCCCTATATCGGTGGTACCGAACGCACACAGTCGCAATCTTCGCGCGCATTTTTGCAAGCATTGTCTGCGGCCGCCGTATTCTGGCCACCACGCTACGGACAAGAAGCCCTCAGTTAGCAGGGCGCCGTCAAGGGGTGATTTGGATCAGGTCATGTCGGCCTATGAGCGATTTACATCACCAGCCAGTAGAGTTCCCAACTGACATCGCGCGCACATGGTCGCACCCACCGCCAGCGGCTAAAAACATTTTAAATTGGACGCGGCAGCTTCGCAGGTCACCGATGTGGCCCCCGCAATCATTGAGTGAGACGCTGCTGGGGGAGGAGGGCGACCGAATGAAATAGATTCTATGATCAAACCAGTATGTTGAACTGGCAGCTGACAGTCCTATACCAGCGCTATAGAGTGCACACAGTCCACTCTTTGGGTGCGATTATAGGGATTTTCACGTTTGCTGTGTTCTGGCCATTACGATGCTGGCAGACTGGCAGCAGCAGTTGGCAATGCGCCTTTAAGGGTTTCTTTGGACCACACAACTCACGTCAGATGATGGCCGATTTAGATTGATGGCAACAGCGTTCACATGATGACTTCGTGTGCGCATGATTGCATCCACCGCGCAGGACTAAAAATGCTTCAATTGGACGCCGTAACTTTATAAACCACCGCCACGGCCGTGCGGACAGCATTGAGTGAGACGCTTTCGCGGGTCGAAACAATACAAAAAAGACACGAATACAAAAACGACAGAAAGGCGGTGATGGTTAATCCGACAAGTATGATCTTTTGCCAGGTAATAGCCCTATGTCATCCCTACCTGGCACACAGGCCGATCTCCGAGCAACTTCATCGGTATTGTTCCGGGCTGCCGCTTTCTGGTCATCACGCTACAAGTGGGCCAGCCTCAGTTAGCATCGCGTCCTGCCAGCTGATGAGCGACTCACATGGCCGGCCATCACGGAACTTCACTACAGGGCTAATAAAAGCTCCCACAATAACATCGTGAACACGTGGTTGCACCCACTGCGCGCAATAAGGTGATTGGAATTGGATGTCATATCTTTGCAAAAAGCTGGTGCAACCGGTACAACAGCATTGAGTGAGACGCCGTCAGGGGTCAACCGAACAAATAAGATTGTCTCATCGGACAAGTGTGTTGTACTGGCACATGGTAGCACTATACCACGGCTATCAAATGCAACAGTGGCATTCTCCACGCGCAAATGAGTATTTCTCCCCGGACGCCGTACTCCGGCCGCCACGCCACTGGCAGGCTGGAAGCAGCTAACAATCGGCTTTAATGATTCCATTTGAACCAAAAAAGGTCATAACGGCTGATGAGCATTTACATCGCCGGCCAAAATAATGCTCCCGCAGTAACATCGTGACCACGTGGTCGCACCCGCAAGGCGAGACTAAAAGTATCGGCGATGGCGCGCCGTGTTTACACAGAGCCGTGGCGGCCGGCCAGTCAGCATTAAGCGAGACGCTGCCGGGGGTCGAACGAATAAAATGGGGGGACCGGAATCCGACAAACCTACATTGCTAGCAGCTGATAGCCTATACCATGACCACCATGACCACCTGCGCAAATTTAGAATTTTTCGGAGCCGCCGTATTCTGGCCATCACACTGGCGACAGGCCAGCCGCAGTAAGCAATGCACAGTCGACGGTCGAGTTCCACAAAAGGTCATGTCCGCTGATGAACGATCTACACTGCCGACCGATAGTGCTCCCACAAAAAAACGTGTGCACAGGGCTGCACCCGCGGCGAACAACTAAGCGTATTTTAAATTGGGCGCAATAAATATACACACTAACTGTATTATATACCCTTGCAGTGATATAACTTAGATGTACCAACTAAATATCAAAACCGTACATAAAACTATATACATATGATAAAGCCATTTTTTCTTTGACCCCGGCCGTTAGCAAATGGCCTGTGCGTCGCACAGGCCGCTTGCTAACGACCGCACAGTGTGCGGTCGACCCGCCAGCATTCAGTGAGGCGCTGACAGGCCAGGCTGGGCTGCTGAAGTTGCAAAATGCCCGGCCAGTTAACAGCCAGGCGTCCGGCCTGTGCTCCCGCTCATCCCACAGCAAGGCTGCAAGGTGTTGCCACGACTGACGGTGGACTTGCCCTCTGTGAGAATAATCGGGCTACATGTCATCATCCTGCCCTGCACAAAGGCTTCAGCTTTATCGAGCCGATCTTGCCCGGGGACTCGAAATACCAAGATTGCATATCACCAGCATAGACAACAAAGTGTTGGACCCAGCATGGTCTATTTAAAAGACGACTTTGTCCTGCTCTCTCATGGCATGAACCTCATGTCCGACTGCCTTCTGCTGCGCTCGGAAAGGCAAAAGGGACGCACCGTCCATACACTTCCCCAGCCGGCTGGCGCTGCACCAGGAGCGATGCCGCGCCGTCAGATGGAGGCGACGGACGGCGAATGAGTGAGACGAAGGAAATACGGACAGGACGACACACGAACAGGTACCCACGGTAGCTGCTCCCACAGATGGACGAGCCTGATAAGACGGACAAGCACCGTCAGCAGAAACAGAGTCGAGGTTCACACACGGACGCGGGACCACCCAGCGAGGCCTACCTAGATGGCTGTCCGTAGCAGGCCGCAGATGAAGACACTGGCTGTGCGCCAGCACTGACGGCGGTGGATGACACCGGTCAAACGGGCCCGCGCTGAACACAACCACTGCAACGAAGCGTCCGGCGCGACTGCCCACAGCACGCCAGCGCCCAGCACTTGTCCTGGTGTCCGCCTCCCGCTCCACCAGTCTCTAACAGCTCGCCACCGATACGTGTTTAGTCGCTCAGCTCGAAGTCGTCGCAGAGGTAGCTGTTGCGCGGCTGTCGGGGCCGACGCTCCGTCGAGCCGCTCGGCTCCGACGGGCCGGCGCCGCCCTCCCGCTCGCGCAGCTGCTGCTCGTGTTGGATGGCGGCGGCCAGCGACTCCTCGCGCGGGTCTTCGCCCTCCTCCTCGTCCTCGTCCTCCGCGGCCGGCACGGCCGGCGGCGGCTTGCGGCGCTTCTTGCGCGGCCGTTTGGGGGGCGGCGGTCGCTCGCCCAGCGCGTTACGAGGGCACGCGTATGAGAGGTGCCCGGCTTCGCCACACTCGTAGCAGCGCGACTTATCCGGGTACTCGCGCCGGCGCACGAACTCGGCCGCGCGCCCGTTGTCGCGCGCCAGCGAGGCGTGCAGTGTGCGCCCGAAGACCGTGCGGCCGTCAAGAGCCGCCGCGCACGCCAGCGCCTCCTCGCGGCGCAGGAAGAGGGCGAACGCCACGCCCTTACTGCGTCGCGTCTCGCGGTCCTTGACGATGGTGACACGCACCAGGCGGCCGAACTTCTCCAGCAGCTTGTGCAGGTCGCTGTTGGTCAGCGCGAACGGCAGGCTGCTGATGTAGACGGTGCTCTTGCTGGGCGCAAGCTTGCCGCTCATGGCAGCCGCGCCTCACCGCCGGGAGCTGGGAGACGCGAGCCCACACGGGGCGCGGCAGCGCGGGTCTGTGGACGAGAACGTAGCGTGTTTATGGCGAGTCACGACAGGGTCATGTGGCAGCACTGGCACCAACTACTTAGAAAATATATGTGTGTATTGCATGTCAACAAAAATCCCATGAAATGCACAGCATAATCTGGAAAGTGAAAGAATGCCAAGCAAAGAATACGAAGTAGCTGGCTTTCTAACTGCTTTTGGTCTGCTCTGATAATCATATTATAGGAGTACCTTGATATATTATAACAAATATTTGGGTTTCTTAGTTGTTTCAATAGTTTCCAGCAGTTTCAACATGAAGTAAAATGTTCTTGTGAGTTCCAGAATATGCTTCAAAATATGGCAATATTTTATGTGCAAGCCAGTTCACAAGCATGACAGTTCTGTACATCATATAAAGTATGGTTTCAATACTGCATGGGAAATTAACAAACTCCAAACATTTTATACAACTTACTGCACAATTGTGCACTTCCATTGAACAACAAGTTATTACATGCTGTCACCAATGAGCAGGTGACAAACTAGTCCTCCCTATAAGGAGCATAAAAAACTGGATCCATGTTGCTCTCAACATCACGTTCAAGTGTATTATGAGCTTCAGTCTAAATGATATGCAACACAATGCAAAGTTCAAGAGCAAGCAGCAGAGCATTCAGCAAACAATTATTCATGTCATGGAATGTTTATTTCAAGCAGTAAAAATACATTTTTTCTTGACTTTGTGTGTAACATGTTGCTAATGCTGTTGAGGAGCTAATTAAGAACTGTGCAATCAAACTGTCACTAAAACTGGACTTACAAAAATGGGTATCTTAACAGTGGCATGTTTCATCTTTAAGTGGTAGTTGCAGAGTTCAGAAACCAGAGATAGGTGTGCACCAGCCTGTATATGAACATATATATCCCTGGCTCCAAGCGCAATGGCCACTGATGATCAGCGATAACTAATAACAGTACCTAGCAAATCCAAAAGCAAAATCATTCTAAATATCACAAGGGGTGCAAATGAGTGTCCTTTCTTCTACACAATGATGTGCATGTTGATGTCAAAGTTGGTTCAGGAAATGTTGGAAAAAGTTGCAACCCTAATCCACAGTACTGTACAGTTCAAAATAACATAAGTTGTTCAGTGCATTAGCAAAGAACATTATTCACATAGATAAGATAGTAGTGTTAGCCTTATTCCTCAGAGAAAATTACAGGAGAATGGAGATATAGTTGGGTTGATGCTTCAGCAACATGCCTTTATCAAAACAATAGCAGAGGTGGATTCACTTCTGCTGTTGTTCTGATACAAACATGTTGCCAAAATATCAACCAAACTATATCTCCCTTCTCCTGGTTTTCCCTGAGGAGTAAGGCTAATGCTACTAGAAGTGAGTTTACTTCTGCTATTGTTTTCATAAAGGCATGTTGCTGAGTATTGGCCTAACTACCTCTCCATTCCCCTGGTTTTTCTCTGAGGAATAAGACTGATACTACTGTCTCGCCTTATTGTACTGTACAGTTCCACAAATAAATGTGGACTGAGTATCAGCATAAGGGATGCTTCAATTGCTGAAAAAGTGGCAATGAATTTTATATTGAAGTCTGTAAAATATTTAGATTCAACATTTGTTGTTTTTAATGTCATGGCAACCCAGTTGGTTCAGGTAATTATCTTTGATCCATATCACCTGACCATGGCTGGGTGGGTTTGTGGCAGCATGGGCTCATGTTGCTTTAAGCATGTGTTATTTGCCAGACTGGGATGGCCTGTGGCAAGTGCCTAATGGCTAATAAATTGCACTAATGGCAGCAGCTGCAAGAATGGTTGGGTGACACCAGAGGATAACACAGAGTGCACAAATAATTGTGGTACATCAAAATTTATCCACAAATGATGCTGCTTACCTAAAATTTTGTATGGGATGGTGGGGCTGCAGAGTTCATGCAATAAAAGGTTGCTTAGGTTGAGTTTTGGTCCCCAAATAACACAATCAAGCAGTTTGTAATAGCCCTTTCAGATCAACTGAACTGATGACAAAACAGATAAGTTGATGAAGTCGGACAAACCTATCACCCTGTTACAGCCAATGCGACAACCAACTCACCAATGATGAAGCACAAGCAAAACGGACACATGGAATGTCATGTGGAGCGGCGAGACAACTCTCCGCCGCACGAGCTTAAAACAGGATCAACTAAACGGGTTAGACTAACCCGACACCGAAGCTTCTCCAAGACACGGAGAAATAGGTAAGGTTGGTGGCGTTTTATCACACGCTTTCCATCCCATTCCATCCATCAGTTAAGCCCCCCAGCCTGCAACTCTCCTCACGTCAATGATAATTGCATACCGGGAACAACCTGTGACCCGCGCGGTTTTATATCGCTTTCTGTTACCATCCCTTGCGTTTTCCCGGACGCTTATTTGGATTACCTGCGTCAATATGGTCTTTACCATTTTATGCCAAATTTACACCAGATCAGGCATGTATTTGCCGCCCTCAAAACGAGGCGCAAAAGAGAGGAAAGAACGTGGATAATGTATGTGATAACGAACGGCGTGGATGGAGTTCCTATGTTAACTATGGAATGGAAAGAAATTCATGCGACGCTTGAACACAACAGCAAACTACTTGCATTGGTTACACCAGGTAGGTACAAGACCCAAAGGTGGTCAAAGACAAGCAGGTGACGTTTTTGCGCATTCATTACCGGGACCCGGCTTGAAACACCGGCTAACCGGGCTCCCAGATTTGCATGGTCACCTGCCAGCATCTGTCCGTTCAGCTCTGTAAACGAATCGAAGAGGAGGACTGCATGTCAAAAAAGAGTAAAGGCAGCCTGAGAGCGCCAACCTAGATTAAAACTTGACAGCAGGTGCAGGACCGGGCCCAGAACACACTGTTAGAACTTGTGCACTACACAAGTGATTATCTCAATATAATCTCACCTACACCTTAACTCGATCGCCTCTCAATTTATGTTTCTTAATGCTGGCGGTCTGTCGCCACCGCGGCCGGTAAGCCGTGCGTCCTCCGGAGCCGGACTGCTGCAGTGGAGATACCAGAGGCACAATCAGAGGTCTCGGCCAGAAGCTCAGGCGGTGAGCGTCTCTGTCTGCAGCACCGGCCCGCCCCGTGGGAGCGCACCGGCCGGATGGCGTCAGCATGGGTGAGGTGGGAAGGGGGCGAACATAGCCTTGGTGGCTGGCTGCCACACGTCGGCTGTCATGCCAGCTGCTGCAGCCATTGGCTGAGGATGGCTGTGACGGTAGTACACGCCAGCCACCCCCTGGCGATCCTGAAATCGGATACAGAACGCCATTTCTGAAACAACATTTTCTTACGAAAAATGTTAATGTGATATGTAAAGGTTGACAATGCAACTGCGGGAACTGCGCAGTGGTGTCCTCTATCGTCTATATCTTGTACTTGGCAACATTGACTGTGTAGTTGAAGTGCATTCATGCGCTATGATTGTGGCTATATCTAGACGTGACTGATGCTGCACACTCAGACCTTTTGAGGGGCAACGTGCTATTTTTCTATACATGGAAAATTTTCGTCATATATGGTAGAGATCAAAGCAAAGGAAAGCTCGAGCAAAGTTACGCGACCAGTAGCCCAGGGATGTAATTTTCTATTCAGCTCGGGGAGCTGAAGTCCCGAGTCCCCCCCCCCCCCACCCTCCAGGCCTGGGCTCCTGCCCCCCCCCCCCCTCCAACTTTGAGAAGGAAGTGTGCCAAATCTGAAGAGATACCAGTTTGTTGGATACTTTGGGACATGTTGCGTCTTTTTCTCTGTTCAGCCCACCCTCCCCTCCCTCTCCCCCTCCCCCTCCCCCTCCCCCCCTCCCCCCACCCCCCAACACATCTTGCGGGGCTGCGCCCCTACAATGGCCGCTTTTGCAGTGTGTCTGGCATGCCAATGGCTGTAGAGGCAGTATCGAAAACCTTTTCAGTTCTTGAAAGCTTGTTCATACCATTTCACCCAGCCCGGTGGGTCAAAAGGCTTTGCACGCGATGGGCTGGGCCGGCCGGCGGCGGGGACGCCGGCCCTGATTCGTCACCGTCGGAGGCGCCCGGGTCCGACCGCCGCCCAGGGACCTGTGGCGCGCTGGCGACAGCCGGGCCCGGGTATTCTGGGCGGGCGGCGGGCGCTATTTCGGCGCGCGGCCGTCGTCCGGCGTCGAGTCAGACGATAGAACCGCAGGTCGACGGACACCGCCCCGCCGTGCAGGCAGGTGAGTGAGACGGACTGGTGGAGGTGGGCCGAGTGTGCGATGCAGTCAGTGCAGGTCAACATCTCTCGGCGCTCGAAAAGCTCTGTTCCCGGCATGGGCAGCTCCGTTCCCGACATGGGCAGCTCCGTTACCAACATGGACAGCCCCATTTCCGGCAGCTTAGGTACTGCTTCAAAGAAAACAACTCAATGCATTTCTAGAAAATGTATGCTAGCGAAAAACCGCCATCGTCGAGCTGTTTTGAGTTCAGAGCTCCTCTGCTGACAGTTACCGACCGTCAAAATACCGGAAAGCATTCACAAAAGACGATATCAGGCCAACAGTGCATAGCTAATACTCGACGTGTCAGGCTGGGCTAATTATTTCGAGATGTGGCTGCCAGCATAACAACTTTGAACTCGTAATGTCCAAAAACCAGGAGCGCATGGTCTTCCTTGCTTTTATGAAGTGTTCAATTAGAGCGTCTCCGTTCCGTAATTTCGAAGCCTTGCGTAATTCAAATCACGTATACGCTATTCATTTCCATTGACGTGTATGTACAATGCATCCGCACCTATTGAACAATTTTAGATGACATATGCGGCACCTCGCGCGCTAGATGGGTCTAGTTTTGATACAGTTCCAAGCTAACTGAGCCTGGCATGCATATTTGTTGGGACACGCGCATGATATTTGTTTACCGACATATTTCCGCACGCAGCAAATCGCATTTAAGACTTGGGTTGCTGAAGAGACTGGGTAACTATCTGCACCAACAACATGTCTCCCACTTCCATACCGTACCCATCGGCATTTGACTTCAGTGCCTGCGTGTATTTAAACATCACTCTTTGCATGAGCTCTGAGGTCCAGCAGGTGAGTCTCTGAGGCCCAGCGGCTGAGCCTCTGAAGGTCAACAGCTGAGTCTCTGAGGGTCAGCAGCTGAGTCTCTGAGGGCTAGCAGTTGAGTCTCTGAGGGCCAGCAGCTGAGTCTCTGAGGCCCAGCAGCTGAGCCTCTGACCAGCGCGCGGCCCAGCGCCATCCGCGTGCTGTCGGTGCGGCAGCTGGCACGCCCTGCTGGCGCGGTGCCTGCTCCCCCGCCAGCTCCAGCGCCGCTCGCTGGCGCCAACTGAATCAGGACCTTGCTGAATGGACGTTTATCACGTTGTGTCCTGCATATTTACGTGACTTATCAAAATATACATTTTGGTAGAAGTATTTAAGTCAGGTAGATCAGAGGGCAACCGCGAACAAAATACGGGACCGCATGTTTCGATGTGGCTGTCTTTTCTAGACTGTTTCTTGAACTCCGTGAATCCTCCCCAGTTAGTGACTAGTGCCCTCCCCTGCCAACTCCTCCTTCTTCTGATCCATTTCGCTCTTCGCCTGCTCTCGGAGGTAAGATAAAAACAAACGCAGAGCACTGCTTCCTTGCATTCTTCGGTGTATTGTCCTCCGCTGCGCTCTCAGTTCTGCACCATCGTCCAGCCAACTGAGCTGGCGCCTGAACGAGGGCGCACCATTGGGGTGTGATGTCGTACTTTGGGGCTGGTCCAACATATTCAGATGTGGCAAGATCGGTTCGGCATTCCGCGCGAAGCCTCCCCGGGCAACAGTCTCTGGCCTTAGACATTCCGCCGATCGGAACGGAGCTGACAAGAACGAGTGTCTTATTGGAAAACCTGGCTCACCAAAAGTGGGATACAGTTCAAGGTATGCACCGCCGACAAAAGGAGTCGCGAACGATGACAGGTTTGTCACCGCCTTGAAATCGAATAAGTGCACCAGCGTGTAACCGGGCTTGCGAGGACATGGTTTGTGTAGCTGATGCCGCTGGTAAAGGTGTATTTACAGAGCTGGTGGCGACTATTTACAGAGCTTATCATAACTTCACTCGGCGCTGGTAAACTCGGAGTTGCGCTCAGAATAAGAAAATACGTTAGGTCTAAATGGAATTGATTCTTTTCGCAATATTTGTGAGTTACGTTGTCAGTGAGCAGTCGGGGTTACGTTGTCAGTGTTGTTCGTAGTTATGGATAGGAGAACAGGACGAACTAAGTAGAAATAAAGCAACAAGAGCGTCATTGTTTGGACAATGTTTGTATGTACAACAAATGAAACACAAGGCACGATGCTGTCTTCTGAAAACCATTTTCCCTACGCTAGCCTGTCTAAGGCTCACAGAATAGGTTATTTCCAAACCGTTCCCGCAGTATCCGAGCCGAACAAAACCGGCCCAGGAAGTGAATGATATTCCATTAAATCATCGGAATCGGAAAAGACTTAAAATCGTGCTGTGCTGCTGATAGGCGAACTCGGAATCAGCTCCATGCTTATAAGTGTCAGAATCGGAAGATTTCGTTGAAGACGAGTCAAGTGGGTAAATGTTGGCACTATCGTTATCAGCAGCTAAACTCGCATAGGTAGCCAGAGTGACCGTCTTGCAAGCTTATGAGATACTGCTGACATCTGAAAGGCGAAGCCTGCAGCTGGTGCGACCAAGTCAGCACTTCGGCCTGCAGCTGGCGCGATCAAGTCAGCACTTCGGCCTGCAGCTGGCGTGTTCAAGTCAGCACTTCGGCGCACAGTGTGTTGCTGTTTTTGAACCGCGATTTCATATGTTCGCCATGCATATCCCTGTTCAGCAGCCCGCCAGCTATAGTAGATACGCAGCGACGCTTTTGAAGTTCTCTGTTGACATGACCTAGATACTGGTTCGATTGCACGTCTGTTGCATAAAGATCACGACGCTGAAACACGTCTGGCAGTGAAAGCGAGTTCCCTAGCAGCGAATGCTGTGGATGATGTATAAACAGTATCGTTTTCGGTATGGCTTGTGGGCAGTGATATTGCTTTTGAGCATGCTGCACCCAGCTCATATTCATGTGTTTGCCCTTAAATAAATGAGCTCCGTTGACTGACTTATTACTCGTTTGCAATCCGCTAGATGCACTACCATCGCTGAATGTCATGATGCAGATCGGAGCTTTTATCCAGCAACAGTATGTCATGTACACTGCACACTCACACCAAGTATATATGGCATCGTCGGCTATCTTAGACAGGTGAGACGATATTGGTATGTACCTGTGGAAAGACATTTTGTCATGAGCCGCCATGACCGCAGCAGCTCATAGAGATGTGACCGGGTCATGACTGTGTTTACGCTTGGATCGGCTGGCCAGGCGACCCGAGGACGCTACATCTGTGCTCGAAGCGCGTGCGCGTGCGCATGACATAACTGTTGAGCATTGTTGCAGGCATCAAAGTGAAGGTCACTGTCGACATTGTTATGTTCGGTCGTGTGTCATATGTGATATGAATGTGCCTTAAAACTAAGCTGTTTTATGTTACAGGTAGTAGCCATGCGTATCAGGGACATGCAATTGCAGGGTGCTACCCCTCGCTTATCAATTTTGCCATGCATTTGTTATGTCCGTGACTTAATATCAGCTCTTTTAAATTGGGAGGTGGTTTTTGAGTTTATTTCAATTAATGTATTATTTGCCAATGACCTGAACTGCAATGGCGTTTGTCATTGTGGACAATATTCATAAAATATCCAAGGAAATTCTGGAACGTAGCCAAGGATGGGGCAGCGAGGAACATGGGCCCCTGAGTCAAAAGGTTTGCACAAGGTCCTGAACGGCCTCGCAGAAGTTAGGTACAAAGTCGTGTGATTTCGAAGGAAATTTGACATCCGACCCCATGAGGAAGATTTGGGCTATGTAAATTGCCTGAGAAAACGGTACTGAAGAGTTCGAGGGCAGGCGTCGTTTTATTCGCATGGCACGCTGAACAATCTTAAATGGATCATAAATGTCTCCTACCAGTCGGGCACGGGTTTGCAATGCGCGCTACACATGAAAACAAGCAACTTGAAATGTGTTTTGTGCTAAATCCATTGTTTTGTAACATGCACTCATGTGACCTGAAGACGACCAGTTTAATTCAGTTTTTCCTCTTTCCAAGCTCGTAGCATTCTTATTCCATGCCACGCAGAAGCTATGTATATCAAGCCTACCAGAAACCCTGCCCGCCAGTTCGTCCCCAGCTGAATGTGCACCAAGCCTACCTGACACCCTGCCCGCCAGTTCGTCCCCAGCTGAATGTGCACCAAGCCTACCTGACACCCCGCTTGCCAGTTCTTCCCCAGCTGTTTGCAGTGTTATCGTCTGACGGGGTTTGACAATTTGTTTTGCTTGATGGTGACGCAGAGGAGCGTCAAAGCAGCAGCAGTGTGCTGCGTGCTCACCTTTGCCTGGATCAAATGGATCCAGTTCATGAAACAGTCGCATTTGCCAGTTTAAACTCATGGAATCAAAGAAATTTGGTCGCGCTTAGGATCTTGCCCTACACGGTAGTGGTGCAGTCCTGAAAGCAGCATGTGAATCCCGTGATCCTCAAGCAGCATGTCGTTGGGATGCTTTATCAACACCGTATTCAATGGTCAGATTTGCTCTCCGTTATTACATTCAAATAAGCAATAACAAACTTCTGGAATCGGGCATGCAGACCATAATGTAGCTGCGGGCAAACGGGCATTAAATATAATGCAGCGAAACCTTCGTCACCGTACATGCACACGCCTATACACTGATACATTATGTGGCCAAGTGGTCTAGGTGATGTTATGTGCTTCTGAGAAAAAGTAACTACACGGCTATAATATTTTGTCCGCAGCCATAGGACAACGGACGTCGCCTACGCTGGGGAGAGGGGGGGGGGGCCGGGGAGGTTATGGCCACTTGGATCATTTCTTTCCCCTCAACACTCGAAGGACCACTGTCAAACTTCTCACAAAGTTGTGGGTTAGTGATTTAGTGTCATATGACCACTAACCACAGCCATAGTTTTATGGCATCGTCCCACCTTTAAAAAATGTGTGCTAACGCCCCAGCATGCCTTGCTCTAATTTCATTTACGGTACACTGGTTTGTCGTTGACAGCCATGTTCTCTAATGTTTGACTTTTCTTTAAGTAAGACTTCTAGTTCATTTAATACCTGAGTTGTGGTCTACTGCTTTGCTCCACCAGCTCCAAAGTGTCATCTCGGTTCCGGAGAAGTGTCCCAAATGAGGTCTCAGGTCGAGGTGAAAGTCTGTCAGTGAACGGAAGAGGTGTACGATTAGTTTTGAATAATAATTGTCGTTAGAATGTGGCCTGCGCGGAAGATGATGTGGCGCTGCAACAAAACGCTCCATATATATATATATATATATATATAATATGTTATGATATATGGCACACCATATATAAAAACAAAAGAATAGAAAAGCAATGCTCCTGTGGTCTGACGCCTGTTCCTATTTCCACGCCGCTCTAACTACATTGTGATAAATGGGTATCCATTTCCCGCCATACAAAGTCTCTGAAGTTTTGCTCTAATTTCATCTTTGTTTTTGCCATTCTCGTTTTGCAGATGCTTGCTTCGCTGGCATTTTTCTATCGATCAACCAGAGAAACCTTCCATGAAATAATGACCACATGCTCAACGCTTCAATGCTGAAAATGATCAACAGATGCACAGTACTTATTTAAACTTTCTGTTCATATGTCCTGTCCTTATCATCATTACAAATTGATTTCCGCTGTGCACACTGCTTGCGGGCCTCGCGTCAACGCAAGGCACGTGCACCATATAATTTACGCCAGATAGGTCAAAGTTCAGTACAATACAAGCCGTGCCCGTACATCATCGATGCGGCCCGTACATAGGTGTGTCAAATGCAACCCAGGGGCGCACTTGTTTTTGCTGTTGCGCTGTTCCCGTCCTAAAGCAAAAGAATTGACTTCAATTCGAATGCCGACTTGTAAGCATTAATCAGAATGCCCCTAGATAACGTAGTCCATTTGACGAGACAACGCACGGTTTTCACCCATGTGATCTTAAGCGAAAGCCCCACGCCTCAAAACAAATGCTCCAACAATCTTAGCGCATGCAAATGCAGATGGGCTATGGTAAATATGCAGATCGGAGATGAAAGCAGTGTTTCGGCACGGAGCTGTTTTCTTGGGTAAACTTCTCAAGACACATAAGACGTGAGTAGTGTTGTATATCAATGCTTTGAGTCAACTAGAGCCGAGTTTTAAAAAGCCATTAAGCCATGATGCGTCCCCTCCCCAGCCCCGTGTCAACTAAACAAATAAGGCTGGTGCGATTTCAGGTCCAGCGAACTGCGCCAGCCTGTACGGTCCCGCTCCTTTGATGCAGATTCCCCTGAGCCTGTTCTCCCGGCCTGGGCCATCGCGCAAGAGCCAGCTCCAAATGACCCCTCGGCCTCAGGTGACCCTGCTGCAACCCACGCGCCCTCGCGAAGTCAGATGAGTGAAAACGGAATGCACCGTCGTGCCTATAACCTGCCGTGCCCACAGCGCTTCGAATGAGTTTGGGTTTTGGATGGATCAGGTAAATAGAGACAGAGAAGGAAACGTTTGTATGTCACAGTTATTACATTTTGTATGTCATGCATTTGCATTCATTGAGCACGTTCTGCCTCCTAAAGTTCTAACGCAAGGTTCAGGTCGTGCCAAAATGTTCCCCTTCATGTCGGTAAACACGACATAGATTTTATAGGATTCCAACGCCAGATCGATGCGATGCATCGCATCGAAATATATCGTAGCATGGATGCGGCTCATCGAAATTGTGCCATCGATGTATATCAAGAATCACATCGATTGTTCCTCTGAGTGAACAACCTTCAGGTGGTACTACAGACGTTAAAGACGTTCTAGCGAACATCGATTATATTGGCGGTACTTAATATTTAGAGCTGCGCTCGTTTTATTTCGTCACTGCTAATGAGGCAGTACTTAAGGGAGCGGACCGGCGGACTGGCGGACACAGGCGGACTGGGAACGAATCGGGTTAACTTGCAGTGCCTTGCCTGCAACATCGCCTCTGCACTCGGCTCCTTGCGATCGACTGTGGCCTTCGGCCAGCTGCAATGTGGCCTTCGGTCAGCTGCAATGTGGCCTTCGGTCAACTGCAGTGTGGCCTTCGGTCAGCTGCAGTGTGGCCTTCGGTCAGCTGCAATGTGGCATTCGGTCAGCTGCAATGTGACCTTCGGTCAGCTGCAATGTGGCATTCGGTCAGATGCAGCGTGGCATTCGGTCAGCTGCAATGTGGCATTCGGTCAGCTGCAATGTGGCCTTCGGTCAGCTGCAATGTGGCCTTCGGTCAGCTGCAATGTGGCCTTCGGTCAGCTGCAATGTGGCATTCGGTCAGCTGCAATGTGGCCTTCGGTCAGCTGCAATGTGGCATTCGGTCAGCTGCAATGTGGCCTTCGGTTAGCTGCAATGTGGCATTCGGTCAGATGCAGTGTGACCTTCGGTCAACTGCAGTGTGGCATTCAGTCAGCTGCAATGTGGCCTTCGGTCAGCTGCAATGTGGCATTCGGTCAGATGCAGTGTGACCTTCGGTCAGCTGCAGTGTGGCATTCGGTCAGCTGCAGTGTGGCATTCGGTCAGCTGCAGTGTGGCATTCGGTCAGATGCAGTGTGGCCTTCGGTCAGCTACAGTGTGGCATTCGGTCAGCTACAATGTGGCATTCGGTCAGCTACAGTGTGGCATTCGGTCAGATGCAGTGTGGCCTTCGCTCAGCTGCATTGTGGCATTCGGTCAGCTGCAGCCACACACTCTGCAGGAGCGACACACGCGCTGCTCGTACTCGGGTGGCGGGCGCTGGTGCGGCGCTGGTGCTGGCACTGGGGGCGCGGCCGCTGGTGCGGCCCAGCGGCTGGGCGCTGCATGAAATCACCGTGCGTTCGTTCAAGGGATGCCAGCATGTCGCCCTTAAGAGCATCCCGTACTCCCGGCCGCCGGTGGGTGACACGCGTCTCCGGCCTTCTCGTGGCCGCCCCGGCTGGTCTGGGTGCGCGATACCACCCGGCGGAGTCCCGTCTGCCTGCAGTACGATACGATACGCCACTCAGCATGGGGTGTGGAGAGGACGGCCTGCCCGTGAAAGTGTGCTTCCTCGGCTGCCGGCCAGTGACGCACCGTCCGATCTGCCGTCATGGCGTGGGCTGGGAATCCAAGGTGGAAGCTTCTTCAGCGGCTCTGGCGACGCCAGTCTCAATAGCATTCTCTGTCTCATGAATGAAGACTCCGCGATCGTCCGCTTTAGCTACCGACTCGCTGTCTTCCGCCGAGGGGCACAACGGCGCCGGGTGGCCTAAGCCTGCTGCCCCCTGTACTGGCGCTGCATCAACGTCTTCCGCTGCAGTACCAGCGTGCAGTTGATGACGCTGTTCTGCGGGTGGCCCGGCTGTACCAGCGTCTCGCTGCGGGTGATCAGCCCGCCGACGTCCGGCCTGGGTCCACCGAGCCGCTGGCCAGACGGGTGACGCCTCACCCGGTGGCGCCGCACTTCAGCGCCGAGCTCGGCTTCCATCGGAGCAGAGCCGGGGCACGCCCGAGTGCGTGCGCTGCGCACATGTCACCGAACTCCTGCGCGTGCTTGGCATGCTCCCCTCTCATCCCCCTCCCCCCTCTCTCCTTCTCTCAGATGAGTGGCCTGGGTCAATAGTTCTGCCCTCGCGTAGACCACATCGCCATGTCGCGCTTGCTGCCCGCCGAGCCGAATGTGCTGTTCCTTGCTGCCCATCGAACAGCATGTGCTGTTCCTGGCTGCCCGCCGAGCCGAATGTGCTGTTCCAGCGTGGCGGGGTCAGCTGTGTGTGCTGTGTGACGGGCGGCGTCCGGGACCAGGCTCTGTTCATCCTGAGCTTTGCGCGAACCCTCGTAGAAGCACTTGAGAAAGCTCATGCGGAGACCTGTGCAGGCCTGGACATTTGATATCTCTTGGTGGCAGGGGCAAAGCTAAAAAAAAAACATGTGGCGAGACCAGTTGAAATCACTGACAAAACTGGATGTTTTCCTCAGAGACAATGTGATTAGAAGAGATTAGATCTCTTCGAAGTTTTCCGCAACCGCCATTTCAAACGCCCTTTTTCGACCAAGGCAGGGCTGGCCTCGCAGTGCGTACCCGCCTACATGGGCACAAGCACCACGCGGGCACGGTGAACCGCGTTTCACCGAGCCTCTGCACATCCCGGCACGCTGCTGCGCCGTTAGTGGCGCACATCCCGGCACGCTGCTGCGTCGTTAGTGGCGCACGCTGGCCGGACTGTTCATGACGAGCGGCAGATACTACCGCGGTTAAGACTCTCCTGAACACACTGCGTTCCGTCTGCTGGTCAGCCCGCGGACGGGCCTCATGTGACGCGGCTGGCCCGTCGCAGATGTCCTCGATACACACGCCGGGCCTTCTTCATGCGCAGAACCAACGTCACATGCGGCTCAACGGGGCGCTGTCTCTCGGAGCCAGAGCGCTCGAGGAGCGCGTCCGCTTCTGGAGCGTGGAGGAGCTTGCCGCGGGCCGAGTGGTGAAATGCGTACCGGCGACTGTTCACTCAGCGACGGGAGGAGCTCTGCTCTCCATGCGAGACCCATTCCGACTCGTCGAGTCGAGGCTTCCGACGATGCGGTGCAGCTGAAGGAATGCTCTTCTTCTCTTGGGGATAAACTGGAAGCATTCTTAAACTTAACCTTGAGCTCGAGCTTGGCGATCGACGTTTGAGCATTTACATCGCGTTATCATGTATCATCAACGGTCTTGAGTGTGGCATAGTATTTCTTTCGGCTTTTTCCGCGTCTTACTGTCGGCTTTCCCTCCGCGTCTTAATGCCAATCCCTTTCCGCGTAAAACCCAAACCACCGAAAACAACCGCTGGAAATCGGCGATAATTTTTTTTTTTGTCATGGGTCCGCTTATAAATGGTGAGGACCGCCAGCCATGATGACGACCATATCTTACCACGTGTTATAATTGCTACATTACCACATGCTACATTTATGTTTGTAAGGTACCAGTTACCGAAAATGTTTGCCACGCGTTTTTTTTTTTGGTGGACAGCGGTGATGACTTCTCTCATTTTCATTTTACATGCATTCTGCGGCGGTGAGCGTCACTGCACGGTGCCTGCGTGGACTGGGTCTGTGCGGACAACGAGGAACCTATATGTGCCAGTGCTCGCTATTAATAACAGGTCTTCGAGACCGTACTCACACTTGCCAAGACCCAAGGCTTTTTTCTTGATTTGCGGCGGTTTATTAAGGGTCTATAAATAGAAAATAATGTGGAGATCTTATAACTGTTGGACTAACGCTTATAGCGATTGACTTTGCGGTAAAACAAATCGCTGTACCTTGCGTCACCTGGGGCAAGACGTGGGGATAATAAGCCATATTTGCAGTCAAGCTGTTCCTGTCGGTATATTTAGAGTACGGTTTGTGACGACAGGGGCGGATCCAGAGGGGGGGGGGGGGGGGGGGGGGGGGGCGGGGGCACGGGGCTATGGTCCCCCCTTGGGCTCCGAAGTAGTCCATTGGCTGCGAGGGGGCCCAGCACCTGCCGAACAGGTGCAGTTTTTAAAACACAAAACGCAACAAAACTGGATATCTCTGGTCTTCCAGACGACCAAGAACAGCTGTAAGCGAAAGTAAAGGGCCTATGGGAAGTCAAAAAATTATTCAATGATCGGAGAAGTTGTGGACTGGAAATTTTAAGCTTCATTTCACTGTCTAGGGGCCTCATGCTGTTTCTGAGAGACCTATATGCCCACTTGCAGGATCATTTCGATAGTTAAGGGGCATTCCACGTTGTCGTTTATTTCTTTGATTTTGCTCGGGGGCCACGCACTGTTGTTGGGGCCCTTCCCGCTAGCGTGCTGGGGCACTCTTGTCAATCACGGGTCCTTCCCCGTGTTCTTTCCATTCGCAAGGAAGGCTCTGTGGGCTAAAGCTGGGTCCCATATCTTAACTTGCCGGGGTTTTCTCGGTTGCCCAGGGGCCCTTCACATGCGTATCGGTTAACCTACCGACACGCTTGCGATATGCTCATGGGCTCTCTCCATTGGTCTAGGGCGCTTCAAATTCTCTGTCACTTGCTTAGGGCCCTGCACTCTTGTCGGGGGCCCATCTGATGGCCTGCTTGGGCACAACAGTCGTTCGAGGACCCTTCACACTGGGTCTTGGGTACTTCTTTTCTTAATAGGAGGCCTGCGCTTTGGGGGGGGGGGGGGGCTATCTGATAACCTGCTCGGGCACATTCAATCGTTCAGGGGCCCTCTACTTTGGGCCTTGGGCACGTGCTATCTGAGTAGGGCCCTACGCACTTGTCCGGGGCCCCCTCTGTTCGCCTCCTGGGCCACACTGGATTGCTCGGGGGGCCCTGCACATTGGTTCTTGGTGTTTGAATCTAGGGCCCTCTGTTCTTATCGGGGGCATCTGATAACCTGTTCGGGTACACTCCACCTTTCGGGGGCTCTTCGCACCGGGTTTTGGGTACTTCTGATTTCAATGGAGGGCCTTACGCTCCTGTCGGAGCCCCTTCTGATAAGATGCTCGGGCCCATTCGATCGTGAGGGACCTCTACGTGTGGTTTTGGGTACTTCCTTTTTAAATGGAGGGCCCTCTGCGATTTTCGGGGGCCCTGTCTGTTAACCTGCTCCGGCGCACTCGATTATTCGGTGCCCCCTACCTCATGTCGTGGTTATTTCATATTTAAACGGGAGGCCGCACGCTCTTGCCGGGGCCCCATCTGTTAACCCGCTAGGGCACACTCGAATATCCAGGGCCCTCCACATAGTGTCTTGGGCCCTTCCTATCTGAACGGAGGGCCCTATGTACTTGTCGGCGACCCCATCTGTTCGCCACTTCGGCCACACTGAACTGTCCGGAGGGTCTGCACATTGGGTCTTGGTGTTTGAATTTAGGGCCCCACACTCCTATCTGGGCCACCTGGTAATTTACATGGGTATACTCCATCTTTTGGAGGTCCTCCGCCATGAACTTTGCGTACTTCTTATTTGAATGGAGGACCCCACGTTCTTCTGGAACCCCTTCTGATAAGCTGCTCGGGAACATTCTATCATTCTGGAGCCATTCGCATAAGGTCTTCAGCGCTCCTTATTCGAATGGAGGGGTCTACGCTCTTGTTGGGAGCAATATTTGTTAACCTGATCGGACACACTCGATCATTCGGGGCGTTCTTCATTGGGTTTTGAGTACTTCCTTTTTGAATGGAGGGCCCTACGCTCTTGTTGGGAGCAATATTTGTTAACCTGCTCGGGCACACTCGAACATTTGGAGGCGCTCTTCATTGTGTCTTGGGTACTTCCTATTTAAATGGAAGGCCCTACACTCTTGACGGGGCCCCTATATGTCAGACTGCTCGGGCACACTCGGTTGCTCAGGGCCCTACACATTGTGTCGTGAATATTTATTTTTTGGATGGATGGCCCTATGTTCTTGACGGGCCCTATCTATTAAGCTGCTCGGGGCCGGTGGCGGATGCTGAGGGGGAGGCACAGGACCCTACCTCATGGAGCATGCCGAGAGCACCTGAAGGCTTCGAAGGGGCCCATAATCGGCCGGACGGGCGCAGCTTTCTTACAACAAAAACACAATAAAATTGGAAATTTTTGCGCAAACAAATAAAGCAAAAAACAAATACGCAACAAAAAATGGAGACTTTTGGGACCGCAGACGACCAAGAACAATTGTTAGCAAAGTAAAGAGTTCATAAAATACAAGTTCATTTTTTTCTTGGCTGATTGAGAAAGTGTTGTTTGGGGAAAATCATCCAGCTCATTACGTTGTCTAGGGCCATTGTGCTGTTGGTTTCCTAACCCTATATATCCACTTGCCGGGTCAATCTGATCGCTAAGGAGCTTTCCACGTTGTCCTTGATCTCTTTGCATTTTCTCGCAGGGCCCAATGTGCCGTTGGGACGCTATCTGCCCCCATGCCTGAGCACTGTTGATCGATCAGGTTTTCGTCCACGGGTTCTCCCCATTCGTCCGAAGGGCTGTTTACACTTTTTTCCAGGCCCCATATGCCAGGGCACACTCAGTTGCTTAGGGGCGATTCATTTAAGTCTCGGGCTTTTCCTGCTTGCTTGGAAGGCCTTGCGTTGTTGCTAAGGCTTTTATGAGGTAAGGCACGGAGACACTCGATGCTCAGGGGCCATCTACTTTGATCGAGGGCTCTCTCCCTTTTGTCTCATCTGCGGAGGACTCTTCACTCGTATCGAGGCTCGCGTGGTTAACCCGCCCGCGCACTCTTGATCGGACAGGTGCATTAATTCATGGTCTTGGATAATTCCCCTTCGCTCGGAAGGTTCTGTGCTCTGGCCGGGGCTTTATATATCAGTCCACCAGGGCACTACCGGTCGTTCATGGACCCACCACGTTGGTCTTGGGTTCTTTTTGCTCGCTCTGCGGACCCTATACTTGTTGACAGGGGCCACTTTGTTGGCCTCTTGCGGCACCCATGATCGCTCAGGTTTCGTCCCTACTGGCCTTGGCGCCTTCGCCTCAGAGCAGCGGTGGAATATGCGCCGATGAATTTTTACGCGCAATTGCCGAGCGTAATTTTACAGGCCGCTGATGTCGTATGTGTCATTTTCGTTAGCTGTTGAGCGTGTGATACTTATTATTCTAGTACATCACGTTCTTAACATATTTCGAATGCTAGGATTTGTTGCACTCCTTTATAACAGAGGAAAAAATCTGCATTAGTCATCAGCCGTCAACTGATTACTTCGCCCAGCCGGCTAGCCGTAAAAACATAGGCTAGGAATCAAGTCCATGCTTGGTTTTGATGGTTGTTAGCAGTTAACTCGAGTTAATTTTTTACAGTTGTTTCAAAACACTTAGCCTCAAAACTACAGCATTATATATATATATATATATATATATATATATATATATATATATATATATATATATATATATGCTACACACAACTTGTCTTAAAATGTACGGACCAAAATGCAGGGATATTTTTGGAGAAGGTCCCAAACTCCAGGGGTCCCACAACGTCGCGTGCCTCCCCCTTGACGAAATCATGAATCCGCCCCTGTGTGACGACACTTACGCTTTAGAGCCACTAGCCTAGTGGCTTTATCCTGGTGGAACTAGGATAACGAAACGTGATAACCTTTCGTTATCCTGGTGGCAGTAGGTTAGAGTGCAAGTGACCGGCGTCATTATCGGCGCGAAGGCGACAAATGGCAGTGCGCACAGATTTTACATGCTCTGTGGCCTTGGATTTAACTTTAAATGCTGAAGGACACAAGCAATATTTGAGCAAAAAGCAACGACAGTGCCATAATTTTGAATAATAACTGAATAGATGACAATTATTTTTTTGTTGAAGTATTAATTCTAGTAATTAATAAGTCTATTTTGAAAAATACAATTTATTTTACCGTGGTTTTACTATTTTGCTACCAGGCTCGTTGCATTCACTACTGGTAAACAAAAGCGACCTTGAACTTTGTTTGGTGGGCGGTGGTTATACTGATAACGTGGCCGGGTGGTGCCGGATTGGGTGTTGGGGTCCGCGTGTGGGGTTGAAACATCTGTCTGTAACTTTATTGGAGGGCTATAAGGCAGATTGTGTTAATAAGGTGCTACGCACTGCTCTGCCGAGCTGAGCAACATGTTTCTGCCAGATCTGGATGAGGATCATGAAGGTAGTGAACTATGCGCAGCTGGGAAGTTATCGTGCGCCCCTGGAGTTGTGTTTTATTGAGCGTATATTGAGAATGGACACAGACTCATGTCATGCCCCATGCAATTTTTATATTGCACAATTTTCATGCTGGTGGAAGAGCAATGTAACCCAATTGAGATGTGAGGTGTGGGCTGCCCGAGCTTGTGTTGCATAATTTGTTAGATTCAATTTTAACTTCTGAATGGATGGATTTCAGGGTTCATAGTACATGCCAAGTAGCATTTGTCATGTGAGCATGATTCCTTCTATCCATCATGGCATTCCAGGTCAAAAACAGAATTATGGAGCAGAAGTTTTAATTGCCACACAATACTTGGCATGGTCCATCCTGCCTTCTGGTTTAAATTGACCTTAAACATTGCCTCTGCCTGGCCTGGGCCCTGAATTAAGTGCTACCCTCTGCCAGGTTCTGTCCATGTTCCCCACAGGCCATACTTATCTGCCTGGGTTTGGATTGGCTTTGGATTGTCTTCTTTGAAATTCGTGTAGATTTATGTTTTTGTCTGGGTGATCTGTCATTTGTTTTCATGTCATGTCACATCTACTATTATGATATTTACCTTGACAACTGTAATTATAAGTCATTCCAGCTATGATGCAGGGCTAGATTATAACTACTTTGGAAACATGTATGTGCAATAAGCTTTTTGGAATATGCAAATTAACCTGGTAGCACTCATCAGTGAAGGGTTTAACCTGACATAATGTGATCATTCTTTAACCTGATCATGCCTTTTTATGTACCAGATCTATCACATTTTCTTTTTCCACTTAATGAGTATGATTGAAAATGATCTATGATCTGTTACTTTCATGGATGTAATAAGTTATTGAGATTCAGGTTCATTTCATGAAAATTCAGGTATACTTTGACTGACCAATATCCACATGTTATGACCTACAGGCAAAATGTAATGCCCTTACTCTGAATTAACAGTGGGATGTGACAGTATGGTAGTCAGGTGACAATGCACAGTGATGGAATAAATTCTTAAATGATGAAATTTAAATATTGTTGCAGTCATTAAATGCCTCACATCCTTGTCACCTTCAGTGTTTTATAAAGGTCTTGGGATCTTGTGAGAATATGTGTGACCTTTATGTAGTTTTTTTGCCAAATGTTCTTGCCTTCCAGATTGGCAACTTTAGTTCAATGTGCTTGAAGGGAGTGTTCCACATTTGTATATGGTTTTGAGCTGAGACAGTCATTTTAAAGATCATTTAGTGCCGCTCACAGCTCTGCCTTTTTAGGACTTAAAACCCTCTGCTTCTGACCTTGATGCCTTGATCTTGTGCTGTCTGGTACATGCATTTTATTTCAAGGTCACCCAGGCCTGAATAGCATCAAAAAAGCCCATTGGAATATTGGCACGTTGTTAGCAATGCAGTGCTCAAGGCCAGCAGAAGAAATATCATGGATTGATTGGCATCAAATGTACACCAGCATGATTTCTGGCATCAACCGACTTCAATTGGCCCTAGATCAAGGTGATGCATCTCATGCAAATTTTAAACACAAATCACATTTTGTGTGATGTAATGCAGTAGCACAGACATTGACATGGTATGTTACAAAAATGGGACTAGAAATCAAGGTATTTAGGGATAGTGCCTAAATTAAGTATGCCAATGCAAGTAAACAATATAAAATATTTTGGTTTTAAAAACTTTTATGATAATAAAATGTTCATTTATACGACAACCCTACAAGAAAGAGCCAAAACCCGGGTGTGTGACAATATTTGGGTTATTCAAACAACGTAACAATTAGTATGATACCTCTCTGACAAGATGCAATAATATGTCTACAAGTGAGTGTGTCTGTCCACTACCGTGCAAATTTCGCACGGCCAGTTTGGCAACGAGTCATCAGTCATACCAACGCAACCAAAGCACGCATTGACGCATTTCCATGACGCAATCAAGCGATGACTCAGTGGGCATATGTACTGTCCACGCATATTGCTGAGTTTTGTTAATTGACTTATTGAGCATATTTACTAAGTAGTGATATTAGGTTGTCTAAAGCGGTCTTGCACTTCAAACCGTACCAATAGTTGCAAGTGAGAAATGTAGTGAGATACAACATGCAAAGGATGGCTTTTCAAGCACATACAAAGCAATATTGATAGCTGAAATCGTACCCTTCCACCCCACGAAATCAGTGCACATTTTGCATGTTTTGATACTGGTCTCCAGAGTGTGAAACCCATTAAATATTTATGTAATGTTACACATTCTCTGCAATTGCCTGCTGCCTGACTTGATGAGGACAGTGAGAAACATACACTATGATTGGTATCATGATTCGTAGCTCCTCTGAGCTTACAGCCTCTTCAATTACTTTTGCCTTTCCACCTTTTCGGCCTTTCCAGCTGACGTGTGCACTGGAAAGAGCAGCAGCCACCCTGTGCGCCCAGCCGCCCTGTCCTCTGACGGCTCGCTCCCCGTCCCCGCGGGCGCGAGCGGCGGCCCCGCTGACCGGCGCCGCCTCCGCCGCCAGGGATGGAGCCGACCGACACGGATGACGACATCGACATCCGCGGCGACCCGGCGTCGCTGCCGCCCACGCTGTACGTGCTGGAGTTCGCGGCGGGCGTACCGGCCGCCACGGTCGACTGGTACATCAGCCGCGTGCAGGGCCGCCGGCGCACTGGTGGCGCGGAGCTACTCGTCAGCGCCCAGCCCCAGCTCCAGGGCAAGGTCGGTCGACCGGCGCCTGCTGCGCTGGCACGTGTCTTCTTTGGCCGGATGGCGTTGAGAATGGACTGGTGCTCTGGCCACCCGGAAGCTGTGTGGAAGCGATGATAGGTGATAGGTGGTCAGGTTAACTCGCGAGTGACATAGAAATTATTTAGATATCCTAGAAGTCCATTATATCAAAGTTATTAAATTCCTATAGGTCTCTGTGCCGTAGTTGGCGAGCAAGGTCAGTAGACCGATCGGAGCTGGTGTCTGGTAGGCGCTGGGCGAGACGTGCACCAGCCTCTGTCTGACCGGAACAGGCTGGTGTCTCATAGTGGAAAGGGTCCTGTTGGGCCGGAGTCCAGCCTCGGACGGACAATCCACAGCGGTCGGATTCGCAGCTGCCTTGGTGTCCCTCCCGCCGACTGCAGCTGCCGTGGCGCCTCTCGCCGACTGCAGCTGTCGTGGCGCCCCTCCCGCCGATGCCGTGGTGCCCCTCCCGCCGACTGCAGCTGCCGTGGCGCCTCTCTCGCCGACTGCAGCTGTCGTGGCGCCTCTCGCCGACTGCAGCTGTCGTGGCGCCCCTCCCGCCGATGCTGTGGCGCCCCTCCCGCCGACTGCAGCTGCCGTGGTGCCCCTCCCACCGACTGCAGCTGCCGTGGCGCCTCTTCTCGCCGATGCTGTGGCGCCCCTCCCGCCGACTGCAGCTGCCGTGGTGCCCCTCCCACCGACTGCAGCTGTCGTGGCGCCCCTCCCGCCGATGCTGTGGCGCCCCTCCCGCCGACTGCAGCTGCCGTGGTGCCCCTCCCACCGACTGCAGCTGCCGTGGCGCCTCTCTCGCCGACTGCAGCTGTCGTGGCGCCCCTCCCGCTGATGCTGTGGCGCCCCTCCCGCGACTGCAGCTGCCGTGGTGCCCCTCCCGCTGATCCCGCCGCCGCCCCGCCCGCCGCGCCGGCAGGGTCTGGTGCTGCATCTTACGGCGTCGCGCATCAAGCTGCTGGAGACGGCCGAGCGCATGGAGATGCGCAAGAAGGACCGCGACGGCTACCTGCGCGACTTCACGTGCGCCGAGCTGGACGAGTTCCTGGGCCCGGCCGGCGTCGATGGCCTGCTCACGATGTGTGAGAAGCAGCGCATCGTGCTGCACGAGCTGGAGCACATTCGCGCGCGCACGGCTGAGGACCGGCTGCCCGGCTATCCGGCCGTCCGGCTCTACCCCGGCCAGAGTGTCAGTGAGTATCGGGGGGGGGGGGGGGGGGAGGGCGGGGGGATATTTCGGGAGGAGGCGGGGTTGTGAAACAGCGCGTTTGGAGTGTTGCAGTCGCTGCGTGACGGTGAGGTTGGATGTGTCAGGCGATGTGACACACTGTGGTGCTGCCGGTGCTGGTCCGGTTCCGTGGTGACGAAGACCCCCACAGACCGTGTCTGCCACTCCTTGTCTGCGCGGTAAGGTGACGACCGATGCCCGTGCACCCCCAGCCCGCCTGCTGCTGCAGGAGAAGGTGATCGTCCAGCTGTTCCCCACCCACGACCAGGAGGAGCTCGACCGGCTGGGCAAGTCCTGGTACGCCGCCCTCTTCCAGCGTCAGCCGTTCGGTGAGCGCATTCTCTGCACATGGATTGCCGATGCTTGTGGGCAGCGTTGGTATCAGATGCTTAGTGCCGCGGAGCCCGTTGACCTGGCTCTGACGCCGCCGTCTGATTGTTTGGTACAGACGTGGGGCCAACTCTGCAGTGCTCTCCAAGTCGTGCTGGGATGCAGGGCTCCTTTTTCCGGGAAAGTGGCAACCTTTAATAGGCAGCCGCTGGACCGTTGGGACGGCAGCGGATGCCCAGACGGCTTGTGGCAAAGGAGCCTTGTCCAAGGCTCAGTGCTCAGGGCTGGGGGAAAGCTTTGGCATCGGTGTCATGTTGAAGTTAGGTCATCAAAATAGATTTTGGGTGTAGTCTTTGCAGTTTTCATGTTTCTTACCCGTCACGCCTTTCTTCCCCTCCGCCACCTGATGGTGCTGATAGTGCAGTTGTTAACGCGTCTGCGTCAACCACTGTTAACACAATGTCTGGGAAATCAGAGGTACGGGGTTCGATTCACCGCGGTGTCCGCCCTTCCTACTAGGCTGAGAGGCGTCGACACCATACAGCCTCATCAGCTGAGTGAGTCGTAAAGCCCCAGTGACGATAACGACGACCTCCCTCACCTGTGTCTCCCTCTTTCGCATTGGCACCCACGGACGTGCCCAGATCAGTTAACGCGTCGAAAATAGACGTAGGCTTCTGCGCTCTGAAAATGAACAAAGTTTCCTAGATGTGCTCACTGTGAGACGCTTGCACCGCCCCCTGCAAAATCTTCATAACTCAACTTGACGTTCTGCATGACTCTTCGTTTCATACCGGCCCCCGTCCCGCTCCAGAGGACATTCGTGCTTACTTCGGCGAGTCTGTGGCGCTGTACTTCTCGTTCCTGGGCTTCTACACGGCGGCGCTGTGTGGTCCGGCGGCGCTGGGCCTGCTCCAGCTGTTCTTCTCGGTCGACACGCTGCACGAGTACGCTCTCTACTCGCTCTTCAACATGCTCTGGGTCACCGTCTTCCTGGAGGTGCGGTCTCGGTTTGGCCTCAGCCGGGTATCGGCCTGTTGGCCTGTTTACATGCTTTGTGTCACTGTGCAAAACATGTGGGTTAAAATATTTTTATTGGGAGGGGTTTTCTGTGTCTTTTTGTTTTCTGCGCCCTTTTGATTTCTGGGTCTTTTTTACTCGTCGCCGTTTCATGCTCATTTTCCATGCTATACTTACGTCAGAAAGGCGTCTTAACGCATCGTAGTCCGTTATGGCGTAAGACGAACGTGACCTGAGCCATGATAAACCAACTTGTTTACTGATGTATAAATGTTTAGATGTAGAAACGTGACATCCACATGTTCGCATGTCTTGGATGCCTCACCTAAGGTTATTGCGGAGTTGGTGTGGTGAATTTTGTGTTGTCTATCCTAGGGAGAGCCATGTATCCCTTGACGCCACATGCATTACCAGAGCACACGCGCCGAATTGCGCTGTGCCGTCGGTGCCCTGTCTCATACGGCGTCGTCCGCCTGGCTGGTCTAACGCGCCCCCTAATCCACTTAGCCCAAACGCCATGACGCGTGTAACTTCCGACCCGACCGCGTGCCGGCGCCACCGTCGCCGTCACTCACGCCTCCGCCGACCCGCAGGCGTGGAAGCGCAAGTGTAACGAGCTGGCCTACGTGTGGGGCGTCATGGACAAGACGCAGATGTCGTTCCTGGAGCCGCGCGCCAATCACCGCGGCGAGATGATCCGCGACGAGATCACTGGCCGCTACATGCCCTACTACCCGCGCTGGAAGACGCTGCTCAAGGTGGGCTGGGCTGGGCTGGGCTGGGCTGGGCTGGGCTGGGCTGGGCTGGGCTGGGCTGGGCTGGGCTGGGCTGGGCTGGGCTGGGCTGGGCTGGGCTGGACTGGGCTGGGCTGGGCCGGGCCGGGCTGGGCTGGGCCTGGCCGGCCGGCTCCGCCAGTGGTGGGCGGCTAAAGCGCTCTCCGCGCACGCCACGCGCGCCGTCGGACGTCGCCGCCCCGGACGTTCTGGCGCGGGCCTGTGGAGGGCGCGCGGGCGTGCGGCCACCGCAGGCTGGGGACTGGTGCGGCGGTAGGCTGGCAAGATGTTGGGGCGGTGACCGGATGCGAGCTTGGGAGCTGGTCAGCGGGCTGTTGTCGCCACGCCGTCTGTTGTTTATGTTGCTGTCATTGGGGCTTTACGACGCACTCAGCTGCTGAGGCTATATGGCGTCGCCTGCCTCTCACCCTGGCAGGAAGGGCGGGGCGCCGCGGGGACTGACCACGCCGTCTGTTGGTTGCTTCTGACGCCGGCGCGCTGCGGTGCTGACCGTGGACTGACGTCAGCGACGAGCGAATACCGTGGGCCGTCGACCAGCGTCTCTAACAGCTGCCTCCCCGCCGGCAGCTGTACGCCGTGTCCATCCCGACGGTCGGGGTGTGCCTGTTCGGCTCCTTCTACCTCATGCTAGTCTCCTTCTGGGTGGAGGAGTACCTGACGCTGCACCGCGACCAGTACGGCGGCAACCTGGCGGCGCTGTTGATCATGCTGCCGTCGGTCGTGTACTCGGTGGCCGTGCTCGTCATGAATAAGTACTACAACAAGATGACCACCTTCCTCACGGAGTGGGGGTGAGTCCGGCGGCGAGGAGCCTTGCTGGCGTGAGGCGAGGCGCGTGGGAGGCGGCAGAAGTCGGTCGCTGGCGAGGGTCATGTCAGAAGCAGGGCGGGTGAGCAAGCGGCTGTTCGTAGCCGGGGCGGGTCGTGGTGGACTAAATCTGTGCTTGCGTATACTCGTTGAAGTGCCATGGGCGGTTGTGGTTCATCCAAACGAGAGTTGCTCTGGGTTTCGAGGCGTTTGGGACGTGACCGCCACGGACTATAGGGTAAGGATTGTTCAGCAGATGTGGCATGGAAGAAGGCAAGGCGACGGGTCATGAGGACAAATTGGAAAGGACAAAATACTCAAAGAATCGTATGTAAAAATGTAAGGAGAAAGCAGCAAAAATACCATACGAGGTAACAAAAAACGCCAGGAAAACGTGCGCCGTCGTATGGGATAAAGGTCGCTAGGAAAACTGCGTCATGAGTGCATTTCGGATTGCAATGCTTTGCGGGAAAATTGCAGACGAAGACAAGACACTGCCTGAGGGGAGGCGCTGCCGTTTATCGTTCCGGCACTGGCCACGAGGCGTGCCCCTGCGAAGCGGTAGCTGGGAACGCCGCACCACTGCTGCCGTTGCTCCGCACGATTTTTGTCGAGTATCCAATTTTGTCAAACGACAGTGAAGTGTACAACGTCGTAGGGTCGGGATGAACATTGTTATGCTATGGCTTTTGTACTGTAACGTCCTCGCCTTGTACTTTTGGCATGCGATCTTCACCCGTACGAGTTTTTGTCCGCTGCGACTTTGATCCTGTACGGGCTTTCTTCCGTTCGATCTTTTGTCGGGCGATTTCTATCCATACTCTCGTAATCCCACAACATAGGTTCTCGTTTTATCCCGCACGATTTTTGCCCTTTTGCGACCTTTGAGATGCGGTCTTTCGGCATCTGATCGTTAACCACGTGGTCTTTCGCCTGGTTGCTGCTGGTCACTAGTGTGGGCGTGTCTGCGACTTGCCATGATCGCCTGGATCGGCTGTCGGGACCTGAACGGTTTGCGCTCGTCGACAGAGAACCATCGCACGCAGAAGCAGTTTGACTACTATCGGGTGATCAAGCTGGCTCTCTTTGAGTTCGTCAACAGCTTCATGTCGCTGTTCTACATCGCTTTCTACATGCAGGACCTGGAGATGCTGAGAGGCGTGAGTACACCGTGTTGAGTTGCGACGGATAGCAGCCTGGCCTGAGGCCATAGCTATCTGGCTGTATCGCTCAATGTGGATATTCGTTGCAGGCTCTGCCGTCCGTTCGCACGAGAAGCTATGTCTTTCCGTTGTCCCTCGCTGTTTCGGGGAGCTTTGTCTCAGGGAGGCATGAGGGATGTAATCGCATGAGACAGAATCATGGGTGTAGAGCCATTTCGGGCACACGTGTCATGGGAGCGCGTGGGTCTTGTGATTGGTTAGTCTTCAGGAGGGGGTTCGATGGCTTCACGTATGACACTGGGTCAGCGCGGTATGATGTGCAGGATACTGCGCCGCCAGTGACGGTAGCAGTCACACACTCCATGTGTGTCACTGGATCAGCGCGGTATGGTGTGCAGGATACTGCGCCGCCAGTGACGGCGGCAAGTCACACGCTCCATGTGTGTCACTGGGTCAGTGCGGTATGGTGTGCAGGATACTGCGCCGCCAGTGACGGTAGCAGTCACACACTCCATGTGTGTCACTGGATCAGCGCGGTATGATGTGCAGGATACTGCGCCGCCAGTGACGCCACACGCTCCATGTGTTTCACTGGATCAGCGCGGTATGATGTGCAGGATACTGCGCCGCCAGTGACGGCAGCAGTCACACGCTCCATGTGTGTCACTGGGTCAGCGCGGTATGGTGTGCAGGATACTGCGCCGCCAGTGACGGCGGCAGTCACACGCTCCATGTGTGTCACTGGGTCAGCGCGGTATGGTGTGCAGGATACTGCGCCGCCAGTGACGCCACACGCTCCATGTGTGTCACTGGGTCAGCGCGGTATGGTGTGCAGGATACTGCGCCGGCCAGTGACGGCGGCAGTCACACGCTCCATGTGTGTCACTGGATCAGCGCGGTATGGTGTGCAGGATACTGCGCCGCCAGTGACCGCCACACGCTCCATGTGTGTCACTGGGTCAGCGCGGTATGGTGTGCAGGATACTGCGCCGCCAGTGACGGCGGCAGTCACACGCTCCATGTGTGTCACTGGATCAGCGCGGTATGGTGTGCAGGATACTGCGCCGCCAGTGACGCCACACGCTCCATGTGTGTCACTGGGTCAGCGCGGTATGGTGTGCGGGATACTGCGCCACCAGTGACGGCAGCAGTCACACATGAGGCTATGGCTACTGAAAAGGCGTATAATCAGATGTGCATCTTGCAAAGCTTCAAAGCTAAACAGCCACTTAGTAGCGTATGTTGATGTGGTGGACCCACTGTCCTTGAGCAGTGAAATCGATGTTTAAAAGATTGGTTATCTTAATTGTGCTGAGAATATGGACCGTGTGTAATTGAGCTGCATCAATTACAGCTTGTGTGTTAGTCGATAGTGTTTGGTGTGGCGGTGCAGTTAATCAAATCGGTGGCCAGCTTCAGCCAGGTGACGTTGGGCGTGTTTATTTCAGCAACTGGCCGTGATGCTGATAATTCAGCAGGTGGTCACAACTTCCAGGAGGCTCTGCTTCCGATCGTCATTCGCACCACGTATTCCAAGGTGAGAGGCCAGCCGACAGTCGTCACCACCACCGGTCCAAGGTGAGAGGCCAGCCGACAGTCGTCACCAACGCTGGTCCAAGGTGAGAGGCCAGCCGACAATCGTCACCAACGCTGGTCCAAGGTGAGAGGCCAGCCGACAGTCGTCACCAACGCTGGTCCAAGGTGAGAGGCCAGCCGACAGTCGTCACCAACATTGGTCCAAGGTGAGGGGCCAGCCGACAGTCGTCACCAACACTGGTCCGTAGGCTAGTAAACGCAAACGAAAAGCGACAGCGACACATCATGTTGATGTAGCAGGATATGACCTCAAGATCGCAGTCACTGTGTTGTGGACATCATCGCCAAACTGGCCTGTAGTAGGTATCGTAATCGATGACAATCATTGATAATCGTTGTTTTCAACTTACAACGCTTTACATGAAATTGGCATGACGAGGTTATCACGCTCTCAGCTCAAGGAATTGGGGCATGTGCGTGTGCCCTTCATCGCACATATTTCCGTTGTCCAGGCAATTGGTGGACGTGATAAAGTATCACAGCTGTGATCGTCGGATAGCCGGAGTGTCATGGTTGTTAAGATCCCCGCAGCTCAGATGTTTTCGGCGTTTTGGGTGGTGGCACGCAACGTAGAATTTCACAGTCGTCCGAATTCGCTCACTCCCAGCTGGAGAATAGTGCAATTCGTGTGTATCAAATTTCCGGTGCACGTGGCCTGCACACAGTTAATGGCAGCCACTGCGTAAATGTATACTTTCTACGAACATTCTCCTTGCCTAGAACCTTTATCTACCTGGTGGAGGAGGACAGCGCAGCCTGCTGTAGCCCTGCTGTAGCCGTACTGCCGCCTTGGTGCGCAGTGTAACTGACGGCTGACTGTGGTCGACTGACGGCTGACTGTGGCCGACTGACGGCTGACTGTGGCCGGACTGACGGCTGACTGTGGCAACTAACGGCTGACTGTGGCCAACTGACGACTGGCTGTGCCGACTGACTGCTGGCTGTGGCCGACTGACGACTGACTGGCTGACTTATTACGGCTGGCTGTGGCCGACTGACGACTGGCTGTGGCCGACTGATGACTGGCTGTGCCGTTCCGCGGCGATGGACGTAAGGCGTGGTCGTGTGTAACGACCGTGATGTCCCCTCGTGTCGAGACCCAGACCAGCGCGGCTGAAGTCGCGGCGCTGAGCGTGGCGCCGTCCGCCCGTGCTGCAGGTCCAGGAGAAGGTAGTCAACCAAGCTGAAGGAGCACAAGCTGACGCGCCAGCTGTTTGAGAGTCGCGCCATCGATGCGGTGGACGCCGACGACGCGCGCGTTGCGGGTCAAGACGCTGGATGCGGAAGACCCGCGCGTGCTCATGGTCAACGAGCAGCTGCAGCTGGAGCGGTACCCGGTACGTGCGAGCGTGGACGGCCAGCGGCGCCGCGGGCTCCGTCCCTGGCCTCCCTGCTCTGTCTGTTCAGGGGGGCTGGCAGTTGGTGCGAGCGTGGACGGCCGACTGCGCGGCGGGCTCCGACCCCGGCCTCCTGGTTCGGTCTGTCCAGGGACTGACAGTTGGTGCTGGTGTAGCTCTGTCGGACTCCGCTATTGCATGCGTTCCCGTGAGAGAGGGGCCATCTTGAACGAGGAACTCGCTTCGGCGCGGCGTGCAGCTATTTGCAGTTTGAGGTCGCCATCAATAGACCGGTCTGCCCCCCCCCCCCCCCGCCCTGAGACCCCTGACGTTTAAGGGAAACTCCGCAGCGTTCCTTCTCGTCGGGAATGCCGAGACTTCGGCCGTGACCATTTCGTCTGCAGCTTGTCCGTGGCGGGATTAAGCTTGTGTGGTGTAGCTGCTGGGGCTTAGGCTCTTGTGGGGCCCTTCCGCGTCTCTTTCGCCCGTCTCTCAGTATTTCAGAACTGAATCAACCGCTTGCACGGCGGGTTGTCGCAAACAGGCTGTTGGCTTGTTGTCACAATCTGAAATGACAAAATTTTCACGATTTTTCCATTGAGTCCGACATCAAGCATAGTTTACGAGGCAACGACACTGTAGATTCGAATTGCTTGCTTATCTGGCAACTCAGCGTGATTCAAGTATACTCACGCAAGCAAACAAAAATACATGCGATTTTTTTTGTCATCTGTTGACGCAAAAGAAAAGAAGATGTTTGAACAAGTTAATGTTAGAATTTGATTAAAATCAAAGCATACTTAAGCCCTTCAGTGCAGTTGCAAGGAACATTGCATGCACCTAAGAACAGTACTGCTGCCATTTTTCCTCGCTAAGCTTTCAAGATATTTTTGCAGCTGTAAGTTGTTTCGGCAAAGACTTAGAGCTAAAATATCATTGCATGTATCTATTTTGCCTAATTGCTGAACGAGAGATAAGGTCATTATGCTACTATTAAAGTCGAAGCAGACACTTTTTAGAGCAATGCGGTGATTTTCAACCACTGTTTTCATTTCGATACAAAGAATTTGAAATCGGGGCGTGACATATCTGCCAGTGTGGTGCAAATAAACGAAGATATTTTGAAGATTGCCCGCTGCCCTTGCGACCAGCTCAGTGCCATTCAAGCATTCGCACGCTGCCACGAAACACTGCGACAAATCATCCCAACGAGAACCGATTGACCTCGTAAAAGATGACAGTTATTTCAATTGAAGGAACGGACCAGTGGTTCATCGAAATGTGTAGAATGCTTCCGGCATGGCCCCGCCGCTCCCTTTGTTTCGCTATCCCGCAAATTCGGGATCCGCCATTGATGGCACTGCGGTCGAGAAATTTTGGCTGACATCTGTCACCCCCATCTTCTCCCCCTCTCCCCACAGAAATGGAACTAGGGCGGGCCCATTATGTCGCTGGCCTGGCCGGCCGCTGCGGACGCCGGTCATCCAGGAGTGTCACGTGCTGCCCCGCTTGTTACGGCCGGTGATTCCATTGTTTTCAAATAACTGTGCAAGGCGACACTTTCCTGTTGCATGAATCAAATGCATTTACCAAAAATGAAGTTCAGCAACTGGGTGCAATGTCGATTGCATGCATGTGCGCTGGAGGCCGTGATCAGGCGACCTACTCGAGGTCACCAGGTAATATGCCGATGCCTCGTTTAGGAGATTGTTCACGTGTGATTTTTTCGCCGCTGCGACTGCAGGCCGTTAGGGGTGGGGCGGCCACGAGATGTTTTTTGCGTCTGCCGCCGTTTGTAGCGTGACTTAGGAGCTCCAACAAGTTCAGCTTGGTGGAGGTATTCTGACCAATCCCTGTTCTGTGACCTTGTCGTTCCCAGGCCGTATAAGGTGTACTGTGCTGTGTTGCCCTTTTCCTATTTCGAAGAGCTTTTCATCCGTTGTAGCCACCAGATGGACGCAAGAAGAGTTCTGGGAGTCTAAGCCTTTCTTTCGTTGGAATTTTCTCCGAGGTCAGGAAAGCTACGCTATTCTTTGGTGCGTTCCTTCATTGGGACATGCTAGGGGGGGGGGGGGGGGGGGGGGTACCCGAAACCAGTGCCCATTCCTCTGCTTGTGTGCACAGTGGTATAGAAAATTGACCGATGTGTTAAACACGCGTGGCTTTAGGGTTTGAGTCGCCGCCAGCCTTAATGCATAGGCCCATCACTAAAATTGCACGAAGCTAGAAATGTCGTATTTGGCGTCGTGGAGGCGGTGGATGTAGATATTTACGCGTTCTAGTACGTCTACGAAAAAAGCATTAGAGCAGCTTACTGAACGGGCCCCACAGGAAGGCTGTTGGCGAATTGTATCCGACTCTCTGTAGCGAAGAAAGACATGTGCCGTTAAATCCTTCGTCAGTCTCGCCATGGACGTTACACCTGGAGCCAGATATTCAGAGGGCCAGGGACTTTAGCGCGGGGTTTTTTCGTTTGTCTGTTTTTCGTTTTTAACTTGTCCAAGATAAGATTAGGATCAGGGGCGTTTTGCGTAGCCTCGTTCCCGCGCAACGTCATGAACTTTATGCCAAAATTGTACCAATATTTCGGGGTCTAGTTCCCCTCCTCCCCCCCCCCTCCCCCCCCCAGACAACGAGGCAGTTCCCGCGGCCACATCCAGAGGTGAGGATCCCATTGACGAGAAAAGCTGGGGCAGTGAGCGCCCAGCCATCCAGCTGCCCACCCAGAAGTTACCTGCACTGGAGAGATACGTGCTCAAACAAGCAGGCCGCTCGCAGACGCGTGCATCTACAGGGTTTGACATATCGCAGCAATGTCTCGAATGTACCGCGGTGTAAGATATTCCCGAAATACGGCCGGCGGAAAGGGTCTCTGGGGGGGGGGGGGAGGGGGGGGGGGCACTAAAGGGCAGGTGAAGCAGACTGCAGCATGCCGAAAACCCGGGGCGGGCCTCTAAAAGGCAGGTGAAGCAGTCTGCAGCATGCTGAAAACCCGGGGGCGGGCCTCTAAAGGGCAGGTGAAGCAGTCTGCAGCATGCTGAAAGCCCGGGGGCGGGCCTCTAAAAGGCAGGTGAAGCAGACTGCAGTATGCCGAAAACCCGGGGGCGGGCCTCTGAAGGGCAGGTGAAGCAGACTGCAGCATGCTGAAAACCCGGGGATGTTACAGTGAAGGGCGACGGAGATGCAGTCATTGAGTTGAATGGCGAAAGTTGCGTGTGTGGGCGTGGGCGTGTGGGCGGCCTTCTCGAGCTCTGGAATGGCTAAATACCATCGTGCACCGAAGCGCCATGAACAGGGTTACCCACAGAACTGGCGTCGACCTTATCAGATTGATGGGTGCCGTAGCGTCGATCACGTTTTCTTTTGACGCAGTCTGGTCTCGGCGCTCTCCGGGAAGGTCCGGCCTGTCACAGCTCAAGAAGCTTATTATGCGCGTCACCGCGTGCATTAATAACCCTTCCAACAGTTCCTCAGTTAAGACTCATGGAACAGGTCTTGGCATACGTGAAGGCCCGAGTGTGCGATGGCCGCTGAACAGCTGATAATGCGCCACAGCTTCACGCCGGGATCAAGCCCGAGTTAAACGGAGGGCTTTCACCCCTGATGCGTGCCGGAACCGCCTGGCGCCCGTGAAGACCGGTTTACGGCATATGGCCGGCGACGGGAGCGTGTGTGGCTGGGTGGGACGGGGGAGGCATGCGGAATCCGTTGGGATATCTCGTACTTGGATGCAGGTTTTCTGAGCCGCGTCCCGCGCTGTTGTGCGTGTTTCTAATTACAGATGGTCATGTCGCTCCCCGCACAGGTCACGGCGAAGTTCTTGAAACGCGTGGTCAGGGACAAAACATTCCTGATATGCCACATGTAAGCAATGGACACGCACGCCCGCGTTCTCGTGTTTGTGTTCGTGGCAAGGACTTGTCGAGCTCGCGGAGAACCACGCAGCAGCTTCGCTAGCCGTCCTCGGCCGAGCCGTGACCGTTGGCCACTAGGTTGGCTGTGACGCGTCTCCGTCGGCCGGGAGCCGCGAGCGGCGTGTGTGACGCTCTGGCGGCGTGCGGCGCAGGACACGTCGGACGACTACCTGGAGATGTTTGTGCAGTTCGGCTACGCCTTCCTCTTCTCGTCGGTCTTCCCGATGGCTGCCTTCTGGGCCGTCTTCAACAACCTGCTAGAGATTCGCGCCGACGCCTTCAAGCTGTGCAAGGTGTACCAGCGGCCGCCGGCCAAGAGCGTGCGCAACATCGGTGCCTGGATGGTAAGCGGTCGCCGAGCCAGGGACGCCGTGCGGTCAGTGCCAGGGGCGGCGCTATCCAAAAATGAGGGGGAGAGAGGGCCAGCTCCAGTAGCGTTGCGAACACTCGGATG